>NC_034599.1:70385651-70442701 GCF_900095145.1 Mus pahari | reverse complement strand
GAGAAGAGAAGAGAAGAGAAGAGAAGAGAAGAGAAGAGAAGAGAAGAGAAGAGAAGAGAAGAGAAGAGAAGAGAAGAGAAGAAGAGGGCAGGCACTTGCTTGTAATCCCATCATTGGAAAGAATACAGGTGGATCTAGAGCTCACTAGCCAGCAGCTTAGCCTCTTGCTGAAATCTCAGTCCCAGTGAGAGACACTATCTCAAAAACCAATGTGGACAGCACCTGAAGAACATCTGAAGTTATCTTCTGACCTCCATATATATGTACATACACAACCACACTTCAACAAGCATGCACACAGCTGTATGTGCACAGACATGTGTGTATATATAGACACACATACAAAGAAAGAAGCAGAGAAGGGTGGGAGAGAGAGAGAAAGATAATTTCCTGAAAGATTGCTGCTATCCCCTTGCTCTCCAAGTGGCCTCAACGCCTTAGACAAGGTCTCCAGGTGTTCTCCATTTCCTTCCAGTTCCTGAAGTCAGTAAATGGATGAAATCCACATGTAACAGGAAGAGCCCAGACCAAAGCTGAAAGGTTCCTAGTCTACCACTGCCAGCCACTGAGGAGCTCAGCTCTAAGCAACCCTCTAATTCTGCTGGATCAGTGTGTCTCATCTGCCTCTACAGGATCATTTTTCTTTGAAAGAAGATTCGGGAGGCCACCAAATGTGGAACTAAGCAAAGAACTACCAGCTACTTTGGTCTGCTGGAGGCTCTCTGTGCCTGGACATTGGCCCTTCGGTCCCTAGTTTGGTCCATTGTCAAATAAAGCAGATGTAATTAGATTGAAGTTGCACCCTGCTGTCCGTGCTTTGGTTGACCTCAAAAGAGATGTGTTCTTTGGGTCACTTCCTGAATCTGACTTAGAGGACATTTCTCCCCTAGAGTGGAAACATTAGAGACTTTAGACCCTTTGAAGAACCATAGATTTGAACTTAAACTGAGAACCCTGTGGACACTTTCATCCTAAATAAAAGAGGCAAGCGAAATGTTCTCCTTCAGGTATGGCCAGTGCACCCATGAACACACTGCAGCTCGAATTACCTACATGAGATCAGTCAACAAGATCATTCAACATTCAACAGGCAGCACTAATCAGATTCAGTAGGTTATTAACGAAAAGGGAGATAAGAGAAGAAGTAGGGAGGGGGGTTAGGGGGGTCTCTAGTAGGAGTGGCAAAGAGAAGTTGGAAGTTCCTGAGGCAGTTGAGGCTGTATATGATCAAGATGCATTCTTTACATGTATGAAATTGTCAAAGAATAAATAAAATATATTCTCTTAAAAACTGAAATAGAAGAGAAGCAGATTAAGATCTGGCAGACATGCTGATACATGTCTGTAATCCTACTACTTGGGAGGCTGAAGCAGGAAGATCATGAGTTTGAAGTTAGCCTGGGTTACATATCAAGAAAAAGCTGCTAGAACAGAACACAGAGAGAACATTCTGGAAAGCTGTCTCGAGCAGAACATAACCATCAGCTTGGATCCATGATTTGACTTCTAGTTGTTTCTGGGCTCCCAGAAACCCCTTCTTTCAATCCCTCTCCAAGATGAAGCTGATCCTTGGCACTATCCAGCATCAAGAGGTCAAGTTCTGATGCACTCTCTCATAACAACAACAACAACAACAACAACAACAAACCACAGGAGCCTGAACTTACAAACTGATGCACTTTGCTGGGCCAATATCTTATTCAGTTCCACAAGAGACCACTGCCCTCATTAGTCATGTACTGCATTCAAAACTCCTTGGTCAAAAGAGGATTCCAGAAGATGATGGTCCCATAAGATTATATAGCATAGTAACAACATCACCTCCTTGGTTTAAAGAATTATATCCAATGATAATCACCCTATGGCACAATTCTCAGGACCTATCTTGTCATTAAGTAACATATAACTGTGTTTTACCAGGTTCTCCAAGGTTAAGTCAGGGTTCTCTAGAGGAACAGAACTTATATAATGAATATGAAGAGAGAGAGAGAGAGAGAGAGAGAGAGAGAGAGAGAGAGAGAGAGTGAGAGAGAGAGCCAACATGGTTGTCTACCAATGAAAAGTCCAAAAATCCTGTAGTTGTTCAGTCCACACGGCTGGATGTCTCAGCTGGTCTTCAGTATATGCCAGAATCCCAAATAAGCAGACTCTAATGCTAGTGAAAGAATTGTCTTACCACTGAGATTGAAATCAAGAAGGCAAAGAGATCAAGCTTCTTTTTCCACGCAGAATGTATAGCCCAGATTAAACATTGAGCCCACCTCAAAAGAACTGGATTAAAAGTGAGTCTTCCCAGTCAGGTGGTGGCAGTGCATGACTTTAATCTAGCACAGATTAAAGGAGGCAGAGGTAGGCAGGTCTCTGAGTTTGAGGTAAGCCTGGTCTACAGTGTGAGGTCCAGGACAGCCAGGGCTACACAGAGAAACCCTGTCTCAATAGGTAGGTAGGTAGGTAGGTAGGTAGGTAGGTAGGTAGATAGATAGATAGATAGATAGATAGATAGATAGATAGATAGATAGATAGATAGATAGATAGATTATCAAATTATTTAAATTGGAAAAAACCCAGCCACTTGGGTTCTAGTTAATTCTAGATGTAAACAAGTCGTCAACCAAGAATACCCATCACACCTAGCACTTTATTTCTCATTCACTCCAAATCCCACTGAACTGGAACCATTCCCTAAGTCCAGTCCCAGAGGCAGCCACAGTGCATAGGAGGGCTTCAACCTCAGGGCATTTGAGAAGCTTTAGCCTACTCTTAGGCATACCAGTGACCACTTAGCAGCTTCTTCTCTGGAAAGCGAAAGGCAGGGTTGATGGGAAGCTGGGCAGTTTAGCCACTTAAGGTGGATAAATAGCTTAACAAAAATGCCAAGTACTTTTTGCTGCTATGAGTAGATTCATATGACGGTAAGGTTCCATCAACAAGCATGCATCAGCATCTCTATTGTATGCTAGGCCCTAAGATAAGTAAATGAGTCCAGATTCACTCCTCCCATCGAGAATGTCACAATAAAAAAAAATATTAAGTGAAACAACATGCTTTGGAAATAGTTTCTAGCAGCATTCATATAGTAGCTGCATGTCAGGGAAGACCAAAGTATGGGCCCACTGGGCTTTAATTTCCCGTCTATTGATTTGATCACAAAGTATCTTCACATCTCAGAAAAAAAAAATAGTTTACAGCTGTCGAAATGTAAGGATGTGAAACACTGTGGTATATAAAAACATATTTATGTAGACTATACTGCCTTACTTTCTTGTTATAAAGTTACTGCATGCTCCTGTTAAAAATTCAATGTTTTTGAAATGACAAAGAAAGTAAAATCCCAACCAGGCACCCACCAGAAGTATGATGAAAAATAGACTTTATGTTCAATCTCTGTGCATAATTGGGCATGCACAAATACAGAAAAAAAAAGGCATACTCTGTAATAAAAATCAGTGATAATAGGCAACCTGACTATTTTACTCAGTTCTGCTAGACGTTTTAGCATTGTATTGTATATGTGTTTTAAATGATATGATCTTAAAGATTCCATTAGAAATCACACAGAGATCACCCGATGTTTTGTTTGCCTGTCACTCTCACCCTGACTCATTCTGGGAAACCTTTCTTCCTTGTGGTTCTAGAGGGAGCGTCCAGTGCCTCACTTCTTCCTCCCACAGTCCTGAGCTGGGTCATTAGCTTAATGTCATTCAACCACGGTACAAAATAAGGGAACCAGAAATGTTTTCTGTGCAGCCACCGTCTCCGGCCACCCACTCTCAGATTTAGTTCTGGAACCTTCCACGTGTAGGTAGCCTATGACGTTTAGCATTTCGGCTAGTTTATTTGTTTCTATTCTTTTTCCATGTCCCTTTTCTAGGCTGTATTAGTCATGCTCTTTGCGGCATTATGCTTGGTTATTGCGTCTCTCCTCTGATGGTACGCTGCCAGATTCCACATTTACTTCTGCTCTGGACCATTAGCCATCTCAAGTATGAGCGCTCGGGTCATTTCCTCTCACGGCAACCGATCCATTCTCGTCACTCTGCAGAACTGAGCCTTATCAACTCAGACTTGGCCCTTTCATGAATACCTCTTTGACAAGAATACTCATTCTTAATGAAAATGCCAAGCAGAGAACCATCCTGACAGGGGCATGACCCTCTGAGCTGGGACAGACAGCATAGTTTCAACATCTGGAAACCAGAAATAAGCAACTAACCCTCTACCACTTTACTAATTTACTTAAACAAGTGGATTTTCACATGCTGTGTAAATGGCTGGGAAATCACCAATAACTTCAACAGGATCTTTTCTCTTTATAAATTCATAGGCAGGACACAGATTTACAAAATATTCATACAAAATATTTTCTTAGGAAAAAAAAACATGTCCTAGTTATCTATTGTTATCACTATCAGATGAATGGATGATCACATGATTTTTTTATTGCCCCCGTTTTTTGCTTATTTGTAGTTTTAGAAATTTTCCATTATCACATGCAATCAAAGTCAGTGAATAGTATTGTTTGCATCCTGGTCCAAACAAACCAACTGTTCTGGCTGGTTTTGTGTGTCAACTTGACACACTGGAGTTATCACAGAGAAAGGAGCCTCCATGAGATCCAGCTGTGGGGCATTTTCTCAGTTGGTGATCAAGGGGAGAGGGCCCATTGTGGGTGGTGCCATCCCTGGGCTGGGAGTCTTGGGTTCTATAAAAAAGCAAGGTGAGCAAGCCAGGGGAAGCAAGCCAGTAAGTAACATCCCTCCATGGCCTCTGCATCAGCTCCTGCTTCCTGACCTGCTTGAGTTCCAGTCCTGACTTCCTTTGGTGATGAACAGCAGTGTGGAAGTATAAGCTGAATAAACCCTTTTCTCCCAAACTTGCTTCTTGGTCATGATGTTTTATGCAGGAATAGAAACCCTGACTAAGATATCAACTGTGAAAATATTTATAAGAAAAGTCAGGAAATTTAAACTCTGGAGATTTGGTGATACTAAAACAGTATTATTCTTATTAGGTTTGTTTAAAATGCTACAGTATCATTAAAAAATAATTCTCATCTTTTAGATAAATGCACTGACATATGTAGGGATGGAATTAAGTCTATGGCTTTTATGGGTAATTAATTCATTATAGGGTAATAACTGGCTGGAAATTTAAATACCAGGAAATTTCAGGTTTATAATTGTTGAAGTTGGACAACCGACTCATGGCGTTCATTTCCATATACTGTTTACTTTTATATTTGAAATCCTCTGTAATAAAATATGTAGTAATGATAAATATAACAATCATTTATTAATAATAATTAATACCATGCTTTTTTATAATAAGTAGGCAGGCATATCTTCTAATTATCTCTACCTATGCTTATGCTCTTTGTTTACATTTTTGAGAAAAGGTCTCATGTAATCCAGGCTACTCTTGAATTCACAGTGTAATAAAACTAGCCTTGAACTCCTGATCTACTATCTCCACCTCCTGAGTGCTAGGATCAGAGGTGTGAGCCGCCAGACTGGGTAGATGTCTCCATCTTCAAGACTCTCAGCTCAAAAGGTACTTATTTTAGGTAGGTGCCAGCTGATGTACTTGTGTGCAGAAAGCTACGTGGGCCAAAGTGACAGGCTATGTGTCCCACTGTTCTCACCATGTCTTTTGTGTTCATCTGTGTCACTGCTACTACTCTCTTGTAAAGTCAAAATACTTTAAAAATACTTAATATTTACATGTCTTTGCATATAAGAATAAAATATTTTAATTCTTTTAAATATTAACAATTTTTCCAAACCTTGTGTTTTCTGAAGAGACACCATGACCACGGAAACTCTTATAAAGGAAAACATTTCATTGGAGCTGGTTTACAGTTTCAGAGGTTTAGTCCATTATCATCATGCCAGGGGGTCGGGGGTCGGGGGAGACATGGCACCATGCAGGCAGACATGGAGAGGTAGCTGAGAGTTCTACATCTGGATCAGCAGGAAGCAGAAAAAGCATGAGTCACTAGCTCTGGCTTCTGTTTTTGAACCTCAATGCCCACCCCCTAATGACACACCTACTCCAATAAGGCCCCACCTCTTAATAGTGCCATAGGTCTATGGTGGCCATTTTTATTCAACTACCACACCTTGCCTGGTCATTAATTCCATTATTTGGACTCCATTTGAACTCTGCACATACAAAGGAGACAT
This sequence comes from Mus pahari, assembly GCF_900095145.1. NCBI lineage: Eukaryota > Metazoa > Chordata > Mammalia > Rodentia > Muridae > Mus > Mus pahari. The sequence goes on along the minus strand of NC_034599.1, from coordinate 70,436,519 downwards.
AACAAACCTCAGTGATTATTTACTCTCCTATACTTAACTAAGAACATCATGTAGCACATGAATCTTATGTACTATATAGTTGTTTTGATGTTGGTTTCACTACAGTTTTTTTTTCCTCTTCACTAGGCACAAGACCAGCAGTGACCAATGTCATCTTGTCTTTTTATACGAGCAATTATGTTAGGAACTGGTACATTTCAAATATTCAATATATAACTGTTCAATTAATTAAATTAAGATTATTTCATTTACAAATCTATGCTTTTCCAGTATGATCTAGTATAAGACTAGAAAACATGAACTAATTCATATTCTATTCCTTAATCTATATTCTAGTCTATTCATATTCCTTCCTGCTCCATAAGTCAGCTGATCTGAAACATTATGCGTTCCAAAGTTCAGTTTCTATCTAATGCAATAACAAATGGCATCTATATGTCAGCTGACAGAGCTGTCATTTATGTTTTAAGAAACAAAGATCTAAAGAAATTTCCCTTAGCACAGCTGTGATTTTAAAATATGACCCAATTTTTTAATTTTTAAACACAATTTTAATAATTATATGGATGTGTGTCTGTGTAGATGTATGTGCACATGTGTTGCTCACAGAGGCCAGAAGAGGGTTGGAGTTGCAATTACAAACAGTTGTGAGATGTGTTTATGTGGGTTCTGGGTCCTCTGCAAACGCACTGAACCATCTCTCTAGCCCATGAGTTAATTTTTAAGATTGCAGCATACCAGGATAATTATACTGTGCTACCCACCATTGAGAAAGATCTATTTGGCTTGAAGTAACTGCTAGAGTTGAAGTACTCCTTAATAGATTTTAATGTATCAATTTTAAAAACAGATTCACATGGAAACAAAAAGACTTTTAGATTCTTAACTGAAATACTTGCATGACTATTAAACTCAAAACCTCTAGAAAGGGAAATCTGTTTGTCAGTGGGTTGGCTGATTTGTTTGTTTGTTTGTTTTCATGTATTTAAATAAGTAACTTGGTCCATGAGAGGGAGGAACCAGAAATCAAAGGCCTGATTGTGCTGGATCCCAGTTTGTGGCCTTTCTTCAGCTGGGTTCTCAGCAGGCTGCAGTTGAAAGGAAAAGATCCAAGTTCTGCTTAAAAATCAGACTAAAGAGCTTGCTCAGCACCCTACTCACATTATGCTATTCGCATTCACCACTTAAAAGTCTTTGGATAGTAAATTGTATGCAATGACCTCAGTCTTCCAGGATATCTCCGATTATAGGAAGCACCCCTCTGACTTGCTTATGAGGGGAGGAGTATTCTTCATGGTTTTCCCTTTTCCTGAGAGACTCCCAGAACATCAAGATCATCAGGTATAAATGAGACCCGGGGAAGAATGTCACGAAAGCGCACTATTTTTCCTACTTGGTTGGAAGAAGGAGAACAAAAAAACTGAACATTTCTGGTGAGAACTCTCACTCCAAGAGGGACAAACGGGTTATTTTGTTTTAGTTTCCTTCTCTATTTGAGAGTGAAGTTTTATGCACAATGTATTTGAAATCATATTCGTGCGCTTTCATCAAAAGACTCCTGTGGAGCTGAGATGCAAGAGCATCAAAGAATGTCAACACTGATCAATAAAGGCAGGTCTTTATAAGGTTTAATAGAAGTATATCTTTTGTTTATAATAGAATTTTGATTATAATAGAATATAGAGGTATAATAGAATTATACCTTTGGAGTTAGCAAAAGTGATTTTGGAATAGAGACTGCAGAAGAATCACAATCAAAATTAGACAACATTACCCATTTCTCCTTGACAAGTTCACGGTAGAGAGGGCATTTAGCCCTTGAGGTACAGCAACCATGCCTATCGTCCAGCAGTCCTGCAATCCCGCTGGATTGCATACCCAAGACTGCGGCAAGTAAAATACGCGAGCAAGCTTGTCTCCCCTCCCCCGCTCCGTTCCCGCGGGATTGGAGTAGCGCTGTGTCGCTGACGCCATCCTCACGCCTCTGGTTTGCATGGAGCATGCGCCTCCTCCTCATTTCCTCTCCTGGAGCTAGTGGAGTAAAGCTACGCCCAGGCCCGCGTCCGCTGGCGGCTCAGGAACTTCAGCACCCGCTGGGCGGACAGCGCCCGCCGCACCTGCTCACCTGCTCTGGGTGCCGGAAGAGCCCGCATCCTCCTGCCAGCCGGAGCGACTGCGCCGGGGGCCGCCCAGACCCTCTCCCTTCCCGCACGCAGGCTCCTGTCCCTTCCAGCTTCTTAACTCCCCTTCTCATTCATAACAAAAGCTACAGCTCAGGGGCCCAGCGCCAGGCTCTTTCCAGCAGAGAACAGAGGAGCAAGAAAGAATGGGGTTTCTTTGGACCGGCTCTTGGATACTGGTGTTGGTGCTCAACAGCGGCCCAATTCAAGCTTTCCCCAAACCCGAAGGCATCCAAGGTATGTGGACATTGCTCTGCTTTAGAGTTCTCTTTCATTTGGCCCAGCAAAGATAAAGCTTGATGTGACCCGTGAGCTCTAAATCGCCCTGCCTAGTTTTTCTCAGCAGATCTCATATCCGTGCTTATTGACAGAATATGCACGGTTTTGACTTCTGAGAACGAAGATTCTCCTTTACTTTTAAAATAATAGAGCCATAACATGGTCTTATTTTGAAAAGGGTAGCGAGTACCTGTGCTTAAAGTGGCTAGGATTTTTTTCACTCATTACATATGCAGGATATGATGATCTCTTTTAATGTACCAGCAATGATAATCCAAATAGTATATTTCCAATTGAAAAGAGCTAATAAGTTAAGAATTAGAAGTATATGTTAAGTTTCTGATCAGAAAATAAAAGTGTGATTGCATTTAATTCAGGATATGCAATAATATAATAAGCATACCAACTTTTATACTCACCATGTATACAATTGATAATCTTTGCTAATATAAATTTGATTTTATAACCATTCAGAATTATTTCTCCAAAAAAACTTTCTTCATTGTGTTTTTTATTTTAATAGGAAACATATTTGACCACCCAAATGCACAATTAAATTTATATTTATGTGTATTTATTCTAGACAAATCCCTGCATAATAGAGAATTGAGTGCAGAAAGACCTTTGAATGAACAGGTAGGTCAGATGTAAAATTATAACTCCTATGTTATCTTATTCACTGTTGTCACTTACTGTGATTTCCTTGCGTTATTTTAGCCATTTTATGTTTATAAACTCCAAGACATTAATAATAGATTGACAAAAACGAAGATGATAAATCTAATTCCAATAATTCTGTGTTCTCACAATTAGTGCACTGAGTTCTTATAGCACATGTGCTGAGGCATGATGATAATGCAGTGATAGCAATACTTTAGCCACTCTTATAAGATGGGCTAATTTACCAAAGTGTGTGCATGGCTTGTTTTGTTTTCTATGAGACGGAGCCTTGCTGGGTAGCTCTGGTTGCCCTACAACTCTTGATCTTCCTGCCCCTTCCTCTTGAGTGCTGGGATTATAGGCACATGCTACCACACTTGGTTGAAGATTTGTCTTTTGTCAATATGACAGGAGAAAGGAATTAATTGATTAAAGCGTATCAGCCCTTTGTTTTGTCTCATTTAATCCTTACAGCAGTGCTTTCTGCCTGCATTTTACAAACAGAACTAAATCACATAGAGAGTAAATCATGTGGCATTGATAAGTAGTGAAGCAAGGATTTAAAAGCAGATCTGTCTCCTGTTTGTTTCACAGATTGCTGAGGCAGAGGCAGACAAGATTAAAAAGACATACCCTTCAGGTAAAAAAGAAACCACACTGCTGTTCAGTTAAATATGTGGGTCACAGAATTCTAAACTAAAATGCATGTGTTGGGCTTGGAACTTTCCTTCCAGAAAGCAGGCTGAGTGAAAGCAATTACTCTTCTGTCGATAACTTGAATCTGCTGAGAGCAATAACAGAAAAGGAAACAGTTGAGAAAGAGAAACAGTCCATAAGAAGCCCCCAGTTTGATAACCAACTGAACGTGGAAGACGCTGATTCAACTAAAACTCGGAAACTGATGGATGAGTATGATTCCACTAAGAGCGGACTGGACCACAAGTTTCAAGGTAAACGATCTAAGAGATGCTTTGAGATGCTTTGCTGCCTTCTCCTCTCACTGTGAGTTTCTCCTTACATATTAAGAAAAGGTCACATAGTTTCAAAATGTATCGAATGCACGTATAACCTTTTATTCATCAAGTCCAAAGCTGAGGGAAAACCTAAAATTTATCTAATGTACAAAAACCTAGAGTCTCACTTTTCCCCTTTAAAGACCCCTTTACCAAAACAGGTATGGTGGCTCAGGCCTGGAATCCCCATCGACACTCAGGATGCTGAAGCAAGAGAATTGTCACAAGGTTGAGTTCAGTCTGAGCTACATAGGGTACCAGGCCATCCAGACCCTGACTCAGAAAAAGTGAGAAAGGCAGCGATGGTGATTAGTTTTCCTTACTGATGCTTTAAAAAAAAAAAAAAGTTAAAACCTGATACCTGCATTTTACATTATTGAACTCATTTTGCTATTTCTGTTTATTTTAATAACTAGTACAAATTAAAATATGATTTCCTCAAATAATTAGATCAATTAAAATACCCCCCATGGTAAAGTGTCCACTATTTAATTATTTAAGTTTCCTCCTCTTGCCTTTGATCATCTAGCCAGTCCACACCTGCATTTCAATCTGGACTTCTTTGCGCTATAGACCTATCTTCTTCCTACCTAAAGTCTTGCTTTGGGAGTTTCAGATGCACTGAAAATTGAGCATATCCCAGAGTCAGCTCATGAGCTCTGTCCTCCTCACAAGTCCCCTTTAAGAGGTGGAGACTGGAAGGGGCGGTCAGCAACCAGGATGTAAAGTGAATGAATGAATGAATGAATGAATGAATGAATGAATGAATGAATGAGAAATAAAAGAGATCTTTCCTTAAGAACTGTGCTGATATTTATCCTTCTTTTTCCATGACATAAATCTAGGATTAAACTATTTTTCCTTTTTTCTTACCTCTTCAATTCTAATCTTCCAAAGCTTACTCATTTTGTTTCTCATGTTATCTCCCAACTTTGGTTTTTTTACAAACAAACAAACAAACAAAAATAACTACTGTTCTCAATCACCACCAGCTTTACCCAACATCCAATCGTGTCTCACTTGAAGTACAGCAAAGTCTTTTACACATCTCCCAGCAACCACTCCAGCTTTTTTCAACCTATTCCTGGTGAGACAGCTGGAGTGGGTTTTTTAGTTTACAAGTCTGACTTACTGCAATATGTGCATGCTGTTCTTTGTAGAGGGTGCTCAATATCAAACTCGGGGCCTCGTGCATGCTAGGAAATGACTCCACTACGGAGCTCAACCACAGAGCCCTTGAGATATAGTCTAAGCTATAGTCTAAGCTAGATTTAAGCCCATGATCCTCCTGCTTCAGTTTTCTGTCTGCTGGGACTGCAAACATATGCCGCCATGACCAGCATGCCCTATTAGTTGTGTTCATTTGTTTTGAGCCAAGGTCTTTCATGTAGCTCAAGCTGGCCTGGATCTTAAGGTTTCCATGCCTCTACATTCAGATGCTGGGATTACAAGCATGCAATGAACATGCCTTCTTTATTTCCCATAATAGTAGATTCTCATTTCTCTTGGGACCAAAACCAAAATCCTTCCTATAGTCCCTGCCCTCAGAATTACTGTCAAACACTTCTAGTTAGGTCGGTCTAGCACACATGCTGTGATAGACACCTCACCCCTTGTCTCCACTGCACTTCTGGTAGTTTGAACGATTATGTTTGTAGCTGTAGCCAGTTATGATTGCCTTTATTCAAAACTTTATTGAAAAACCTCACAAGGACAGAGATCTATATTATGGGCCAGTGCCTGAATAATCATTAAATTGCTGTATGAGTCTATAAATAAGTGAAAAATGAGAGCGTGTGTAAGAGAATGAGTGAGTTGGCATAAATAGGCCTTGAAAAAGAAAGTGAGTTTCCATTCTGCAGACCAGCTTAGAAGTTAGTCCAGGCTTTCTTCTCTGTCCTTATTTTGTTTGGTGGCAATGAGAGAATTATGCTGATTATCTCTGGGGCGGGGATTCCAGTTAAATGGGACTTTCACAGAACATCATGGTCTGAGGGGAGCTTAGAAGTATATTACATGTGTTGGGTGGATAGAGGCCATGATTTATGTTTTGCTACTTGGGGAATTTAAATCTTGAGTTCTACCTCTTAACCTAAGGTATGTGGACCAGAACCACAGACATTAGGCATAACTGCATCAAAAACAAGTTTAAATCACTCTAGTTGAAGAGAACATTTAGTTTAATAAAGTATAAAAAGAATGCAGTGTGTGTTTGGCTCGATTAGTCACCCTGGCTGTAGGCACCAGCAGAGACACGGATTGTTTGTGACTTGACCACCAACTTAAGCAGCTCCTTCCTCAATTATTCATTTTACTGCCAGCTCAAAGGCTTTAAACCATAGAACTAGAACTCCTTGTGATCCTAGAAAAACTGAGCCAAGTGTCCTAGAGAGAAGGTTCTGTGGGCAAAGGTCTCATGTCCTTTTGTAGTCTGCAAATCCTATGGACAGAGGGTTTGAACCCACAGAGCATTTGAGTCGAACACTAGAGAAATGCAGACTTCATCCCAGAAGTGGAGATTCTCTTTGGCAGGCTATAGCCTCAGACCTAAGGAAGTCTGTAAGGAAGCTCTAAATTCAAGATTCTTGCCAGTTTCTTCTGGTGTGCTTATGGTCTAGGCTTCTCTGTGTGTTCACTAGGAAAACAAAAACCTTGCCATGTAATTCCTATCTTGCAAGCTAGATAATAATCTCAGTATATCCAGGGAACATGTTCAGCCCAATCATCACTCTTGCAGGGCTTGGCAGAGAGTAGGACTTGAATTCAATTTGACTGAAGAGATGAATTCCGAGTATTAAATGAAATACTAGATACAGCCATCACCCTCCTTCCAGTGACTGGCACATATGAAGACATTAATTTAATTTTACCAGAGAAATGAATTCCAGGTATTAAGTGAGATGCTAGAGATATAAGATGTACATGGGAAGATAATGACAGGGCACAGTCCTTTGACGTGTGTAGAGAACTCTGTAGCTGCCTAAAAGCTTAAAAAAAAATGAATCCATGCTGACTTCTTTCTGAGGCTTCGCCCAGGGAGCATAAAATACCCCTTTGTGCACAGTAGGAAAATCACTGTGAGATATTCTGTCTATTTTCAAAGAGCTTAGAAGAAACCGATGGAAGCTAAGGGCAGTGGCCAAGTGCTTCACTCGTAACTGCAGCGAGCAAAGTTCCACTGTGGGAGACCTGAGTTCCGGGCTCAAGAGCCTGCAGTGGTGCAGCAGACGAGGAAGATATTTCTTCTGAGTTACCAGGTTTCTCCCCGTTGGGAAGTAAATGAGCTGAAAAACAGTCATCTGGGTTATTTTCCAGCTTCAGCAGGCAGCCAACATTCTTTCTTTCTCAGCTCCTGAGGGACAAGTGAGGGGGGAAGTAAATTCTTCCACCTCTGCAGAGATTATTCCCCAGCGCCTGACTTGCAACCCACAAATGGAAAATTCAGACCAAAGCGATAGAGGCCATGCTCCTGAGAAATAGAAGTAGACTTTCAACTAGCCGAGGGGGGGGGACTTATTTTGTGATTCTTGTCATTCTGACATTTGGGTCTCAAAGGCCTCACCACTGAACAAGAGCTGGGCCTCTGTGTTCAATCACCACTCATAGTAATAAGCTTGTTTCCAAGAGAGGGAGAAGGAGACGGCCTGAGGCGGTAGATGCCACCATCCCCACCATCTAGAAGAAAGGCCACACCATGGGAGAAATTAGAGTCCCCGAGGGCCTCGGGAGAAAAGGGCAGAATTGAGATAGAAATTAAGTTGTTCTTTCTTTGAGTGAAAGTGATAAAGATTATTCATTGTGCTGGGCATAATGGTGCATGCGTTTAATGTCAGCACTCTGGAGGCAGAAGCAGTCAGATCTCTGAGTTCAAAGTCAACCTACCCAATGATGCCCTTTCTCCAAAAATAAAAAATAAAAGGCACTATTCATAGCATATCTGGAGAGGAGTTCAATTTCCATTTTCTCCAGAAGATAATCACAGTCCCTTTAATTAAAAAAAAAATCTGAATCTACTGTGAATTTTACAATAGTGCACTCTTCCATACACAACTATGTGACTCAAAAGGCACGTTTAACATCTTGTCTCATCTGCTCCTTATAACAACTTCATGAAAAATGCACTAAATAGATAGCCTTATTATTCATATTCACTTGCTTTATTGTTTTGTTTTCAGTACTGGGGCTTTACAAATGCTAGGCAAAGCACTCTACCACTGAGCTAAACACACAGCCCAATACTCTTATTATTTCGTACAGTGATCCAATGTTGTATAAATAACAAGAGATATCACTGGCCTAAACCACTAATCTTTCCCATCTGCCTCTATGTGACAGAAGGAGGTAAACACTAAATTCAGTCCGCTTGAGGTGGTACAGATTTCTGGGATACTTGCGAGGGCGGTACGGAGCTTTGTTGCCTTCATCGTCTTTCTCTCTCATGTTACGAGTCATTATCATCGTTGTTGTTTAGATTTGGGGTTTGTCTTGTTTCCTTTGAGACAGGAGCTCCCTCTGTAGCCCAGGCTAGCCTCAAACTCAAGGCAGTCCTCTTGCCTCCGGCTCTCAAGTGCTAGAATTGCAGACGTGATCCATCACAGGGAGCCCCCTTCCCTCCCTCAGAGTGGTCCCTTCCTTTAGTCTGAAATTACACTGCATTCCCAGGAAAACTAAGGACATATATTCATAGGCTTCTCTGCAAAGATTTGCATTTTGTTTGTGCAGATCTCTCGCCTTATATTAAAGTTTTTATTCCAAGCTCATAAAATAAGTTCCCTGTCTTTTGTCGACTGTGATTTAGCACATCAATTTTTATATATAGAGAGAGAGGGTTCTCTAGTAGCCAGGCATGGCAGTGCACGCCCATGATTTCAGCACTCAAGAGGCAAAGGCTGGAGGATGGCTCCAAGTTCCAGTCCAGCAAGACTGACATAGTAGGATGCTGTCTCTAAATGGATGGATAATGAATGAATGAATGAATTATTAATTAATTAATTAATTAATTAAATGCAATGGAAAAAGTTAAGTATTTCAAAAGGGATAGGTTATAAAATGATGCATGGACTAGATCTGCACTCATCGAGATGTAAAGCTGTGCTTACTCTGTGTAGATGACCCAGATGGCCTTCATCAACTGGATGGAACTCCTTTAACTGCTGAGGACATTGTCCATAAAATTGCCACCCGGATTTATGAGGAGAACGACAGAGGAGTGTTTGACAAAATTGTTTCTAAACTGCTGAATCTCGGCCTAGTAAGTTGTGTGCAGAAGAGTACAGTCTGCAGTGTCCTAAGTCAAGTCTCCTAATTAAAGTAACGGGACGCTTCCGATGCTTCATACTAGGCACCAAAGAATTCCCTGGAGTTTTTCAGAAGAGCCAGATAAGCACACACATCCATCACACAAGCGGTTTGAGAGTCAGAGGCGCTGTGCAGGTTGCCAGGGAATGTCTTGTGCCCAGCTGGGAGTCAGGAAAGACTTCAGAGGAAGAGGTGTTGAAAATGAGCTTAGAAGGAAGTGATATAACCTGCTGGATATAACCAGCAGAGACCGAGGGGGTGTGTGGCAAAACCAGAAATAGCAGAAGCTGAGACGTGCACTGTATGCTTTGAGGAACTCTGAGCAATTGAATCAACCCCAGTCTCAGCTTGGCTGTTCAGCCCTGACACACACACCAGCGGCAGACTTTACCATGGTTCTTACTTTACAGTTACAAGGAACATGTAACTGACCATGTGACCTACAGATTTAGAGCAGCACTCCCACACATACACACTTACTCTCTAAGGAAGCATCCGTGGGGTTTCAGAAAGTAGCCCTGACAGCTTGCATGAATAACCTAAAGACACTTCTTCCTGGAGTGCTGGGCAGTCAGGGTCACAGCCTACGTAAGACAGGATTGTCCGTTGCAAAGAGAAGTTTCCTTGGTCAGGGTTGAAGACTGCACTTACCTGTGGAAATAAGGACAAATGTTTAGATTGCTGTTAGAAATGGTGCTGGCTTAGTAAAGTATTTGTTGTAGATTGTCCGTGAGAAGATAGGTTTCCAGCACCAGGCACATTTTCACTTTCGTTGAGCAGGCTTTAAGTCTGGTTAGAAAGCTGTTGGTTATGTGAAGGCATGTGTGCCACTCCTGCATCCTAGGGTAATCAGGCCACACTGGTCCTTGATGGAGGTCATAAGAGTCCTAGGTGAGTAGGGCCATCGTCAGTTTGGACTTCTTGTGTAGTGCCTACATGTTCACCCGGGTTTTACATTTGATCTTAACCAAACGAACAGGAAGTGATTCAACTAGAGTTCAGATGTTTGTTTGTTTGTTTGTTTGAGCTCAGAAATAGGAATAGCAGTTATATATGCTTTGTCTAAATCTTTATAACAGATCACTGAAAGCCAGGCACATACTCTGGAAGATGAAGTAGCAGAGGCTTTGCAAAAACTGATTTCAAAAGAGGCCAACAATTATGAGGAGGCCCTGGATAAACCCACAAGCAGGACCGAGAATCAGGATGGGAAAATACCGGAGAAAGTGGTATGTACATGTGTGTTAGGAATGTGTGTACAACATGGGCATGCGTGTGTGTGTGTGTGTGTGTGTGTGTGTGTGTGCTTTTGTATCTCTGTACAATTAGTGCCTTGCCTGATGCCAGAGAATATTTGGAGAGTATAGCATTTTTAGCATACTGAAAATATATATCATATGGTACAACGACTTATACACTACCAGTGTGCTGCAACCAGTACTCCATAGCTTTTTAGTTATTCAATTTCCATTAACAATGAACATTATTATATATTCCCAGTGCATGTTTATACACACACAGGTATACACACACACACACACACACACACACACACACACACACGGAAGTGAATAGATCTGTCAGTCCTCTACACAGCAGCCTCATAACCACTGTCTTATACGGTTCCTCTGTTCTAGGCTGTGTTCTTCCACCTGACCCTTCTCTCCTTTTCTCTCTGCATTTCCCTCTTGGAATCAACAAAGCTACTGTAATCTTTCTCCCCTTCTTCAGTTCTCTTTATAAATCTGAAGAAATAAACCATAGGAGGGCGTCAGATTTCTTGCCTTAGTACCAGAGCTCCCTCTTTATCACCTCCAGCATCCTTTCCAATACAAAGTAAGGATTTTTAGGATATAACGCTTCTGTTGTTTGGTTTGAGTTTTCTTGGAAGGTGGTTGTTTCTGTGAAAATTCTGCCTTCTGGCCTTCTAAGTGCTAAGTTATGAGCATGAAACACCACATGCATTATGGTAATGTTTGTGTGGGTTTAGGGGTGTGTGTGTGTGTGTGTGTGTGTGTGTGTGTGAGAGAGAGAGAGAGAGAGAGAGAGAGAGAGAGAGAGAGAGAGAGAGAATCCAAACTAGCCTTGAACTTTCTGTATACCCCAAGTTGTCTTTGAACTCTAGATCAAATCATTCTGTCCCCACCTCCCAGACTCCCAAGTGCTTGTATTAATTATAGATGTGAACCACCAGGACCAGAAAATAAAATTCGTTCTAGATTTCTGGCTTGATAACCTAGAGACTCTCCCTTTCTCTTCTTAATAACTATTCCTAGGAGCTGGCACCTATTTAAATATCTTTTAACAATACTACTTGTTCTTTAAAAACAAAAAAAACAAAACAAAACAAAACAAAACAAAATCTTTCTGTCTTAGTTAGTGTTTCAGTGTTTCTGTTGCTGTGAAGAGACACCATGACCATAGTAACTCTTATAAAGGCAAACATTTAATTGGGACTGACTTACAGAGGTTCAGTTCATTATCATGGAGGGAAGCGTGGTGGCATGCAGGCAGACATGGTGCAGGAGAGGTAGCTGAGAGTTCTACATCTGCATTGACAGGCAGCAGGAAGAACAAGAGGCACTGGGCCTGACTTGAGCATTTGAGACCTCAAAGCCCACCCCCCCAGTGACACAGTTCCTCCATCAAGGCCACACCCCCTCCAACCAGGACATGCTTCCTAATAAGTGCCACTCCCTGATAACCAAGTATTCAAATCTATGAGCCTCTGGGGCCCATTCTGATTCAAACCACCTCACTTCCCATATTCTTAAAAGAACAAATGTACAGGTCTGAACTGAAACAGGTGTGGTGATCTTCAAGAGCCTTCACTGTTAATTTGTTCATTTATAAAATGCCCATATGCCTGGCTTCTTGTTCATGCCATCTAAATGCACCAATGCAAATAAAATATTCCTTCAGAGTACCAAATGTTATGCTAAGAATACCTTGCTCATTTAAAAAAGACACAGTCTCTGCTCCCACAAAGGCGAAGTTCCAGTGGAAGACATAAACTGTCTCCAACAATGGTCATTTTAAAGGCAACGAGATGACATGCTTTGAGAAAAGGCCCCTGTTCTGCACTTAGGCTAAAAGAAGGCTTCCCTAAGGAAGCAATTTGAGCTGAGAACTAAATGTCAAATAGGATTATTTTGTAAACAGGAGAGGCCATGCGTGTGGAGTATCCAGGCAACTGAAACAAGGACTTGTGGCTGGCACAGAAAGACAGAGTGGTGTTATGAGACTGGAGAGGAGACCCAGCCCAGACCACGCAGAGCCATATGTAGAGTCTGACGTCTACTGTAAAAGCCAAGGGACCATACTGAAGGGTTTTTGCCTTCATCCACTTCCTGTTACTACAACAGACTGAATGCCTGGGACTGGATACTTCATAAAGAAAAGAAATAGGAGCAGGAAGGATGACTTGCAGTTAAGAACATTGACTTCTCTTCTAGAAAATGCAGATTTGATTCCCAGCACCCATGTAGTGGCTCACAGCCTTCTGTAATTCCATTCTCAGGGGATCCAAGGTCCTCTTCTGACCTCCACCTTCATCAGCCATACACATGGCACAGAGACATGTGTAAGCAAAACACCCATACACATGAAAATATTTTTTTAAGGATAAGGAATGTATTTAGCTCACAGCTTTGGAGGGTGGAAAGCTGAAGATGGGACAGCTTCTGGGGAGGCCATGAGTTGAGAAGAGAAAGTAAAAGACAAGCATATGAGTGTGTAAGGGAGGAGGGGTACCAGCAGTGAGTGTGTAAGGGGGAGGGGTGCCAGTGGTAAGGGAGAGGGATGCCAGTGGTGAGTGTGTAAGGGGAAAGGGTGCCAGTGGTGAGTGTGTAAGGGGAGAGGGTGCCAGTGATGAGTGTGTAAGGGGAGGGGTACCAGTGTTGAATGTGTAAGGGAGGGGTGCCACTGGTGAGTGTGTAAGGGGAGTGGTGCCAGTGGTGAGTGTGTAAGGGGGAGGGGCGCCGGTCACCTTTTAACAGCTCACCTTCTCCCACCTAATAGCTAGGCTGCCACAACTAACCCAGCCTTGTCAATAGTTGAGAGACACAGCCTAGCAGAGCCACCAACACTCTAAGAAGCACCCTTTCAGCTAGGGACAACACTCAGGTAAAGCCAGATCCTTGACCACAGCTCAGAAAAGAATCCCAGGTCAAACCAGGGTGAGGCAAAGTTAGCAACGATCTGAACTGTTGAGACAGAAAGTCACAGGAAAAAAGACAGTCCAAGCAGCGACAGCATCAAAGGCTTGGGTGCCGGCTCCCTGAGAGGCACGCTCATATGTCCTTACAATGGCTGTCTCTATGACCCTATGATCCTAAGTTAGATTGCACAAAGAATGCAATTTTCATGTTTAAAAGGTTAGGTAAGCTGGAGCCATAAGATGGCTGAGCATAGAAAGACAGTTACTGCCAAACACAGTGATCTAAATAGCCCGTATGGTGGAAAGGGCACCAAGTGGCTAAAGTTGTCCTCTGATCTCCATCCCATGACTGGATACCCACACGCACGCGCACACGCACACACACACACACACACACACACACACACACAAATGTAATTTTAAAAAGATGAATCGAGCTTATAACTAAGTTTAAAAATAAAGTAAAATATGTAAGTTGGTTTCCTTTTGTAGACGAAATTGCAAGGTGGTTTATAAGGTACATTGTTTAGATTTAGGGATGTGACAGGCACGAATTTGACAAAATTATAGCCCTAAGTAAGTGCTGAGCATTTGTGGCTCTTGACACTCCTGTTTGAGAGGTCATTAACATGCCATTATCTCTGTAGGCAATTTGGGTTTTATCTGCTATGTACAAGTGTCTTGACTGGGCCAGCCAGAGTGAGGGGGTTTCCTTCCGCTCTCATGTCCCCTTAATTTTCAGTCTTCAGTCCTGCTTCAGTCTCTTAAGAAAGACATTGTATCAGTTACTTTTCTATTGTTGTCATAAAAACATTATGACATGGGCTACTTACAAAAAGAGTTTATTTGGGCTATGTTTCCAGAGTGACAAGAGTCCATCGCCATCATCGCCATCGCCATCACCATCACCATGGCAACAGGCAGGCATGATGGCTGGAGCAGCAAGCTGAAAGTTTATAGCTTAAAGTGTAATCAGGAAGTGGAGAGCAAATTGGGAATGGTGTGTAGCTTTAAAACCTCAAAGCTAGCTCCGGATGACATACTTCCTCCAATAGGGCCACACCTCCTAAACCTCCCTGGAAGGCACCATCACCTGGGGAAACATATATTCAAATGTCCAAGATTATGAGAGACATCTGATTCCAACCAACACATTATTATTAATCTATTTCTGAAGGTGAAGCCTACATAAACTTGCTATATCTCAAAGGCCTTACCTTCAAAACCTTTTCATTGGCAATTTAAACTTCAGTGTGGTTTTTTAACAGGTATATAAACCATATCGAAACCACAGCAAGGGTGTGTGTGTGTGTGTGTGTGTGTGTGTGTGTGTGTGTGTGTGTGTGTGTGTACATGTGTACAGGTGAATATGGGAATGTAAGTGCATATGTACATGTGTAGTTGAGGGCATGTTAAAATTCATGCATGTGTCCATGGAGTCCAGGGACCACCTCAGGCATTATTCCTTAGCCACCAACCACCTTGTGTTTTAAAACAAGCTCTCCCACTGACCTGGTACTCACCAAGCCATATAAGTTAGCTGGTCATCAAGCCAAAAAAGTGTACCTATGTAACATTGGGATTACAAGTGTGTGCCACTGAGTTCAACTATTACTTTTAATGTAAGTCCAGAGATCAATCTTGAGTTCTTATACCCATAAAGCAAGCAGTTTACCAGTCCAGCTATGTCTCTGACCTCCTTGTAGGAGATTTTAAGTAAAAGAGCTATAAGATCAGATTTCTAGAAAAATACGTTGGCCCCCAGGATATAAGACACTGAATTGAGAAGAGATTCGAGATGCATGGTGTATTAGTCAGGGTTCTCTAGAGTCACAGAACTTACGGATATGCTCTATATAGTAAAGGAATTTATTGATGACTTATAGTCTGCAGTCCAAATCCCAACAATGGTTCAGTAGTAGCTNTGAATGGAAGTCCAAGGATCTAGCAGTTGCTGAGTCCCACACAGCAAGAAGGCGAAAGAACGAGAGCCAGACTCCCTTCTTCCAATGTCCTTATATGGTCCCCAGCAGAAGGTGTAGCCCAGATTAAAGGTGTGTGCCACCACACCTTTAATCACAGATGACCTTGGACTCGGAGATCTCCCTGTCTTAATCTTCTGGATTCAATCACCACTGTGTCTCAAGATCTCCATACCAAGATCCAGATCAGAAACTTCTATCTCCCAGCCTCCAGATTAGGTTCACTGGTGAGCCTTCCAATTCTGGATTGTAGTTCATTTCAAATATAGTCAAGTTGACAACCAGGAATAGCCACTACACGTGGTGTATCAGTTAGAAAGTGGGGTAAAGGACTGCTTGAACTAACATGGGCTACTGGAGAAAGATATATAAAAGGCCCTAAGATTTACAAGTAGAGCCAACAAGGTACTGGTAGATCAGATGTGGGGAAATCAAGGGGTGGGGGAAAGGTAAGAAAGCTCCTAGATTTTTGTCTCATCTACTGAATGACAAATGAGCTTTCACCAACATAGGAACAAAAATCAGGTCTAGGAAGGGAAAAAAAAAAAAAAACATTAAGCATCGTCCAGACACAAATGCCCCCTGGAAGTTCCAAAGTGTGAGTACTCTGTTACTGATGGACACTCTGAAAAAGCTTTCTTCCCCCTAATGACCTGGTCCATTGTACCCACCCCATCCCTGTTCATTGTGTGACTCAAAACTCTCTCCTCCTCAATGAAAGACTCCTGAAGCAGGATTTGGCCAAAGCAGATTCGTAGAAATCCCCAGGCTAGTCTCTCCTGAGGCACACCAAGACACTTTTCTCTCTCTCAGGGGGCCTTACACTGAGAGCCTGCAGGATCTTGTGAAGAATGAAGAACTCCGAGACTTCACATTCAAGGTCACCAGAAAGGAGAGGATTGAACCTGAAGTTGTGCTACTTCTAAACATTGTTTCTTTTCTATTGTTCTTTTCCCCCAACTGAAGACTCCGGTGGCAGCAATCCAAGATGGCTTTACTAACCATGAAAATGATGAGACGGTATCTAACACCTTGACCTTGTCCAATGGCTTGGAAAGGAGAACTAACCCCCACAGGGAAGACGGCTTTGAGGAGCTCCAGTATTTCCCCAACTTCTATGCACTACTGACAAGCATCGACTCAGGTAACCCCCACTTTACGACCGCGTGGAAGAGAAATGAGACGGTAATTCTTGGAAGTGTGTGGGTGGCTTTCTTCCTGTTCATGGTTCCCAAGGGCAGTCCTCCATGACATACACGGTTGGCTAGGAAAAACATTTCACATCATCTTGTTTTTCAGAAGCACTGTACTAGTCATGGAAAGAATAATCAGGAAATGTGGAGTTTCTGGATAATTTAATCTTGTTAACAGACAGTTGGTTTATTTGTTCAATCAACAGTTATGGAACATCTGCTGTGTACAGGTACCCAAATCTGTCACATGCTGAGATGTCATTACCCTGCCCTGTCACAGCCCAGCCTTCACACTTTAGTATGACTGCTTTTTTATCAGCCTTTTTTTTTTTAGTTTATTCATTCATTTTGTGTGTGGGCATGTGTGCCACAGTGCACATGTGAATACTGGTACACAATTCCCAGGAATCAGTTTTGTTCTGTCTGCTGCAAGGAGCCTATGGATTGGACACAGGTCATCAGGCTTGACAGCGAGTGCTCTTAGCAACTATGTCATCTCTCTGGTCCTTGAGCTTTTTTAATGCTTTATTGTCAGCTTTATTGAGGTATAATTTACACACACACACACACACACACACACACACACACACACACACCTAGCTCTTAGGAGGCTGAGGTGAGCATGGGTCCAGACTGGTCTTGAAGCTAGCCTTAGCTACCTAGCAAGATTCTCTCTCTCTCTCTCTCTCTCTCTCTCTCTCTCTCTCTCTCTCACACACACACACACACACACACACACACACACTCAGACTCAGACTCACACCACACCACACCACACTACACCAAATTGTATACAATATGTACATAGTGTGGTGTTTTGGTGTTCATCTACATTGTGAAATGAACATCATTGCTAACGATTGTAGTCTATCTATCTATCACCCATACACGTAGTTGACATTGTCTATTTATTCATTTTCTTTTTGTTATTGTAAGACTCTGCCCTCTTAGCAAATTTCAAGTATATAATCCGGTGATGTCATCCATAGCTACCAAGCTGCATAGTGTCCAGGCTTACTCACAATATAGAACAGAATCTTGATCCCTTTGACCAGCATTTCCTTGTTTGATCCTCTCTACCCAGTCTTAGGCAATGTCATTCTACTCTCTACTTCTATGACCTTGGCTATTTTAAATTCCATATTGTCTCTCCATAAATATAGAGGGGATGTCAGGACCTCCTGAGATACCAAAATCCACACCTACTAAAGTCCTTTATGTAAAATGGCATGAGTACCATGGCTGAAGCTCAGAGGTAGAGCTTACCTAGCATGTCCAAGGGCTTTGGTGTGGTTACTTGTAACATACATGCATGCACAGAGAGAGGGCGGAGGGGTGGAGGGAAGGACAGAGGGAAAGGAAGAGGGGGGATAGAGAGGAGGAGAGAGAAAGAGAGAGAGAGAGGTAGAATATAGTATTTTCATATAATCATCAAACACATCCTCCATGATCTTTATATCATCTCTGAATTACTTACAATACCTACCCCAGTGGAAGTGCTCTGGAAATAGTTGTTGTTCTGTATTGCTTGGAGAATTATGACAAGAAAATTACCTGTCTATGCTCACTAAATCTTTCTTTCTTTCTTCTTCTTCTTTAGTATTTTTGATCCTCGGTTAGCTGCATCCGTGGGTTCAGAACTGAGAGGATGCACTACCCATCTCTGTGTCTGGCTTGTCTTACCTAGTGTGTTTTCTAGGCACATTGTCAAAAGCAAAACAAAACATCGAGAGGAAATCCTGCCAGTTGTATTAAATTTGTTTGGAAAGCTTTCTTCATTTTCCTCTCTTAGTGGGAACCTCATTTGTCCTTCTCTGAATTATTCAGGACATTGCTAGACATTTGCAGCTTGGGTTGGGTTTTTTTTTCCCCTGGGAATTCAAATGAACACTGGAGGAAAGGAAGGCAGGAGCACCCATGCATTTGGGGAGGTGGTTCATTTTTGAACAAGTCCTAGCCCGATCTCGTCAGTCACATATGTACTGAGCTGTCTGCAGGATTTGGCTGCTGCTTGTTTCTGGTTAATCTGCAAAGGATGCTAGTCTCCAGCTCTCCTGTTACTGTTCAGGCAGATGCCCTGCACCGCCTCAGTGGCTTTAGCTGTCCCTGTTACTGTCCTTAAGTGAGCAATTGTGTAAAAATTTCCAGAACTGTAATCTGTTTCCTCCATAAGTGATCTTGGAATGAGCTTCCCCTCCCAGAGAGTTCTGATTGCCCTTCAGGTCCAGACACTGACCAGATGGCTCTGGCCTCTCTGCTTGAATCTGCCAGGCTGTATGTCTGGGGGATCTGTTCTGCACCATTTTGCCCCTTTGGTTGGCAAATGACCAGCTCAGAACCTCTGTCATTCGAGTGAGTCACTGCTCCTCAGTGAAGAGCATCTCCATAATGCTAAATATACACACATACCCTTGATCTGGTACTGTGAGGGCTAAAGTCACCTGTCAAGTCTTATTCAGGATCTCCCTAATTCATCTCCCTCCCAACCTGTGAGTTTTATGGTTTCTTAAAAATCCTGCTGTATTCTTTATTTGTTTTATCTTTCAGGCAGCTTGGTTTGTGTGTTTCATTGATTGTTTCAAGACTGTGTCATATATCCTAGGCTGACCGCAAACTCTATATCCAAGGATGACATTGAACTTCTAATCCTCCTGCCCAGATGCTAGGATTGTAGGCATGTATCATCACATCCGGTTTATTCAGTGCTGGAGCTTAAACCTCAGAACCTTGTATACACTAAGCAAGCACTGTACCCACTAAGCTAAAATCCCAGCACCAGATGCTATCTCTTCTGTCTGCTTTACTACTACAATAGTTCAGATGTAATTAAAGCCCCGTGGAAACGTTAATATGTACTCATGTCTAAAAGCAGTTTTGTAAAGCTATAGACTGCCATATATTCCAGTCATGTGTTAGTTTGGTTTTTTTTTTTGGGGGGGGGGTTGTATGTGTTTTTTATTTCAGTTAAATATATGTGGGGGCTTTTTCAATACTTAAAATGCTATACTTCATAAATTGACAATGAAAGATAAACTATTTCCTACCAGTTCTCTTTAAATTATTTTTGTTCTCATGGGGGCGGGAGAGACGTTAAGAACAGTTGAGAGCACTAACTCCTCTTCCAAAAGACCCAAGTTCAAATTCTAGCATCCATACTGTGGCTCATAACCTTCTGTAACTCCAGTTCCAGGGATCTGTCCCCCTCTTCTGACCTCTGCAGACAAAGCACATAAAATAATATGAATTTAAAAACATTTAATGGATTATTTTTGCTCATTTTCCATAGAAAAAGAAGCAAAAGAGAAAGAAACCCTGATCACCATCATGAAGACATTGATTGACTTCGTGAAAATGATGGTGAAATACGGTACGATATCTCCAGAGGAAGGCGTTTCCTACCTTGGTGAGAACCCTGCTTTATTTTTACCATGGCCGTTTCCATTGTTCAGAGCAAACTAAGGATCTGGCAATAATCACCTCACTAAGTTGATGATTTATGCCAGAGCAGCTCAGATCTCCAGGGTAACAGAATTGCTTGGGTTGGTGATGCATACAAATAAAATTAATTAGACAGTCTCTACTTCTCCTCTTAATAAATACAGCTTGAAGGGAAATTCCCACATTTTTATATTAAATCTTACTAGTGCTTTATAATAATCCCCAGGGAGTGATTTTATTACAATTTAAGTCGTTAATTTTTTTAACTTGTGTTTAGAAGTCTGGATTAAGTCTTGATTTTTTTCCCCCTCTTAGTACTGTACATGGCAAACAGAAAGAGTACCAGATAGGCAATCAGGATCCTCCCTCCACTCTGCTGACAAGGAAGGCCCTGCACCATGCAAGGCTTCACTTCTTCTGTAAAATGAAGGATGAAACAACTCTCAGGTTACCCCATCATTAAGGGAAGTCAAGACAGGAACCTGGAGGTAGCAGCTGATGCAGAGGTCATGGAGGAACACTGCTTGCTGGCTTGTTCCTTCTGGCTTGCTCAGTCTGCTTTCTTACAGCGCCCAGTGCCACTGACTCAGGGCTAGCACCGTTCACCATGATCTGCGCACTTCCATCTCGCTCATTACTCAAGAAAATGCATCACAGGCTTGCCCACAGGCCAGTGTATTGGGGACATGTTAGCAACTGAAGGTCCCTCTTCCTAAATGACTCTAGCTTATGTCAAATTGACATAATACTAGCCAGCACACACATGATGCACATACATACGTACATACATACATACATACATACATACATACATACATAAAAACAAAATATTCATATGCATAAAATGAATACATCTTTAAAAATTAAAATATGAGCCAGGCATGGTGGCGCATGCCTTTAATCCCAGCACTCGGGAGGCAGAGGCAGGTGAATTTCTGAGTTCGAGGCCAGCCTGGTCTACAAAGTGAGTTCTAGGACAGCCAGGGCTATACAAAGAAACCCTGTCTCGAAAAACAAAAAAACAAAAAGAAATTAAAATATGGTTTCTTGGTTATGCATTGCGAGTGCTCAATTGTTTGGGTTGTTTTTTTTTTTTTAAAGGAGTTTTGTTTCCCTGAGTACTTTTTACCACCCATGTGGTTTTGTCAAGATGGCCTCAGAGTCTCTTACTCTGCAGGGCAAAGAGAAACAAATAGATAAGGAAATGTCATTGGTCAGCAGGGTCCCAGGATAATTTCAGAAAAACAGTCCTTCCTGGTTTCATTTTGATTATAAAAAGAACATCTTTCTTGTAAAAAGCCATTCAAGGCAAACGAAAAAAGAGTGAATGAATGAATAAATGAATGAATGAATGAAAAGGAATATAAAAGAAAGTTAAAATCACTCCTGATACCAATCCCCTCATAAAGTTTTGATTTACAAACTTCCAGACATCTTGTCTGTGAAGTGTATATGTATACATACCTATGTTCTTTTTTTATTAGATATTTTCTTTATTTACATTTCAAATGCTATCCTGAAAGTTCCCTATACCCTCCCCCTGCTCCTGCTCCCCTACCCACTCACTCCCACTTCTTGGCCCTGACATTCCCCTGTGCTGAATACCTATGTTCTTTACCTTAAAAGAAACTGTGTTCACGTTACAGTTGGTGCTGTCCAGTCAACTCTATTCCTCTAACACAGTGGTTCTCAACCTTCTACTGCTTTGACCCTTTAATACAGGTCCTAATGTTGTGGTGACCCCCAGCCATAAAATTACTTTCATTGCTACCTCATAACTGCAATTTTGCTACTGTTGTGAATCATAATGTAAACATCTGTGTTTTCCAATGGCCTTAGGTGGCCTCTGTGAAAGGGTCATTTGACACCCAACATGGTCACGACCCACAAGTTGAGAACCTCTACTGCTATGAATCTTTATCTAAATATCTGATATGCAGGATATCTGATATGTGACCTCCAGAGGGGTCACGACCCACAGATTGCTGCTCTAACAGTATAACGGATGTTATTCAGGGCCAGGTCAACAGTGAGATCTAGGAATTCTGTACTTTGATATTTTTTCCTGTGAAAATATGTCAAGATACTGGAAAGACTTACGTGTAAGCAGTTGTTCCTAAAGCTACCTGATGCTAAGTGTCTAACATGGTAACCACTAACCACAAGTTGCTACTTACATGAAAAGTCATTAACATTAAGTGCTTCCTAAGCTAAACCAGCTAGCCAGACAGGCACGGTGGATTAGCCATAATCCCAGCACTAGGGAAGCTAAGGCAGGAGGATTAAAGAGTGGCTCAGCAGGTAAGAGCACCCGACTGCTCTTCCAAAGGTGCAAAGTTCAAATCCCAGCAACCACATGGTGGCTCACAACCATCTGACTCCCTCTTCTGGAGTGTCTGAAGACAGCTACAGTGTACTTACATATAATAAATAAATAAATAAATAAATCTTTAAAAAAAAAAAAAAAAAAAAGAGTGGGAAGCCAGCCTTGGCCTCAGCCAAAGTTTCAGGTCAGCCTAGGGTAGAATGAGGCCCTGCTTTAAAGGAAATTAAAAATAAAAGTGAACGAACAAATAAAATCTAAGACATGAGTTGCGGGGCACGCCTATAATCACCACATATGGGAGTAAACATTTAATATCATTTCTCAGGAAATTAAAGCATATTTCTTTTTTTTCCCCTCTAGAAAACTTGGATGAAACAATTGCTCTGCAGACCAAGAACAAGTTAGAAAAAAATACTACTGACAGCAAAAGTAAGCTTTTCCCAGGTAGTATTTACCTAACTGTGGGGTGGGTTTTTTTTTTCCTTCTAGCTGTTAAAAACTGTTTTCAGAGGTAAATAACGGGTTTCGATAGACATTAATAAAGCATTGCAGATTTCAAAACATTTTAAAATCTCAAGTTCAACTATGGGAATACCCACATGTAATCTTGGCTATTTTATAGCCTGTTATGGCAGAGAAATCTTACCACCAAAAATACAAAACAATTCTTTCTCTTGGGGGCTTCCTTGTTGGTTTTTCTGGGCTGGGAATTGATCACAGAGCCCCAGTGTGGACGGCTAACATCCTACCATACAGCCATGCCTCTAACACTGTGCTAAAACTTAGTGTGGGTATTAACAGACTCTTTGGAGGTGACTGGTTACAAAACAGTCAATCCTCCATAAAAGCCTCCACCCATGTCTTTTTCTTACCACTTCTCGGGACCACCATCCCAAGGCCCCCACAGCTCCTTGAGAGGCTCTGTGCCCTCCACAATTTGCCCCTTTTCTGTGTTTCTCTTCTATCCATATCCCAACTCTGCCCAGTAAACACCACAGCACTGAGCTGTGTGAAGAACCCTCCTCCCAACGGGAGAAGAAAGCAGGAAGAAAAGATTGCAAGGTGTGGGTCCTTGTGCTTTAGCTATTTTGCCCCCAGCACAGAAATTACATATATGTTGGTAATGCTGTAGTGCACCCCTAAATGATGTTCTCATGCAGGATTTTTATTTAATTCCTTTGCTAGGGCTCAAAGGCAGCCCCCTCATTCTTGCTAGGCAGATCCTCTACCACTTAGCTACATGACTAGCCTTCACATAGGTTTTTTTTTTAATATTTATTTTATGTGTATGAGTGTGTGTGTGTGTGTGTGTGTGTGTGTGTGTGTGTGTGTTCGTTCAGAAACCAGAAGTCAACATCAAGTTGCATCCTTATTGCTCTCCACTATTTTTTTTTTTTGAGACACAATCTTTCCCTGAACCTGGAGCTCACAGATTTGGCTACATTAACTGACCAGCAAGTCCAGCAATCCTCCTGTCTTTGCCTCTCCAGTACTAGAAACTCAAGAGGCCAGAGGTAGCCGCAAGAGGATTGGTAGGTAGTTCAAAGCCAGACTAGGCTACATGAAAACTTGTCTCAAAAATAACAAAACTAGTCTCATTTGTAACCAAGACCTACATAGCACACCCCAGGTGCCTGACAGCACCAACTAAATTAAGACAAATAAGAATAAGGGTATAACTCAAGCGCAGAGCACTTGCCTAGCCTGTATGACAACGCTGGGTTTGATCTCCAGCCTAGGTCCTTCTTAGATAGGGAGGGAAGGAGAGACGGAAGTAAAAGAATTTTGATCACACATGCCAGATCTTCTGGAGGCTGAGGCAGGAGGATTGCTTGAGTCAGGAGCTCAAGGATAACAGTGAAAGCCAATCTCTAATAGAATAATAAAAAAGCAAGACAAGCAGTGGCTCTCTGATGGCAGTGTGGCTGAAGGAAATGCCCATGCAGAATTTGGAGTGCTGGGGTCTGGGTCTGGCTTCTTATTAACTCCGTGGGTGGCCCTGAGCATCTCTTTCTACCTGGGGCCTCAGTTTCCTCTTCTGTGAAATGAGGGCTGAGGGTTTGGATCACCACTGAAACCCCTTTCAGTCCAAAAAATATAATATGACCTCAAACTATCTTTTCAACAAAGTTCGTCTTCATTGAGAACTAAAGAAAGTATGGAATGGTGTTTTAACCACGGTGCACTATCTGACCACAGCTCCGCCAGAGAAGAGTCAGGAAGAAACAGACAGTACAAAGGAAGAAGCTGCCAAGATGGAAAAGGAGTACGGAAGCCTAAAGGACTCTACAAAAGATGATAACTCCAACCTAGGAGGAAAGACAGATGAAGCCACAGGTCTGGATCTATCAGCTCTGGGGTGGGCGATGAAGCTGGGGAAGCAGAGGTTTTGAACACTCAAGTAAGGCGGTCCAAAATCAAGTCCACCACCCCCCCCCCAGCACAATCTGTGCCGTTAAAATTAACAGAGTGGGGAGATCCGACATCAAGTCCCCCACAGCACGATCTGTGCTGCTAAGATTAGCAGAGTGGGGCAGTCACGTAGTTAAGCCCACACGGTACAGTCTGTGAGGTTAAGATTAGCGTGCTGCACCTTTGCTGGAATAACAGTGTGTTTTCATAGTCTTGAGTCTTCTGGGATGGCAAGTTGGTTTCATTCTTTAATGGCCAGTGGCTTTTGGGCTTGGGGAGAGAGATTCATGGTTGAGAGAATATTCATAGTTATTTATGTTTTTATATCATTAATGTTCTGTTTATTATCCCAGTTTACTGAGAAGTGTTTGTTTGTTTATAGGAGATTTTACAGTTCTACATTTTGATCTATAGCAATACTTACTGTTTTAGACTTTGTTTAGTCAGTTGAGCTTGATGTTTAGAGGCAAAATAGTTCATGTTGGTCTAGAGTTCTCTGTATAACCCAGGCTGGCAATCCTCCTGCCTCTGGCTCCCATGTGTTAGAAATGCAGGCACGAGCAATATTTCTCTAAATTATTTAATAGTCCTCCAGATAATGGCCTGGTTGCTCTAGTGAATGAGATTAACAAAGCAAAGTCCTCACTCAAACGGTGATACAGCGTAGAAACGCCTTTAAGAGCTTGAGAAAAAAAATCACCAATTCAGTGTATCCGTTTGCTTTAAAAATAAATGTATCTATGGTCTACAAAACTCACACCTTCCTAGGATTTTACAAGTTTTCCCAGAAACCACCCTCCCTTCAAGAAAAGGGTTTGATGAGGCCTAGGTTCTAAATTATGAAATCCTTTGGTCGAGGGCAGGAAGTGGATTCTGCAGTATGCTTGTGGTCTGAACCCCTCGTAGTACAAGCTTCGTAGGTACATCAGAGAAAACCTACATCCCTACGTCTCAAGATACCTTGTTTGAAACAGAGTGTTTATCAGAAGCTGGGTGGAGATGTTTGCTCCTGCTTTACGTTTCTGTCTTCAGGAAATGTTGACCTCTTTGGTATAACCGAAGCCCACTAAGTCTTACCAATGTCTCAGTGGGAGGTTCATCTGGATATTTCACTCCTCAGGAGGAGAGAAGGGAGTGGGAGTGGGTCAGTGCTCTCTCCTGAGGGAGGGGAACTGGTACTCGGCTAAGCTGTCATCTGAGAACATGGCACTGGGTCCTTTACACTGGCTCTGTATGTAATGGCCACCCATGGTAATGAGCAGATGGACTTTGCTATGCTATAAACTTTTGCTATGGTAAGATACGATTACTGGGACCCTCGGACTCATGCCATAACTTTCTTTTATATTTATTTACTTGCTTATTTATTTATATATTGATTGATTGATATATTTAGTGTGTGCATGCATGAGTGTGTGTGTGTGTGTGTGTGTGTGTGTGTGTGTGTGTGTGTGTGTGTGCGCGCGCGCGTCACAGCACACATGGTCGGTCAGGGGATAGCTGGTTCTCTCCTCCCACCATGTGAGATCTAAGGTTCAAACTCAGGTTGTATGTCTTGGCAGCAAGGTCCTTTACCTACTGAGTCATCTCACTGACCCCGTGTTGGTCAACATTTTGTTTTCAAATTTTTCCAGAGTCTCACTATGTAGCCTTGGCTAGCCTGGAGCTCACCAAGTAGACGAAGCCAGCCTCAAATTCACAAAGATCCAGCTGCCTCAGTCTCCCCAAGAGGCTGAGATTAAAGGAATGTGCTACCACGCCTGGCTGTTAACATCTGTCTATTAAGTTTTTCCATTCTTGTCAGTGAGTGGTAGTTTTATGGCAAGACAGAAACAGGATGGTAGTGGGAACCCCTTACTTATCCCACTGTTGTCCTTTTAGCACCCCATCTTCACTTCCTACCGACAAGATATTCTAGACCCACTCCAGATCTTCTTCTCACAAGACTTGGAACCAGTTTCTTCAAGGAATTGTTTCCTTCCTCCCTTCTTTCCTTCCCTTTTTCCTTCGTGTGCAAAGGCTGTATTTCCCTGGAGCACAGCAACCACATAGTGAGCCCTTTAGCCTGCCTAGGGAGCATGCTGAGTGTTGACGATGACGCCTTAGGTTGCTGGGCAAGCATCCCCGGGCACGGGTGTAACATATCTTAGCTTTTCTATTTTTTTTTTAAAGGAAACACTGTGAAAGTGGAGTGTGAAGGGGGAGATGGTGCTGCTTACATAAAATGTGAGCGTTAGTCACCTTTCTCTCACAAGAACACAACACCTGAGACTCACAAAGAGAAAGGTTGATTTTTGACTCAGTTTGGTTCATCTGTTGCTCTTGTCCCTTTGGACCTATGGTAGGTGGCACATGGTAGGAGGGACACTGCTAGAGCAAAATAACTCACTTCAGTCACCAGCAGGGAAAAGAGAACAAGGTAGAGGCTGGAGTCCCACCATGCTTGTTGAAAGTATGCCCCGCCCCATGGCCTGGAAGCCCCACCCCTTAAAGGTTCCATCCTGGGAACCAAGCTGTTAACACTTGGACCTGGGGGGAATATTCCAGATCTGAACTACAGCAGAGCATTTGGAAACTAATGCTGGCAGGATAGTTCACCC
Organism: Mus pahari; assembly: GCF_900095145.1. Taxonomy (NCBI): domain Eukaryota; kingdom Metazoa; phylum Chordata; class Mammalia; order Rodentia; family Muridae; genus Mus; species Mus pahari. The sequence continues at coordinate 70,408,979 of NC_034599.1, read as the reverse complement.
TCTGAAGGGTTTCCATCTGACAGTAATGCTCTGTCTTTCTAGTGTTACTCCTTATGTTAAAACTCCTAAAACTCCTGAAGGTGTTAGAGACTTAAATTAGCTCTCTACTCCCCACAAGCCTTGATTACATTGCTCTTTGGCAAGAACAAATGAGTCTAACATAGTTTAGAAAACACCAAACTGAACATTTCCAACTCCCTTTCCCCCCCCCAAAAAAAATTGTCTTTAATTAATCCTCAAAAAACAAGCATTTGCTTGTTCTTAATTGTTACTCATTTGCACCATTTTTAAAGGTGATTTTGCTTCTGTTATAAAATCCAGTAAGGAACACCCATTGACTCTATACAGAAATTAAGTGCATTCGTGGCTGAAGGCTAGACTGACTGGGTTTCTTTTTCTTTTCCATTTTTTTCTTTCTTTATTTAAAGGCAGTGTCTTTAACCCTGGCTGGCTTGGAACTCACTGTGTAGCCCAGTCTGGATGTGAATTTGTGGTAGTCCTTTTGACTCAGCCGTCTGAGAATTAGGGCAAAAGACCTGAGCCACCATGCCTGGCAGGAATGGTTCTCATCCTCTATGTAGGCAAACAAGAGCCATGTGCATGCACATACATCCTACTTATTGGTGAGCAGGCAGGTGGAGCACAGGCTTTCTTCAGGAGGGAGTTAGAGACTCTTCTGGATAAGGTAATGGCCCAGCTAATTCAGGAGGAGGAGGAGGAGGAGGAGGAGGAGGAGGAGGAGGAGACAGAGAAAATGGTTGTAAGAAGGACACACTGGCAAGAATGTTCTCAGAGAATCTCTTTTGGTCTTGGAGGATGAAGTGATGGTGTCAAGTAACCACAGTTAATATTTCTTAGATAGGCAAGCAGATGCTGGACCTGAGTGCAATATATGTGGGAATAAGAGTATCAACAACAATAATATCCTAAGGCTTATATCACTTCACTTTACAAAATATAGTCTGCATGCATTTTGTTTCCAAAAAAATCTAGTCTAGGGGCTGGAGAGCTGGCTCCGTGGTAAAGAGCACTTGCTACTCTTGCAGAGGACCTGAGTCTAATTCCCAACAACCAAATCAGTGACTCAGCACCACCTGTAACTATAGCCCCAGAGAGTCCAATGCTCTCTTCGGACACCTCAGGCACCAACACATATGTGTTCATCACACAGACACACATAAACAAAAATTAAACCTTTAAATAAAATTTAATTTTTAATACAAAAAAATAACACTTTTATTATTTAAAAGATAATTCAATGTATGTTTGAATGTAATTTAGACTGTTTAAACTATTGATTTCTACAAATACTCGGTTTTTTGTTTTTTTTTTTTTTACTTATTTGTATTTTCTTATTTTGGCTTTATAAGGCGGGGTTTCAGGTAGTCCAGACTAAACTTGAATTCACTATGTAGCTGAAAGCTGGCCTTAAACTCTTGATCCTCCTGCCTCAACCTCCCAAATGCTGAGACTACAGATTTGAGCCACCACACCTGGCACAGATTAACAGTCTTCTTTTTTTAACATGATGATTTCTAATTGGTAAAGTTATTTGAATGATTCAATAGTAATTTTTAAATTTAGAAATTTACTAATAGTGAAATTTTTATTCTAATTCTAACCATATCCAGAAACTTGCTTAATTTTCTCTAGAGACCAGGGGAATGCTCTTTGTAGTGCTCCATTACGTAAGTGCTGCCTCGTTGCCAGTTGGATGCTTACTTTACTCACTTTTGATGTGTGAGTCACTGAAAATGTTCTTTTAATTAATTGATTGATTTTTATGGGTGTTCTGCCTGTGTGTGTGTGTGTGTGTGTGTGTGTGTGTGTGTGTGTGTGTGCAGTGCCCTTGGTGACCAGAAGAGGGCATCTGATTCCCGGGACTGGAATTTCAGACTGTTGTCAACCACCATCTGGTTGCTGGCAATGAAACAGGAGTCCTATGGAAAAGCAACCCGTGCTCTTAGCCACTGAGCAACCTCTCCAGCCCTCGGAAAATGTTTTTAAAACTCATCCAAGGGATGAGATGAGCATTGTAGCGCCATAGGCTCATTCTGGTGCCATCACTTGTCATGTTGGCAACTAGATGATGACGTTATAATGGAAAAGGTGACTCTGAGGTGACTTTCACTGAGCATCTTCTCATTCCCTTCCCTTTTTTTATATAAGCCAGAAAAGTCAGCCTATTGAGTTCCTAAACTGATAGCTCCTGGGGATGTTCTTTCTTAAGCAACCTAAGAACAGACATTACACCTCAGGTCCCGAAGCCTTCTGTTAGACACATCCAGACACAGTCTCAGCTTCTCTGAGCCAGCAAGTGAGGTGGGAGCCCAAACAAACTTGGGAGGTTTTATATCAACCCACATTGCTGAAAGACATCGAAAGTGTCTCCTCCTTTGTAAAACCATAAACTGCCTTTCCAGAATTCACCCCTTAACAAGCCAGAAAGCAACATACAAGAAATGAATTGACTAACATAAAAGCTCATGACCAGAGAATAGTAAAGCCGGGTCTTGAACCCATGATCCCTGAATCCTAATCCAGGGCCAATCCATGTTTGTAACTGCATCTTGTGAGCATGTAAAATACTGTGGAGAAATAATATTCTTTCTCCTTTTCCTGTTCCTCCTTTTTTCTTCCTCATTATTCCTCCTCCTCCTCCTTTTCTTAAGGCAATGTCTCATGTATCTCTAGCTGGCCTCAAACTCCCTGTGTAACTGAGGATGACTTTGAACTCCTGAGTGCTGGAACTACAGTCATACATCACCATTTCAGTGTGTGCTAGGGATCAAACCCAGGTTTCACACATGGCATAAACTCTACCATTTGAGTTTCATTCTCAATGAGTGGTTTTTGTGCCCCTTTGTGGTGTTCACACCAGTGGCTATGCATGTAACTCACACTGTAGTCATGTAATATTGACATGGTTTTAAGCATTACACACAAAAAAGTCTTATAAACACCTGGGGTTTTTATCATTTACTTATTTATTTGATGGCAGGAGCACACACCACTGCAGGCCCATAGAGGGCAAAGAATAACTTCCAGAGTCAGTTCTCTATTTCCACCATGTGTGTCTTGGGAGGATTGAACTCAAGTCGTTAGATTTGACAGCAAGTGCCCCTATTTGCTGGCCCACATTGTATGTTGGGGTGAGGATTCTTTGTGTTGTTGTTTGTGTTGTTGTTGTAAATGTTCTTGAAGCTCTAATGTCTTTAGGGTCTGCTGCCCTCAGTAGAGAAGTCTTATGGATTTTACTTTTCTTCAGGACAGGAGGAAGTCAGGGTTGCATATTAGGGCCAGCAAGACCATGAGCAAGAAGGGGGTATTTCTCTTATAGCACTGAAGACCAGAACAGCCAGAGAAGCTGGCTGAGTCTTGACTCTGGCTCTCTTCCATCTACTTCAGCATGTGTTTTAAGGCTCATGTCATATTACCTCAGCCGTGAGCTATTTTTTTCCAAAGACTGCTGAAATAAATTGAAAAAAAAAAAAAAAAAAAAAAAGCCCAGCGTTCCAAAGTGGACTCTCATGGGCTTTCAGTGAACACTGCATAAATAAAAGATTTACTTTACAGCTCAAGGAAGAGAAAATGTAAATAAAAGCCAGCTGCTCCTCTCCAAGAGCAGAGGACACCTGACTCCGTTCCTGCTCTAACCCATGTCCCAGGAAACATGTGGCAGGCTCAGCACCAGTGGCACTGGCTGCCAGACTTCGACACTCATTAGAACCACCTCAGGTTCTAATTATTTGTTAATAATTTTGGTGCTTCATTCCTCGCCCCTGGGTATGTTAGTTATCAGCGTTTGTCAATGGACAGCAAAGCATACCACCCAGGGGACTGTGTGCACACGCCTGAAGAAGCTGAAGTATTGATGTGTCATTTCGTTCTCTATCAGTTGAGGGCTGTCCTGTTATCTTATGTGAATAAAGGGAGGAATAGGGGCTCAGTGGTTAAGAGCACTCCCTGCTCCTTCAGAATACCCAGAGGCTATGACCAGCAAGGCAGTTCATAGCCATCATGTAACTTCACTTCCATCCTGCACCCTCCTCTGACTTCCTCGGCACCAGGCCCACAGTGCACTCAAATCCACGTAGAAAACCACTCAGTACACATAAAGTAAAAACTAATCTGTAAAAGGGAGAACCAAAGGTAAAGAATATATGCTGTGTTTGGTTAAAGTAGAATATCACTAGGTAGTTTTGTCCTGGAAATCAACATATGACCAATCTGGCCTCAAATTCACAGAGACCATCAACCCCACCCCCACCCCTACCCCTTGCCCTCTCTTCCACCTCCTCATACTGGAATTAAAGTTGTGAACCACCAAGCCCATCTTCCCCTTCCCCTTCCAGAGTCTTATATTTGTCAGGCTGGCTTTGAACTCTCTAGGAAACAAAATAACCTTGAATTCTAGATGCTCCTGCCTCTACCTCCCAAACACTAAGATTACAGGTATGGACTGCCAAACTTGGCTTGTGTGGTACTGTGGGCAGAACTTAGGGCTTTGTACATGCTGGGCAAACATTCTGTGAACTGAGCTACATTCTCAGGCCCTCAAAATATCTTTAACCTTTCTAATCCAACATTTTTTGTAGTATTTAAGTGGCAAGCATTGATTTTCTTTTTCTCACATAAGCTTTCCCCATTGTAATATGGTATCCAAAGAATGCTTTAAATTATTATAAAGAATATTTAAAGAAGAATGTATTAAGATACACTCATAAGTTTCAGAAGTCCTAATTATCTAACATGCTAATGATAAATTGTTATTTAATTATTAAAATAAATAATATGAAGGTCAGTAACTTGATTTAAACGCCTTACAAGAAAAAATAAGCTTGAAATAGTCTACACTGCACTAAAATTTCTTTCCTTGTTCAAAATGCCTCCTTTAGGGAAAAATATTTTGATGTAGAAATCACTGTATTACTAAGTCCAGAAGGAGGCATGGTGGCTCACACCATAATTGAAATACACAAAAGGCAGAGGCAAGAGGATAGCCACACGTTGGAGACCAACCTTATCTATATAGAAAGTCCCAGGAGCAATCAGGGAACATGGAGAGACCGTCTCTTAAATTTTCCAAATCCTGTTGGTTATCTCACCAAGTGACAGACAGTGGCAGTGTCCATGAAGAGTGTACCAAATGGTTAACACTAACCAGGGGACACTGTTTTGTACATGGTCTGACACTTTTACTTGATTTTTAATGTGTTATTATTGTATTTATGAGAGAGGGTGTGGTGTGGGCATCTGTGTGGAGGTCAGAGAAAACTTTTCAAGCACCAGTCTCCCCTACTCACTTCCCAGGGGCTCATGGGATCAAACTCCAGCCATTGGGTTTTTAAAGCAAGTGCCTGTAGCCCACTGAGCCATCTGGCCAGCCCCATTATCTTGCATCCATGAAAACAAGCCACTGAAACCAAAGCCCCCTCTTCATAGGTGAAGATGGTGAATAAGAGCTGAAAATTGTGGCAAATCTCTTTTATGGTTCATTTAATCCCTTCCCATAGACGTTTCTCAGCACTTCATTGGAAACCTGATAGCATGAAGTCATACTAGTGAAGTCTGCATGGGCTTCAGGCCAGGAAGAAAGCTCTTCAGATCCTCTTAAATGCTGTTGTAGAAACTAGAACCCTGACAGATCTTACGGCAGTGATACACTGTGCATGAACTGTGATCAGATTCCCCCAAGTTCAGTCCTGGCTCAAGAATGAACTAGCTGTGTGTGTGTACATGTATGCATGCATATGTATGTATGTATGTATGTATGTATATATGTATGTATGTATGTATACATAGATATGTGTATATATGATATTGCTTTATTTTCTTTCTATGTGTCTCAGCTTCTTCATCTGTGAAATAAAGGATGATAATATGGCTGCCTGACAAGGTTGTTGACCAAACCCAAGGCCTGGTCACACATTCTCATCCAAGTATTGATTTATTGCCTCTCAAAACTGGCCTTAGGGTTGTAAAAGGTACTTACACTACAGCCAGGGATTGTGAACCTTCAAAAAGCTGGAGGTGGTAAATATCTGCCATTCTAACTCATCCCTTGACTTGGGACTGCTCCTCAGAGGAATCCCTAAGCTGAAATCACCCAATCTAAGAATCACAGAGATCCACCTATCTGGCAAATGGAATCAAAATGTCTAAGCAGAAGCTGAAGAGATTACCCAACAGTTATGAACACATAGTACTCTTGGCAGAGAACCTGAGTTCAGTTCCCAGCACCCACATCTTTTAAGAGCCTAAGCAGACATCAAACTAAATTTGTGTGGGATGTAACTAACCATCCTTGATCCTTACCAACTGTCTGTGTCTGAAATCTTATTCAAAAGCATTCTCATTGAAAACTCCCTACACACAAGCACATGGGTACACACACATGTTCTAGAAAGAGGTACAGGGAAATTTTCTGCATGTTTGATCTGACTCTCTCGCCTTTTCCAGGGAAGACAGAAGCCTACCTGGAAGCCATTAGAAAAAACATCGAATGGCTGAAGAAACATAATAAGAAGGGCAACAAAGAAGGTAGGGGCTGGCTGTGGTCATGCATCACAAACTCTACCCAGTTCCCCAGAGTTCTTTTTGTCTACAATCCTTGAGGTCAAAAAGACTGAGTTAAAGTCTCTTCTCAAACTCAAAGACTCACAGGTGTCAAGGGCATTATAACCCCACTTCTCTTTCAGTTAGTTTGTTGTTGTTGTTGATGTTGTTGTTGTTTAACTTATTGTAGTGAGAAAAGATTTTGTCTACTTGTTTGTTTTGTTTTTAAGACAAGGTCCCATGGTGCAACCTTGACTAGCGCAGAATTTTCTGAATAGACCAGACTGGCCTCAAACTCACAGAGTTTCACCTGCCTCTGCATCCCTAGTTCTGAAATTAAAAGTGTGTCACATATCACCACACCAACCCCAGCAATGGAGTTTATCATACCATTTTCAAAATGCTTTGTTCTTATTGGTCTCTCTCCCTACCTCATCCATCTCTTCCCTCTCCCCACCTCCTGCTGGTCCTTTCCTTTGGCAGCTCCGCCCTACTCTCTTGTCATATATATTCCATTACCCTTGTCTCCCATAAGATCCCTTCTTCCCCTTTCATGGTCCCCGTTCTAGTTTCAAACCCTTACACACACACATACACACACACACACACACACACATACACACACACAAACACAAGATATATATATATATATATATATATATATATATATATATATGTTAAAAATCAAGAACATGCATCGGAGAGAAAAAACATGCTACTTAACTTTCTGGGTCTGGTTTATTTCACTTAACACAATGATCTCCAGTTTCATTCTCTTTCCTGCCATTCTCATAATTTCATCTTTCTTTATGGCTGAATAAAATGTCATCATGCATGTGAACCACATTTTTACCCACTCACTTGTTAATGGGCATCTAAACTGATTACACGTGGTACAATAATAAACATGGATGTACACATATCCCTGTGGCAGGTGTTAGGACCACCACATGACCCATCCATATCACTGTTGGATTTATAGTCAAAGGACATTATTTGCAGGCTTCTGAGAAAGCACCATGCTGGTTCCCATGGTGACACAAAGGTTTATGTTTCCCTCAGCAACGCATAACTTCTTCCCTGACATCCTCAAACATTTTCTGTTTCTTTTCATTGTTAGACACTCTGACCGGGGAGAGATGGCTAAAGATGTAAAATATATTGTCGAGTATTCATTAGCCATTTGTGCTCCTTCTTTTAGGAATTGCCTGTTGGGATTTCTGGGTGTTCGAGGCCAGCCTGGTCTTAGTAGTGGGTTTCAGGACAGACAGACAGAGTTAAATAGTAAAACTCTCTCTCAAACAAACAAGCAAGCAAGCAAACGAGAAAGACTGACTGTTCAGCCCGTTCGCCCATTTATTGACAGAATGATTTTGACTTATGTGGGTGGATTTGCACATGTGTATATGTGGGAGGCCAGAGGTAACATCAAGGGTCTCCTTCAATTGCTCCCCACTTTTTTTTTTTACTTAACTTGAGGGGGTCTACATGCATGCCATGGTAGGCTTCTAGAGATCAGAGGACAGCTTGCAGGAGTCAGGTCCCTTCTGCCTCTGTGAAGTCCTGGGGATCAAACTCAAGTAGCCAAGCTTGACAGCAAGCACTTTTATCTGCTGAGCCATCTCATTGAGAGAGAGAGAGAGAGAGAGAGAGAGAGAGAGAGAGAGAGAGAGAGAGAGAGAGAGAGTCTCTCACTGACCCTGAACCTAGCCAATTGGCCCATGAGCTTCAAGAAGCTGTCTATCTCAGCCACATTAAAACTGTGTGGGGGCACACAGTTTTAATCTCAGCACTCGGGAGGCAAGACGGGTGGATCTCTGTGTTTGAGGCCAGCCTGATCTATGTAGTTAGTTCCAAGACACTCAGATCTACATGGTGAGACCCTGTCTCAAAACTTCCCGTCTGATGTATAGTTGACGAAGACTTCCTCCCATCCTGTCTGTCTCTACACCCTAGTGATCACTTTATAGAAGCTTTCTAATTCCATGTGATCCCCCAGTCATGTCCTGGAGGAGTTTTCTTGTAGCATTGGAATCCTTTCCAGAAAGTTCTTGCATACGCCTGTATCTGGAAATGTTCTGACTGTTTTTCTCTGGCAGTTTCAATGGTTTAGCTTTTATATTAAAGTCTTTGATCTGGGGCTAGAGAAATGACTTGGTACTTAAAAGTACTTGCTGCTCTTGCAGGGGACCCAGGTTCAATTCCCAGCATCCCCATGCCAGCTCTCTCTCGACTATCTATAACTCCATTCCAAGGGATCCAATGGCCTCCAGTGACACAGACCTACAAGCTGGCAAAACATCCATACACCTAAAATAGTTGTAGAAGAAGATCTGTAAAAAGATCTTTGATCATTTTGAATTGATATTTGTACAAGGTTAGAAGTGTACATATAATTTCATTCCTCTGTGGAAATCCAGTTTGTTTGTTTTTTTCAGCACGATTTGTTGAAATGTGTTATCTTCTCCACAATGTATGTTTTGAATGCCTTTATCAAAAATTAGGTGGCTGGAGCTGCATTTATATCTGGGCCTTGTATTCTATTCTATTTGTCTCCATCTCTCTTTTTGTATTGCCACCACACCATGTTTGCCATTATGGCTCTATAATACAATAGGTATTATATTTCCAGCATTAGTCTCTCTGCTTGTTTTTCCGGGCCTTTTGAGTTTCCGTGTGAGATTTAAATTTTTTCCTCTAGTTCTGTGAAGACTGTCACTGGAATCTGATGGGATTACATTGACTCTGTACACTGCCTTTGGTAGCATAGCCATGTTCACAGTACCAATTCTTCCGGTCCGTGAGCACGAGATGCCTTCCCATCTTCTGGTTTCCTTGGTGACTTAGGCTGTTTAGGTTTACTCCTAAGTGGGACTTCTGTCTGATTCTTTTGTTACTGTCTTAAGGGTGTTTGTTTGTATGTTTGTTTAGACAAAGTATCAAAATATTCCTGACTGACATTCCCCACTATGTAGACCAGGCTGTCCTTGAACTTACAGAGACCTGCTTGTTCTGCCTCTCTCGTGCTGAGAAGGAAGGTGTGTGTCACCATGCCTCCTTGGGTAGCTTCTTTTGGTTGGTTGGTTGGTCTTTTGAGGCTGTTATGAATGGGGTACTTTCCTAGTCTCCTTCTCAGTAAGGTTGTTATGTGATAGACAGGCTATTGTTTTTTTGCATAGTGAGTTTGCATCCTACTACTTTGCTGCGATGTTTATCAGATCTGACAGTAATGGTGCAGTGTTTATGGTGTCCTCTGAAATAGAGATAATTTCACTTCTGTCTTTTCTGGGTTTTGTTGCTTTTCTTTATCTTGCTTTACTGTTCTGTGATTATTAAAAAAAAAACTATATTGAATAAAAGTACATAGGGTATTCACCCTATCTCATTTTAGATGTTAGAAGAAATGTTTTCAGATTTTCTCTGTTTAATATAAGGTTGACTATAGATTTTTGTCTATATAGTTTTTATTGTGTCGAGATATGAAACTTCATTTCTTTTTATTCAAATCAGCTTTTCAGAGCATTTTCTATTTTATTATCAAAATAAATGTCAAATAAAGGTAAAGTGAACAATGTAACATCCCCACATTATCAGCACCCATCTTGATAAGAGATCAGGTTTTGATACTTTGCCTATTCTATCCCTACAACCTACAACCGATTCCTTCCGTTTGTTGTTGTTATTTGGTTTTTTGTTGTTGTTGTTTATTTTGAGATAGGATCTTGCTTTATATAGCAGGCTGTTGTCAAAACCACAGCAATCCTCCTGCCTCAGCTTCCTCACCTGACTCTTGGAGTCTTTTAAACAGGTTATTTTATGAGTACATGCTAAGTTATACTCTCTGGTCACAGAGGAAGTCCCTCACTTATTAAGACCCAGACCCTATTCAGAGTTTCAAAGATGGAAAGGAAGAAGATGTAGCACCCACCACCATCACCCCCACTCACACACACAAAGGCAGCATCCCATGTGTCATGGGGCCCTGATATCATGGGTGTGCTCAGTATATGTCCTCAGTATTAGGCACTGAGCACTGAGGGGCCGAGAGAATAGGGGGGGTTATCCTCAAAGCAGAGATGGTTGGGGGTAGGGCTGCAGGGAGGAAGAAACTCCTGGGAGGAGTGGGGGGGGGAGAAGCAATAGGTACAATAAATGAATGGACAGGAGGCTGTTGTGTTCCCGGAACTAGAGCTGTGTATTTCCCCAGGACTCTGCATGCCTGTGGGAGGGGAAGCTGAGGGGTATAGGCCAGGAAGAGGCTTGCACACTCCGCAATGGAGGAAGACAGTTTTAGCAACAGGAACCTAAAAAAGTAGTGTGGCTATAGACTGAAAAATCAGGCCCTGGAGGGCAAGATGAGGCCAAGATCTGAAGCAGAAAAGACTGAAACACCAGCAAGCAGAGGAAAGAGAGGGGGGAGAAGCCCTCGGGCTGTGAGGAGAAGGAGGAGAAGCCTACAGGCTGTGAGGAGAGGGAGGAGAAGCCCTCAGGCTATGAGGAGAGGGAGCTGGGGGGGGGGGATGCCCAGGGGGTGCTCAGCCAGTACAGTTGCTGAGCAACACCTCTCAAGCTTTGCAGTCATTTAGCTCACAGGGGGCTTCCAAGTGCTCGAATACCAGTCTGTATATGTTCAGAGAAATGTGCTATTAGGGGGTGTTGTCATTGTGCAACATCCCAGACTGCAGAACAAACACAAACCTAGCACCGACCAGTCACCCCATGGGACCTCTTGATGCAGTCAGATGATGCACTGTGCCTGCTATAAGAGCTCACATCCCAGCCAACACTTGGGAGTAGGAGGCAGGAGGACCACCATGATTTCCAGGCCAGACTAGGCTACATAGTGAGTTCAAGACTAGCCCTGGCTATGGTTTGTGACCCTGTCTCAAAACAGACAAACCAACAAAAAACAGCTGGGGATATTGGGATATAGCTTCCTGGTAAACAGACAGGCATGAGTATCACTTGTACTACAAAACAGATAAATAAGTGAATTAACAAAGGCTTGGGCCAAAGGAAGTGCTCATTCTAAATGAAGACAGCAAGGAAAAACAAACAGCCAACATCAGCCTCTGGCCTCCACATGCATACACATATGCACACTCCACACACACATGCAAACATGCACACACATATGTACACTCCACACACACATGCAAACATGCATACACATATGCACACTCCACACACACAAGCAAACATGCATATACATATATGCACACGAAAACTTTACATGAGCAATACTTCATCAAATCTGTTTTAAAATGCATCTTTCGATGTGCCACTAAAGTCACCAAGGACTGTGGAGACTCTAAAAGTAAAATGTTCCTCTTAGTAGCAGAGAAATCCATCACGTACCAAAATGCATTCCAAAGCAGGTACAAATTGCAGACACACCGCTTTGGAGGGTTTGCAGCATCACTTCACGTTTGTGTCAGACTTCTGGTCCTAGCCCAGCACTTTGCTGTTCCCATCCTGTCCAGTTCCAGGGTGACCCACCCAGTGAAGCCTGGAAGCCCGGTGTGTGCAGAGGGAAGGACTGGGGAGAAAACATCACAAAAGTGCATTGTCTCTGGTGCTTTCCTCTGCCTCCAAGAAGTAAGGGCACCATGTGGGAGTGAGCGCTGCCTCCTCAGCTTCCATATATGTTCTGCTTGGCATGCATGGGGTCGGTGACTCTCAATGCCTATGGAGGTCTAGGTGCTTCGGTCATGCCACAGCTGCAGCTGTGTAGACAGGAAAACTTACTATAGTTCTGACCTTCAGCCTCTGCTGCTTCCCTGTTTGTAAGGGGCCTAGTTGACCTAAATTTCATCCCAAAACCCAAGAAAAGAAAACTCTGTGTGCTGTGGTAAGGAGGATGATAAGATCTTATATAACTGTGTTGTTGACTTTTCTGTTGCTGGGTTAAAATACCTCCACCAAAAGCAACTTACAGAAGGAGCTAATTTAGGCTTACAGCCCCAGAGGAAAAGTCCATAATGTCAAAAGATGCATGGTAGCAAACAGCTAAAGCAGAAAGCTGGGTTAATCACATTTTATCAACTCATAGTGTCTTAGTCAGGGTTTGTATTCCTGCACAAAACATCATGACCAAGAAGCAAGTTGGGGGAGGAAAGGGTTAATTCAGCTTATACTTCCCACTTGCTGTTGAACAACCAAGGAAGTCAGGACTGGAACTCAAGCAGGTCAGGAAGCAGGAGCTGATGCAGAGGCCACAGGAGGGATGTTACTTACTGGCTTGCTTCCCCTGGCTTGCTCAGCTTGCTTTCTTATAGAAACCAGGACTACCAGCCCAGGGATGACACCACCCACAAGGGGCCCTCCTGCTCTTGATCACTAATTGAGAGGCTCCTTTCTCTGTGATAGAGAGAGAAAAACAAAAGCAGCGAGTACAGAAAACAGAAAATGAATGAGAACCACAAGTAAGGCAAGGCGATGAACACTGTAAGCCCACCCTATAAGACATACTCCCTCTAGCGAGGCTACAGCTCCTAAGAGTTTAATGGTCTAAGCAGCACCAACTGGGGATCAAGGGCTGAAACACATGAGCTTCTGGTGGGCCTTTCTCATTTAAACCACACACCTGTTGGTTTTTGTTTTTCAAAACAGGGCCTCAAGTAGCCAAAGCTGGCCTTGAACTTACTAAATAGTAGAAGATGGCATTGAACTTCTGATCCTCCTGCCTCTACCTCCCAGGTGCTGAGATCTAGAAAGTTCTAAAGAAAAAAAAAAAAGAGGTGTGCTTTTGAAAAAAGTAAATCACAAACTAGGCCCTTTGTCTGTGATGGTTTGATTGAAAATGACCCCCCCTAGGTTCCTAGGGAGTTGCACTATTAGGAGGTGTGGCCTTATTGGAGGAAATGTGTCACTGAGGGTCAGGCTTTGAGGGTCCCTAGTGCTTAAGCTCTATCTTTCCTGGTTGCCCTCTGATCAAGATGTAGAATTTCCAGCTCCTCCAGTACCACGTCTGCCTGCAAGCTGTCATGCTTCCTGCCATGATAATGGACTGAACCTCTGAACCTGTAAGCCAGCCCTAATTAAATGGTATCCTTTATAAGAGTTGCCTTGGTCATGGTGTCTCTTCACAGCCCTGGAAACCCTAAGACATTGACCATTCCTAACTCAGCAGCAACAACTCCTAAGTGTGAACAACGCACCAGGAGCCTCAGGGGCTGCACATACACTAAAATTTGCTAAGCCCTGATCTATACGCTTTTTTCTCTGTTGGTCACATGTGAGGGTACATTCCCCAGGGTTATGGTGTAGAGATAATACAGTACCCAGAAACACTTTAAACAACACAGTATGGCCCAAACCAAGAAGAACTTCCTGTCCTTCAGTGCGAAGATCAAGGCTGGGAATCTCCTACTACATAAAACGTCTCTCAATGATAAACATTGTGATGGGACTTTTTTTTTCTTGATCTTTGCTCACAATACCGTAATGATATTTTCTAGATTACGACCTTTCGAAGATGAGGGACTTTATCAACCAACAAGCTGATGCTTATGTGGAGAAGGGCATCCTGGATAAGGAAGAAGCCAATGCCATCAAACGCATCTACAGCAGCCTGTGAAGATGGAGGGCAGCTCGAGCCTTCCAGCTGTTCCAGCAAAAACAATATAGCTTACAAACTAATTCGGCAGTTAAAGAGTTACCAGCCCAGGAGTATTAGGATGTGCTGAATTCACAGTAGTTAACCCCTTAGAAATGAATAAAGTAGAGCTTTCTTGCCATAAATACCTTATGAAAAGCAAAGCTGTAGAGAAGTTGAGGTTTTTCTATATAGAATCCTTATTTCCTCTTGGATTTACATTTTGTAATCAGAGATGTGCTGCTCTGGAAAAGACTCTAATGGGTTGAACATAAATTCTGAACCTACTTCCCACTGTCTTAAGCCCCCTGAAGATCTGAGAGGCCCTGTCTCGGCATGCTAGACACCTGAGTACCTCATTGGATGTTTGTCATATGATGTCGTTTCCACTAGTAGTTCTCTGTTGGGCACAGAAATAAACCCATGTCTCTTCATATCCTTGATGCTCTGAAAAACTGTTGCTTTTTTAAAAAAGATTTTAATTGAAATAGAATTATACCACTTTCTCCCCTCCCTTCCCCCTCTCTGTAAGACCCAATGTCACAAAAGAAAAAAAAAAAAAAAAAAAAAAAAGGTTGAAAGGGTTATAAGAAATCACTGAGTTTAGCCTGGGAGTATAGCAATGGCAGAATGCTTGCATAATACACCTGGATTTAATCCTCAGGATCAGGTGTACACACACACACACACATGCTTCCACTCACACACACCAACAAACACACTCACACACATGCACACACTCACACAGACATGCACACACACAGACATACACTCACACACTCACATACACACTCATACAGACACACACAGAGTAAATGTCACTTTTATTTCCTCAGATGATGAGATGAGAGCCAAACCCAGGCAGTGTGAATCTGTGGCTCGGGCAGAGCCCAGAGTCCTTCCTTCTGTGTTCTAACTATCTCTAAGCCTAAGCCTGCAAGCTTCTAGCCTTTGTAAAAATCTAATCTTCCAAGTTGACAGACTCAATTTGGCTTCTCTTGGCTTCTGACTCAATTGCTCTGCCTGGCTTCATACTAACTTTGGCAATATGTTCTAATCTTCTGACTCCTTCTCATTCCCTGGCTTCTTCTGTCTTCACTTGTGTCTAGGTTATTCACTCTGTAACCTGTCTCTGTAAAACTGTCCAAGTAAAACACACACACACACACACACACACACACACACACACACACACTACACCACCCTTCTTTTCCTCCCTCTCTCTCTTGCTGCTCTTAAGTAACTTCTCTTCCTTCCTTATGTGAGTTTGGCATTTCCTATCTCTGACTCATTCTATCAGATCTTTTCCTGAATTTTCACTTTGTGGACCCCTCAATTAGACGTCACCTTCAAACATGGTTGCTTCCTTCTACAAACTAATCTTGCCTTCATTGTTAGAGGTAAAGGTGTCCAGCCAGATCGTACTGTAATCCAGGGCGTGTCTGCATTCCAGCCACATCACATCTTTGGATATGTTCACTTGCCAGAGCAGCCAAGTTGCTGGATTAAAATTCCTCTACAACAGACAGACAGACAGACATAAACACAGACACGTACAGATACACATACACACAAACACATATACACCCATACACACATAACCACAAATCCACAGAAACACAGATGCACACACTTACACATAGACACACTCAGAGATATGTACATGCACAAACACATACACCATACACACACCCACACTTACACATAGATACACAGACACGCTTACATAAACAGGCACACATACACATGCACACACACAAACACATGCACTTACACATAGACAGACGAGATACAGATACACATATACCCATACATACCCACCCACAAATACACAAACACACACATAAACAGACACACATACACACATACATGCACAAATTTATCAACAATTTACTTCCCTACTTATATTCCTCCCCCCTTTTTTTACTTTTTTGAGTTTTCAGACATCTATTGTTCACTCAATAAAGAGAAATATTCATGTAGTTAAGAAGCCAAATGAGTTCATACACTGTTCAAAAACAAGGTCAAAGTTTATGCTAGACTCCAGTTATCTAAACTGGATTTGACTTAGCCATGTTATCTTGCCAGAAAGCAAAGGAGCAGGCAGCATGACAGAAGCTAAAAATTACCAGAAAGAAAAAGGCTATGAACTTTAGATTCCTGCAACTTGTCTGTTTGCTGCTGCTGCTGCTGCTGCTGCTGCTGCTGCCAACACCACTGCCATCACAAACACAAGCCTGAAAACAGAGCCCAGTGGTGCTCTTAGGACGTAGGTGTTCCCAAGTTAAAGGTAGCATTGGAATACATTTCATTACTCAATTAATTCCATAAATATGTTATATACGCTCACCTGGAACCATAAACACAACAAGCTTTGTAAAGTGGCTGTCCTTACGTGACCTGGTGACGCCTGCACTGCCCTAGAGCCTCTCTCATACTCCCAGGAACACTGGCTTTTCATAGTTAGAAGACAGCTCTTCCTAGAGAGGTCAGAGGCAAGCAAAACACAAAACCTGCTGGGCAAACAAACTGATCTCCCACATGTTCTAGAGAAGCCAGGACCCAGCCACAGCTGAGTGTGGAGAAACACCTTTGCCCAAACTGTATTTACCAAAGCACAATGACCCAAACTGTTTAATGACTCATCTGTGCTAGCTCGATGGACACTGCTTTAACTGCGTCACACAGGCTGTTTGGACGTCAGACAGAAGACTGGTTAGGGCTGTATCATCTTAGCCAAACACTTTTTAAAAGCATACCTAAGTATCTATGCGGGATTTGTTTTTTTAAAGAAACGTCTTTATTTTATTGTAAATTTTCTTTAGTATCTCTTGGTGCCCAAGACAGAAGGAGCACCCTTGATCCTATTTTACAAACAAGAGCATCCTTTCACAGAGGGGTCAGGAACACTGGATAAGCTCAAGTTCATGAGGTCAAGAAGTGGTGAAACAGGGGCAGAAGCCAGGTCTGACAATCTTGGTGCTCTCCATGGTGATTCTCTGCCAAGATACTTCAGAACTCTAGCCATGAGGCAGATGCAGGGGGATTCAAGTATGAGGCAAAATCGGGCTACACAGCAAGCCCCTGTCACAAAAGAAAGCAAACAGAAGTGAACAAGAAAGAAAGTCAGAGATCCGAGGCTGCCTGGAGTACACAGCAACTTCCAGTTCCAGGCAGCCTGGCCTAGTGTGGCATAACTCAGAAGGCTGAGGCAGGATTAGTGTGCGTGTGAGGCCAAGTGGGGCTACATGGCAAGTTCTAAGTCAACCTTGAAGAGACCAGTTTTGGCTCAAGATGCCCCTAGACCAAGTTCTCGGCACAAAGGAGATTTAATTGCTCCAGAGGGACAAAGTGCAGGGAGCAAGAGACAAAGACAAGAGATAGAGGATGAGGGAGAAGGGGAGAGGAACAAGGAAGAAGGGAAAAAGGTATTTGTCTGGACACACACACACACACACACACACACACACACACACAGGGCTGCCTCTAGATAGAGGAAAGAGATGTAGCATGTAGGAAAATGAGTTTGTGAAGGTAAAGAAAAACCAGTGTTAGGATGCCCTGTTTAATTTTGACTGGACAGGTTAATTTGGTGAGCCAAAAGGGACTTCAATACTTTGATAGCTAGACCTTGGTAGTCAACCTCAGGAGAAGGGAGTAGCCAAATAAAGGAATGGACCTTGGTGGCTAGCTTTAAGAATGTAATCTAATGGTTTTTAGCAAGACAGGGGGCAAGACCTGCCAGAGCCACATTTGCCATGCTCAGGCTGGCCAGAGTCCCTTCAAGCCAGGGAAATAGAACAAAACCCTGTCAAAACAAACAAATCCCTCTAGTCCAGTAAAGTTAAACCACGGCTACAAAACTGCTGAATATTTGAAGATGAGAGATATTTTAGCTAGAAATTACTGACAAGGAATTAATATATTTGAGCCTGTGGTCATAATTAAAAATTTGAGCTCCTGTGATATCATCAATCTTTGCCAAATTAGATCATTTTCTGTTAAGCATAACTATATTTATTATTCCTATAGCCCACAGAAGCTTGCTTGGGCCTCTCCCGTTTTCCTTTTTGTTTTCTCCTTTTCCAATTAAACCTCCACAGCTCACATGACAACAGTAACAGAAACAACGAACTGTCTGGAGAACGCCCCATTCTGAGCTGGGGAGATGGCCTCGTGTGCACGCTTGGGGAACTGAGGTCAGAGAACATGAGAGCATGGGAGCGTGGCTTGGTAGATACATCTCTTTCTAAGCAAGTATGAGGACCAAGGTCAGATCCCCAAAACCCACATAAAACCCAAGCAGGGCATGCTGGCCACCTGTTATCCCACCCAGCACTCGTGAGGCAGAAGCAGGGGGTCCCTGGGGCAAACTGGCTAGCTAGACTAGGAGGAGTTGGTGAATTCCAAGTTCAGGGAGAGACGCTGAGTGGATAAATAAAATGCAAAGAGATAGAGGAAGATGACATCATCTGGACTCCACTGAGCATATGCAAGCACACATATGCTCACACAGAGGGGGCTGGGGAGAGGAGAGACTCTGAGTTAATAAATAAAATGCAAAGAGATAGAGGAAGATGTTCAACCCCTGGACTCTACGCGTGCATATGTAAGCGTACGTACACACACGCAGGAAGAGAGAGAGAGAGACAGAGACAGAGACAGAGACAGAGAACACACCCTGTTTCAAGGGTTCAACAAGAAACAAGAAGACATAAAGGATTATACTAAGGGAGAAACAAACCAACCAGCAAGATAAGAACAGCTTCGACTTCCCATCATGGCGCCTGTGAGTCCTCTTAAGGCTGGGTCTATGGTTGTGGTGGTTTGAATGAGAATGTCACCCCCCCCCCCCAAGGTTTATCTATATTTGCACTTAGCCAAAAGGCCGAGAAATGATGCTTATCTATATTTGAACAAGTGGTCACCAGATGGTAGAACTGTTTGGGAAGGATTAGAAAGATGTGGCCTTGATGGAGGAGGTGTGTCACTGGGGGAGGGCTCTGAGGTTACAGAAACCCACGCCTTTCCCAGTGTGTGTGCTCTGCCTTGTGTTTGTGGATCACAGGTGGCCGCCCAGCACTGGTTCAGAACTATGTGGGCCATGTTCCCCATCATAATGTCATGGATTCACCATCTCAAACGGTAAGCCCTAAATAAGCTCTTTTTGTTTTTTCTCTAAGTAGTCTTGGCCATGATGCCTTAGCACAGCAAGTGAAGAGTGACTAAGACAATGATGTTCTGGTACCGCAGGCTCTGCTACACTAACACCCGTGGGCTCCTGCTCCTCATGAGTACAGGGACAAACAGTGAGGAAGAAAGTAATAGAGAAGAAGGAGGACAATGAAAACAGAGAAACAAAGTCCATTTTACTCCACAGGTATCAGACTCTTTGGGGATGTCGAGGAGAGGTAATCAAGGGAAACTTCTGTGGAAGCCTAAAGACTTATTTGACCTAGTTAAAGGTATTTAACCCAGTAAGTGAGTAGAAGTCAAGAACTGCCATTGGTATGTTGCTTAAGGTTTGCTGCTGTCATTCTTGACATAATAAGTGGCAAGATGAATTAGATGAGACAAAAACCTAACTTTTAATTCAATGGGCACAACAAGGATACACCGTTAATGAGCACACAGAGAGACAATGTCAACAGAATTCTGCCGGTCTGGTGCTGATGTGGTTTCATTTACTCTTCTGGAAACCCAGCACTTGGAAAGTAGAAACAAGTGGATCCGGAGTTCAAGGTTGTTCTCAGATACACAGTGAGTCCAAGGTCAGCCTGCACTACATGACTTCTGAACAAAAACCAAATCAAACAAAAGCAATCTTACTTCCCCGTATGAATAAGAGAAATGGAGGCTCCTGTGTGAAAACATAGTTTATTTTCTCATCCAGACATCTGTAGTTTACTTTTACAAAATAGCAGACAAAATTTGGTTCTTTACATTAGTACAGAATATGTGATATTGAAATATATACTATAGCACTTGAGTTATAAACACACAGCAAATGCATTATCACTCCACAGTCATCATGTCTTCCACACATTTAGGATCTCATCAGGAAATAAACATAGCTTTTGGCTTAAATATATAGAGTCTCTGATGCTTTCTGTATCTACAAAAGCCGGTCTAAAACTACCACCATCTACAAAAGTGAAAGGCATTAGAATAAATACAGTTTTGCTATCATGCCGTAATAAGACTTAACTATAGAAATCCAGGAGCTGATCGCTTCAGGCAAGCTGCAGTAGGGCTACTTAACTGCAGCTCGAAGGTGCGCTACAGGAGTCCAGGGACAGCGCTGCTTCTGAACCAGAGCCGGCGCGGGTTCTTTAGGGTCCAGCCATTCTGTGATCGGGATTAGTCCGCTGGCCAGTCACTAACTATGATAAAGAGAAGCAGCATAGGGACTCTCTTCCTCCCTGAAAGAGAGAAACAGTGTTTATAACTGTATTCAGAAACAGACACATATAACTTCTTATCCACTTGCCAAAGAAGATCAAAACTATAGCAACCGAACACTAAATGTGCCTGGAAGCCAGGTGAACAGGCACACGTGTTCAGGTGTAGCTTCCTTCCGTGGGACTCTCAGTTACTAGATTAAAAGTGGCATCTGCTTACATAATATTTAAATATAATAAAGATACAATAAATTATATTTTTATTCTATTATTTATTATTATATTAAATTATATTTATTATTAATTATATATGACAGATGGGAGGCTGAAGCAGAGGAATGATAAGACTTTGAAGCCAGCTGAACTACAGTGAGACACTGACTCGAAATAAGTGAATAAATAAAAGTTAAAAGGATTTGAGGGCCATAGAACAAATGGCATATATTATAAAATAGAAATTTAAAAATGAAGACTAAGAAATCAATATATTAGCCATTAAAAAAAAAGAAAAAAAAATCAGTGGTTAAACCTTGGCACCAATTCTATTCACAAAAAAAATAGCAAACAAGATAAAAAGGAAACAGTAGTTTGTGTCCCTTCCGGAAATCATATAGGGAGAAGGACACACTTATACGTAGAGAGGAAGGTTTGCCCTAGTGTCAAAGTTAAAGGGTTCACGAAGAATCTTAGCATAAGGGAATCCTGGGTAACAAAGAGCAGCCGTCTTGCAACAGTGTTGCAAGTGTCTGTATTTTATGTCTTCTCCTTGAAGATGGCATGAGATGTTCTAGTTCCAGCTGCTATCTCACACTACTAGCTGGACAGTAACACTAGGCAGAGAAGCAAAACTTTTATGCTAAATAACAGAGACAGAGACGAGACAACAGAGAAAGCCTTGTGTATCGTAAAGCAGCTCTGTTTAGATTTCATGTTATCAAAGAAGCCTTTCTAGGGCTGAGATGACTGCCCATAAAGTGCTTGTGCCATCATGGGGACCTGAGCTCAAGCCCCAGGACCGACAAAAAGCCAATCATGGGAGCAAATTCATAATAATCCCAGTGCTGGTAAGGCCAAGTCTAGGGGGATCCCTAGACACCCAACCAGACCTACTTTGCAATCCTGGGAGACTCAGTCTCAAAAAAACAAGGTGTGCAGGATCCTGAGGACGAGCATCCATCGCTGACCTCTGGCCATCACACTCCCATGCATACACACAGCCACACACACGTGCACCTGTACACACACACATACACTTCCTACAATTAAAACAGGTTTTCAAACAAGGGTGTCTTAAGAGTGCTATTGGTCCAGACGCTGACACCTATATCAGGAACCTTCACCTGCTCTCTTCTTTGAGTTTCCTGGCTGCCTGTGTTGAGAGTTTAATCTGTAAGTCAAGTCTTTGCAGGAAATCTCTGGCAGACACTTCCTCGGGCTGTGCAGGCTTGGGGTCCGGGTCCTGAGGACTGGGAGAGGGTAGTTCTTCCTCAGACACTACAGGCTCCTCTTCTTGACAAAAGCTGCTGTCAACAGTTTCATTTTCTGGAGAATCAATGGAGTTGAGTCCATTAAACACCAAAGGCTTCTCTGACAGGATTGGGATGCTCAGCGTCTTCTTCAGAAATATGCAGTCATTGGTAAACAGTTTGTTGGCCCTTTTGACCTGTTCCATCTAAAACAGACACACACACACAAAAAAAAAAGAAACAGAGTTATATACAACCACATTCCAGAGTTGAAATTATTATAACCGTGGAATAGTACATACTCGTGAACAATTGTGTGTGATGCTGTGCTGGCTTGTGTTATGGCAACTTGACACACACTAGACAAAGGGAATCTCAGTAGAGAAAATGCTTCCGTAAGATTTGCCTGTAGACAAACCAGGAGTGCATTTTCTTGATTAGTGACTGACTGATGGAGGTGGACCCATCCCACAGGGGTGGTGCCGCCCCTTGGCAGGCAGTCCTGGGTGATAGGAAAAAAAAAAAAAAAAAAAAGCAAGCTAAGGAAGGGATGAGGAACACAAGCCAGTAAGCAGCACTCCTTCATGCCCCTGCATCAGCTCCGACCTTGAATTCCTGGCCTGAATTCCTTGGATGACAGACAATAAACTGAATTAAACACTTTCCTCCCCAAGTTGCCTTTCCCCCGCCAACATAATATTTTTATTAATTACTTAGGAATTACACACGATGCACTTTGGTCACTCACTTCCCAGTCGTCCCTGGCCTACCGTCCCACCCTTGCCCCACCCTCTACAAAACAAGTCCAACTTATGTTGCCCATAGACTCACTTGGAGAAGCCCCATAAACTCCCAGTGGCCAGCCCCGTAAAGAGAACTGAGTCGGCCCATCCCTGTCCCAGGTTCTCCCCAACCCTATCATCAGTCAGGACTCTTCAACAGCCTCCTGTCTGGACTGTTTCTTTGGCGGGCAGTTGGGGAGAGGTTGTCCCAGAGGCCTTCCATGTCTCTCCTTCTCAGTTGTGAGTCTGTGAGCATCGATACCACTGCAAGAGAGGCTTCTGTGCCCACAGCAGCTGACAGCAGCAGGGATCAGGACTTCCACATGGTTTTCTGCAGTAGCATGGATCGTGCACCTAAACTCAGCCTCGACCTCGGACCTCAGCATGGCCTCTGGCATGCATCCATGGACCTGCAGCACCATCATGGAAGTCTTTTTTTTTTTTTTTTTTTTTTGGTTTTTCAAGACAGGGTTTCTCTGTATAGCCCTGGCTGTCCTGGAACTCACTTTGTAGACCAGGCTGGC
>NC_034599.1:70367888-70385636 GCF_900095145.1 Mus pahari | reverse complement strand
GGAACTCACTTTGTAGACCAGGCTGGCCTCAAACTCAGAAATCCACCTGCCTCTGCCTCCCGAGTGCTGGGATTAAAGGCGTGTGCCACCACGCCCGGCCATGGAAGTCTTTTTGAGGAGACCATATTGGCTGGCGTTGTGTATCAGCTTGATACAAGTTAAGAGTCATCAGAGAGGAAGGAGCCTCAGTTGAGAAAAATGCCTCCATGAGATTCAGCTGAGAGGCATTTTCTCAATTAGCTATCAGTGGAGGTGGGCTCAGCCCATGGTGGGTGATGCCATCCCTGGGCTGGAGGTCCTTGATTCTATAAGAAAGCAGGCTGAGCGAGCCAATAAGCTGCACCCTCCCTGGCCTCTGCATCAGCTCCTGCCTCCAGGTTCCTGTTCTGCTCGAGTTCCTGTCCTGACTTGCTCCAGTGGTAAACTAGGATCTGGAGCATAAGCCGTTGAATAAACCCTTTCCTCCCCAACTTGCTTTTCAGTCATGATGTTTCGTTGAGGCAAGAGAAACCCTGACTAAGACAGAGACTTGATTCAGGAAATGAGCGGTTCTTCATCCCTGGTATCTTGCTGTTACTCGGAATCAGGGTGATCCAGGTTGCAATACACCATCCTGCCCTCTGCACTCTGAACAAAACCATGCTGGCAGTCCTCAGGCTCCCGTAGTACTACTTCCCTCCTCGCCTTGCAAGTTACCTTTGATCATGGTCTTTCATCACAGCAATAAAAACTCTACCTAAAGCAACCGCATTCACTGCATTCAAGGGTCTTTCCCTCTGCAAATAACTCCTGCTATTTCAAGAATTAGCATGAAAGTCATTTCCTGCTATACAAGCAGGTTTATTTATTTTGTTTGTTTTGTTGCGGGCCTTTTGTTGTTGGTTAGGTTGGGTGTTTGTTTGTTTGTGACAAGGTCTCACATCACACAGTCTGGCCTTGCCACTACAATGACTCAGAACTTCTGACTTTTGTATCCACCTCCCTAGTGCTGACATTATGTGACACCATACCTGGGGATCAAATGTGGAGTTTCACAAATACTAGGCAAGTTCTCTACCAACTGAGCAACATCCCCTCCCCTCTATAGGCAACTTCTAACACATATTATTTCCTCTACAAGGCACCTTTTACTATCAGTAGTCCTAAATCACTGACGTACAAAGATGTAGAATTTTATCACTTTTTTTTTTTATTTAAAATACATTTTTATTATTTTATTGTGAGTGTGGGTGTTTGGCCTGTGTGCATGTCTGTGTACCACATTCATGCAGTTCCCTTGGAGGCCAGAAGAGGGCATTAGATCCTGTGAAACTAACATTACAGAGGTGGTTAGCCACCATGTGGATGCTGGGAATCAAACCCAGGCCTCTGGAGGAAAGGTCCTCTTAACTGCTGAGTCATCTCTCCAGCCCCTCTTATACTTACTTCCGTCTCATCTGAGCATTTCTGTTATCTGGCTAAGTCTATTTTACTTGTTGAGGGATCCCTCTATCTCTGGAACTCTGCTTGGTGAACTAACAGACCCAGGAGGCGGTAGAGGCACGTGCATAAACAGAATGTCGAAGACTGCTGAGCTATTGAGGTGGCTTCCGGGAGAAACTAGAATCTGTTTCCGATCCTTCTGACTTCAGACGGGCCTTAAAGACTCAGCATCTGAGGGCCAGACGAGAACAGGAGAGAGAAGACGTTTCACTAAGACCGCGTCGCTTTTTATCCTACGGAGAGTGAATACTCACTCTAGGGTTCCCAGAGGTTGTGCACAGGTGAGGGGCAGGTAGACGCAGGTTTACTATCTCCAACCCTCACAGCCTATGGAGGCCTTGCCCTACCCACCGAGGGGGAAGAAGGGGGTGAACACAGACCAGAGCATACATATCTGCCACAACCCTCACAACAGCTCTGCAAGCCAGATCTCTTTACAAATGAGAGGACAGGAGACCGTGGCCTGGGCTCACACGGTGAGGGCTCACACTCATTGGCTCACGGCTCGGTAGAGTACATCACTTGCTACTCCCCTCTGTTGTGGGGTGCCCGTGGGGAACCTATACTACCCCATACTAACCTGTGAACTTGCACCATGACTGGTACCCGGCAAGCACCTTGTGGTTCATTTATGCAAACCTGTTCTAGTGAGTTAAAGATGCAAAGTTTAGTGAGATTACGAAACAGCCTGACTGGCTTGGTTCAAGCCTTTACATTGAATCTTCAAAGAGTCTAAAGAAACAACAGTCAAATAAATCGCCCCCATTCCCCCTGCCTTGCTTTGTTTGGTAAGAGGGTTTTTTACTACATAGCCCTAGCTTTCCTTGAACTGGGGAGATGACAAAGGTGAGAAAGAGAGACCGTGATGACTAGGGACATTTCAGAGACAAAAATTAAAATCTAAATATCCCAAGTACCTCTGCTTAACAGGCTCAGACTTAAGAGAATTAAATAACATGAAAACTTTGTCCATGTAGACTGAGGTATATCCCGCTCTACCCACTTCTGGGTCCCGAATGTCCAGATCCTCCCATCTCCCTCAGCACACAAACTTCCAAAGGCAGACTGCTCCAGAATGCATGGGGAGCTTGTGCTCACCTCCACCCCTGCAGTACCCCAGCACCTAGGCTTCATGACACACCACTTCTATCCTAGAAGGACGGCATCTGCTGACTGTCCGGGGGCAATGTGCTCTCTTTCCTGCAGGAAGGAGAAAGGCTGAGCCACTACCAGTCATCCTGCTACCATGTGTAACCTGTCACTGATGTCACCTGGAAGATGGCACGTGGGTCACAGCCTGAGGCCAGAGTAAAAATAAAAGCCACTTTTCACTTGGCTTGATGTTTTGTTTTGGTTAGTTTTATGTTGTTTATTAGTTAAAAACAAATCTTTACCTAGAGTCAAAGTAGGACGCCAGCCACGCAGAGAACAACTACACGGCAAAGGAGGAAAACTGTGGCAAACCTGGGGGACAATAAGCTTCCAGCATGATAAAGAAGCCGGAATCCATTGCCTCCCTGTCTTGTGGTCAAAATCAAGTGTAGATGCTGGAGTTTACTTTGAATGTTCTAAGGAGCCCTTGGACAGGTATAGATACAAGCCTGGAACTTCAATGCTAGGAAGACAAGGAAAGGAGACCCCGAGAGCTTCAAGGCTAGCTGTGAGCAGCCTACACAGGAAGGCAGAGGCTAGCCTAGGGTACATGGTGAGACTCTTGCTTCAGAAAAGGGTGGGAGTGGGATGGGAAGGTGAGGGTGTAGTTCAGCTAGTAGTTTTTGTTAGTACACTTGAGATCCTAGGTTCAACCTCCCAACAATGGTGGCTCACGTATTTAATCCCAGGAAGGGCATAGTGGCACATACCTCTAATCCCAGGATGAGTGTGGTAGCACATGTCTGCAATCCCAGGTCAGACACAGTAGTTCCTGTCTGTAATCCCAAGACATGAGTATCTGTAATCTCAGCACTTGGGAGGTAGAGGCAAAAGGATTGGGAGTTCAAGCCCACAGAAACTCCATAAACCATAGTTGACTTTGAGGCCAGCCTGGGACACATGAGACCCTGTCTCAAAAACAAACAAACAGAAAAACAAAACAAAACAGTAGTTCTTGCAGGATGAAGGAAAGAAGAGATGTGATCTAATTATAGTCAAAGACCACTAACTTATAAACAAAAAAACAAAAATCAAAAATCAACTACCCAGGAGCTGTGGGGTACGTGGTCTGAAAGAAAGACTCTGGTGGAGAGGGTTAGGAACGGAAGGCCAGTTACAGAGGAAGCAGCAGCAGCAGCAGGCATGTAACTGGATAATCCAGGACACAGAGGACATTTTATCTTGTGAGGAGTGCTTTCGATTTCCATCCGAACACAGGTGTGGAAATTTCACCTCACAAGAAAGAAGGCCAGCTCATGATCCACGCAAGGAAAGGCTGGAAAACGCATTTCCATGGGCCTTCTGCTCATCCTGACAGCCACTCAACCCTGAGAACAGAAAGTGTAGCCTTTCAAAGTGACTTGCTGTTTCTCAGGAGCCAGAGGTTCAGCGATCGAACAGTTCCATCCTCTCCAGCAGGCACAGCAGCCTGACCCAGTGAAACCAGCCTGCCATTCGGTCGCTAAGAAACAGACTCTAGATGGCAAGTAAGAACCCTCAGGCAGAGTAAGGCAGAACAAGAGGGGCCATCATTGAAGTGGCTCTCCTGTAAATACATTTTGTGAAAAGGAATTTAAACTGGAGGGAATTCACAAGACTTAGCCCCAAATGTTATCTCATAGTGGCTGCTGGTTTGGCTTGTGGAATAATCTCATATCCATGTACAACTACCATTATTTTTTACAGGAAATAGTAAATGGTTCTCTTAATGCACCATGTCTCTGTGTTCTGTTCCATTCTGGTGTTAGTGGTAACCAGACCCTTCCATCACCATGTGTTCACGGGGAATGGGATGCTTTTTTTCTTTCTACATTCTCAAAAGAATATATGAAATCCACTTACAGGAAATGTCTCCAAAAGGTAAATGTGTGTGTGTGTGTGTGTATATATATATATATATATATATATTCCATATAATATAATTAAATTTAATTCTATATTATAATTAAAATAATTAATGTATTAGTAAATATATTATATATATATATATACATACATACACACACACACACACACACACATATACATACATATATCAGAAGGTATATTCTCCGTCTCCTGGAACTGGAGACAGAGAGTAAAATGGCTCTGAAGGTAGCTTCAGGGAAAAGAAACTTTCTGAAATTGAAGTGACAAGGAAGTCACAATTGTAAGCTTATTAAACATCGCTGAACCATACACTTAAGGCAGGGTAAACCCATGCTCCATACTTATTCCTCAGTGACAGTGTTGGGGGTGGGAACACATTAAAAAAACTATTAAAACCCCAAATCACAAGTGACCCTGCCATAGCTTTCACTCTGGGTGACACTGTGACAGTCAACAGCCTCCACCAGCCTCGGTGGTTGCCATTAAGAACAGCCCAGAAGTCACACAATTAAGTCTAACTCCCAGGACTCTTCCTCCCTCAACAGGAAGGCCACTTTCTCCCAGCAAGGTGACTTTAATGTGGGGGAAGCGTGGAGCAACTCGGCCTAGCAGCTAAATAGAAGGGGAAGAGCTGACCTAGGGTCTGTCCCAGCACTCAGACGGTGTAAGCATTACTCTGGTACACAGTGAGTCTAGACTGTGTCAAAGAAACAGGGCGGAGGAAGCAGAGTTTATGCAAATCTGTCTCCTTTGCTGCCCGCCTCCTATCTGCAGCTTCTGTGCTGTTCTCCGGTTTTTCCAAGGTTTCCAAATAAACTATTCTTAAGTGGCAATTTTGAGCTGTGACCAATTTCCCCCAGTGGCTTTTATATAACAGGGAGGGGTCAGGATGCTGGAATCAAACAATAGCTAAATCTAGAGCCAGAGCTAAGGGGCCTTAATGTCTCAGTAGAGATAAACACTGCAGGGACATTCCAGCAAGTTTACATCTGAGGTTTGAACTGCAGTCAATGGCTTTCTCAACCCGACCCAAATGGTTTCGGTTTCCCAGAATCACTTCCTCAAACTCTAGCAGAGATGGCCCAACCTAACCCTGTGTGTAACTGAGTGTTAGACTCACAGCTGGAGGAGGTAAGAGCACCAACAGCACCCACCAGCAACTGTGGCTGGCACACAGAACTGGCCTTACCTGGGGAATGGCAGAGCCTATAATCCCAAGGTCTGAAATGGAGGCTGGAGAATCAGGAGCCCTAGACTAGTGTGGGCTAGATAGTGACTTCAAGGCTACACGAAACCTTGTCTCAAAAGAAATAAGAAAGGAGGGCCTATAAAATGGCTCAGCAAAAGTGCTCGCCACCATGGCAGATGACCTGAAATGGGTCTCAGGGGCCCACAGGGTGGAAAGGGAGAATTGACTCCTGTAAGGTGACCTCTAACTTCTACTCACATCCTGAGGTGCATGTCACAGCTCCCCCCAACCCGAGGAAAAGGGTCATTTTTAAAATGTCCTTATATTTATTTCATGTGTATGGCCTACATGTATGTGCCGGGTACCCAAGGAGGTCAAAAGGAGGAATCAGATCCCCTTGATTTAGATAGAGATGGCTGTAAGTCATGTGGATGCTGAGAACCAAACCCAGGTCCTCTGAAAGAGCAGCAAGTGCTCTTAACCACTGGGCCATCTCTCCAGCCCCACTTTTATTTGTTTATAAGGAAAGAAATAAGCCTCCAATCAATTCTTGCATTTCATATCTTCAGCAAGCTGAGCATCCTCACTCAGTCCCAGCCCAGGATGCTACCTCCTAGAGCCTGCTCCACTTCACAAAATCCCTTACCACCCAGACTTTTTATGGACTGAGTTCACACACACATGAGGGACCTGCTAGAAAGAGAGAACAATGTATCATGAAGCCTTGGTGTCTAACATAGGCCTCAAATAATCCAGGTCTAATACAAGTAGAGGAAGAAATGATGAGTATGAGTTCTTGGTGAGTTACTGAAGAAAGGACACCGTGGCACTATCATATTTTCCAACTCACTGGAGAAAGAACTGGGGCCAATCTACCTGGCTCAATTCTTTTTTTTTTTTTTTTTTTTGGGGGGGGGGGTTCAAGACAGGGTTTCTCTGTGTAGCCCTGGCTGTCCTGGAACTCACTCTGTAGACCAGGCTGGCCTCGAACTCAAGAAATCTGCTTGCCTCTGCCTCCCAAGTGCTGGGATTAAAGGCATGCACTAGCCTCCACTGCCTGGCGATCTGGCTCAATTCTTGAACAGAATTCTTCCTACAGAGAGGCCCCCTGGGTCTCCAGGCAGATGTCTAAGTCAGATATACTCAATGGAAAGTGAACAAGTAAGCAGAACAGACAGGCACATCTTTTTTACATTGTGACTGACACAAGAAAAGAAAGTACATAGATGAGAACCCTGCAATCAAGTTGCCAAAATACAGCTTCACAATGTTTCAAGTTGAGTTTATAATTGTGTCCTACATCACGTCCCCAGCTGGTTCCTGTGTGGCCCCTGGGTTACAGTTGAGACACAGCTGATGCTAATCAGCAGAGGACCCAGCCCCAGCCACTTCTCACCACCTCTTCCCTTCTTCACTGCTGTTATCCTAGTTACTGTTCTAGTTCACTGCATCACTACAAAGCCTTCATCCTATCTTGTTCCCCTTGGTCCTGGTCCATACAGTCTATCATCATAGCAGCAGCCAGAATAACCCTTTACGGTTAGGCATGGTGATGCATACCAGCACTCCAGAGGCTGAGGCAAGATTACAAATTCAAAGTCAGACTGGGATTATACGGGGAAACCTTGTCTCAAAACAAAACAAAACAAAACAAAACCCTGTTGGGAGGATTTTATGCCAACTTGACACACGCTAGAATCACTGGGAAGAGAGACCTTAGGAGCCAGGTGGTGATAGCACTCGCCTTTAATCCCAGCACTTGGGAGGCAGAGGCAGGCAGATCTTTTGAGTTCAAGACCAGCCTCATTTACAGAGCAAGTTCCAGGACAGTCAGGGCTACATAGAGAAACCTTGTCTCAGAAAAAATAAAAAAATAAAAAGAGCAAGAATACCACTTGGTTATTATGGGAAAGGGTTGGTTGGTTGATGGTTTCCGTTGTTCATATCATCATTTTATTATGCAGCCCTGACTCCAATACTCTATATGTAGCCCAGGCTGACATGGAATTCCCAGTAACCATTCTGCCTCAGCCTCCTCAATGGCTACTGGTGTTATGGGTCATCACACCCAGGCATTATCATATTCCCTGGTTCTATATAGCCAGTGGGAGCACCTCCAAAACAATTTCATCAAAGCAATGAGCTAAGAATAAAGAAACCGGGCAGTGGTGACACACACATACCTTTAGTCCCAGCACTCGGGAGGCAGAGGCAGGTGAACCTCTGTGAGTTTGAGGCTAGCCTGGTCTACAAAGTGAGTTCCAGGACAGTCAAGGCTAAGAGAAACCCTGTTTTGAAAAGCCAAAAACAAATAAGGGGCGGGGGGGGGGGACAAAAAAACAAAACAAAACAAAACAAAAACCAGGTGAGAGTTTGCCTTTAGAAAAACATCCAGCCACGTACAGACGAGAATAGATGGGTTAGTGTCCGGTGGGCAGAGCTGG
The DNA here is from genome assembly GCF_900095145.1 of Mus pahari. Lineage (NCBI taxonomy): Eukaryota > Metazoa > Chordata > Mammalia > Rodentia > Muridae > Mus > Mus pahari. The sequence goes on along the minus strand of NC_034599.1, from coordinate 70,377,500 downwards.
GTGCTGTGAAATACCCTACGATGCTCAGGACAGCCTCCTGAAACATGGAATCTTCCCATCTGTATCAACACAGAATGCACACCTTACTCCAGTAGATGCAAGTAGAAGGGTCTGGACTTCAAGGTCATCCTTACCTACATAGGGAGTTCAAGGTCAGCCTGGACTACGTTAGACCCTATCTTGAAACAAATCAAATGTATTAACAATAGTGTTGAAGTTGAGAAATCATATTATAGACTATTTGTGACCAGAGATTGAGTACCTAATTATTTACATCTGAATTTACATTAGAATCAGAAGTTGGGGCTGGCAAGACACTTTAGCAGTTGAACACTGGTTGCTTTACCCTGGACCAGGTTTTTATTCTCAGCACCCTGTGGTGATGGCTCACAACAGACTTTGACTCCAGTCCCAGGGATCTGCCCTCTTCTTACCTCCACAGGCACCAGGCACTGCATGTATGGCTCAGACATACATGCAGGCAAAACACCCCTGCACATAAAATGAATAATGTTTTAAAAAATAAAATAAAAAGTCAGGCAGTGGTGGCGCACACCTTTAATCCCAGCACTTGGGAGGCAGAGGCAGGTGGATTTCTGAGTTCGAGGCCAGCCTGGTCTACANAGTGAGTTCCAGGACAGCCAGGGCTACACAGAGACACCCTGTCTTGAAAAAAAAAAAAAAACAAAAAAACAAAAAAACAAAAAACAAAACAAAAAAAAAGATCAGAAACCTTTATAAAAGTAAGGAAAATCTGATTTATACTTTAATAAGAAAGGGTAATAAAGTTAAAAGTAACACGATCTGCTTTAGACAAATCACAGGTTAGAAAGCATTTGAACAAAAGTCTAGCTCACAATAAGTATGTGTTTAGCAGAAGCAAGCAATTCAAGAATATGTGTCACATGGGAGAGACCATAAAAAAAAGCTCTTTTGGATATCACAGATTCCTAAGTATACACGTTCTAGCCTAGTAGCTAAGATGCACAGAAACCAGATAAAAATGACTGTCCTCCTTCAGTGAGCAGGATGCGGAGAGCTCTGGCTAAGAATGCAAACCGGAAGTAACATTCAGCGCAAAGAAGACCCTTTATCCCTGTGTTAACCCAAGTCGGACTTGGTGATAACCATATTTGGAAATACCCTGACCACTTATTTATCTTCTCATCTGCAGAAAGATGAGCCACACCTGTCTCCCCTTAGGCTTCTTAAGGAAGCCAAATTAAGTAAGAAACAAACAGAAGCTGGAGAGGTGGCTCAGTCGTTAAGAGTACAGGATGTTCTTCCAGAGAACCGGGGTTCAATTCCCAGCCCACACCTGATGGCTTACAAACCTCTGTAACTTCAATACCAGGGTATCTGACACACTCTTCTGGCCTTTCTGGGCACCAGGCACACAGAAGGTGCACATACATTAATTCAGGCCAAACACTCATACACTTAGATTTTTGTTTTGTTTTGTTTTACTTTTCCTAGGCTCTGACCCAAACCAGATCCTAGTGAGTGCATGAAGACAGGCTGTAAGTATATGTTCACATTTAGAACTGCTGAGAAGAGTCTCAAAATGGTGTGATCAAGCTCTCAAAATGCTTAAATGATAGATAGAAAGACTTGCTGGTAAACAAACACCTGGTTAAATATGCAAAATAGGTTACTCTGAAGATACAGGCGAGATCATCTTTCTTCCGACTGCTGCCCACGAAGCTTCAGGAAAGATCATTGAAAACGGATACTGTGCTCCAATGTAAAAAGGCCATCTCACAGCTCGCAGTTAATTATAAGTAATTTTAATGAAACAATTTGTTCCCTCGGGTTTCCGTGATCTTCCCCAAGGTGTAATGCAATATACCCAAGACGCACGCACATCCTTATAAATTTGTAAAACACGGCCCTCCAGTTCCTGGCTGCTGTTTAGCGACAGGTGTCACGTTCAGGGTCGCCAGTGAGCACAGGGGTGTAATTTCACTTCTAAATAAAGAAGCAGAATCGATAGAAGCAGAACAATCCACGGGAAGAACTGTACATCCTGACTCATCACAGCTTGTTTACACAGCGCAGAATTCGTATCGGTGTGGCTTTGAGTAAATAGGTAGTGAGCTCCGGGGAGGAAAACGGGGAAAGGTGGCTGCGGGTAGTGCCCAAAACGCGGGCCTCCTGGGTGTTTCTCGCGCGACAGATACGAACTGAGACTGGCAGGGCACTGGGAAGGCCATGCACTAGCTGGTGGGGGAAGCTCTGGTGGCCGCCCCTCTCCGCAGCAGCAGCAGCTCAGACGCCCATTGCAGTTGCAGCAGCGCGCGCTGGGCTGCGGCGCAGGGACGCGGGGACGCACGGCCTGCTCCCCACCCTCCGCTCCCATCCCCGACCCCGCCCTGGGGGCCGCAGGCCCGGGGCCGCGGCGGCGCGCCCTGCTCACCGTGACTCCGTACTTGAGCGCGATGCCCTGAAGCGTGTCCCCGGCGCGGACCCGGTGCTCCACATGGCGCTCGATGACGCCGGCGCCCAGAGGCGCCCGCACGCTGGCCGTGCTGCCGTACGAGCGGGTCTTGGTGCGGGCCAGGCTCAGCGACAGCTCGGCTTCCTCGGGCTCCGAGGTGGAGCGAGAGCGCGGCGGAGGGGAGGGCGCCGAGGGCCGGTGCGCACGGGGGCCGCCTTCCCGCAGGGCCGGCGCAGGCGAGAGATCCGCCATGGGTCCTGCCAAGGCCGCCGGGGCGCCGAGCTCGCCAAGGGGGCGGCGCCTCCTCCTCCGCCTCTTCCTCCTCACTGGGGCTGCGGCTGGCCGTGCCGCGGGGGCGGCAGGCGCGAGGCCGAGGCGGGGAGCTGCGGGACCTGCATGGCGCGCGCCGCCCTCCGAGGCCGGCTTCTCCACAGCCCCAGAGGTCCTCGTACTGGTGGGGATGAGGGAGCTGAGCCCCGGCTGCAGTGTGCGGGTCCTGCCGGAGAAGGCCCTGCGGAAGCGGGAGCACGCCGAGGCCTGTGAGCCGACAGAGACCCACGGAGGAGTCCTGGGGGACCCATGTGGACCCCAGAACCGTGCAGACCAGAAAGAGTCCGCCCAAAGCCTGCCCTGGCCACAGTACACCCCCACCAAGCTTTGCTTGCCTTTACGGATTCTTCTTTGGGCAGCCTGCTTGCTCAGTGGTACCCCCTTAATGACATCAAAATCTTGGTGGCAGGAAACCTTAAGATCACTTAACATAGCTTCTACAGGTCCCTGTCCACCTGGGTGGTACAGATCTTCTGACATCCTCCCAACACACACACACACACACACACACACACAGCACACGCGCCCACACACGCGCACGCCCTTGCTTGATACTAGGGATTGACCCCAGTCACACGCTAAACCAGTGCTCTATCACCGACCTATAACGCCCTATGTTTGGTACTCAGGCCTGCTGGGTAAGCTCGAACTACCCTCCAATCATTGGCAGTCCATTCTTCTTTGAAGACCAGTGCCAGTTTCAGGCCTAGGCTTGTGCAGAGTTAACAGGAATCTTCTGCCCTAGCTCTTGAGAGATGTGCCCCCCCCACCCGTTCATCCATCCTTCCCTCATCCCCTACCCCCTACCCACACACACACCCAACTCTAGGTAGAAGAGAAGAGTTGTCTCTTTTTTTCATTGATTTTCTAAAGTTTGGTATGGTGCTGTGCCCACAAAAACAAAAGAAACAGTTTAGGACACACTCCCCAATATCACCCACCCCTTAAAGATTCCCCAGTTGTTCCCTGAGAATAATAGCATCAGTATAAACCCACATTGGCACCCAAGACCGTTGTTTTTACTTTTCACATATGCACCCCATCTACTATTCATCCTGACCAGAGCCACTAAACTCCCTCCTTACTCCCACCTTCATTTCCCCTGTGTCCCCTCCATCAGCAACAGTATCCTCCCAAAACCCTGTCTACTGTTCATTTGTCTATTTTTAGGGTTTTTGTTTGTTTGTTTGTTTGTTTGGTTGGTTGGTTGGTTGGTTGGTTGGGTTTTTGAGACAGGGTTTTTCTGTATAGCCCTGGCTGTCCTAGAACTCACTTTGTAGACCAGGCTGGCCTCAAACTCAGAAATCCGCCTGCCTCTGCCTCCCTAGTGCTGGGATTAAAGGCGTGCGCCACCATGCCCAGCTTTTAGGTTTATTTTTATCTATGTGTGTGTTCAGTATGCCTTTGGGTGATCGCAGAGGCCAGAAAAGGCTGACAGATCCACTGGAGCTGGGATTGCAGGTGGTTGTGAGCCGCCCAATGTAATCGCTAAAAACTAAATCCATGTCTTCTAGATGAACAAGACGCTCTCTTAGGTGCTGTGCTGTCTCTCCAGCTCTGTTTTGAAGAAAGGGTTCCGTGTAGCCTGGATCTCTTGGTTCCTGCCGCCGCTTCTGTGTACTAGCATTACAGACCGTACCATCACAAGTGGTTTACGAAGTTCTGTGGGTTGAACCCTGGCAAGCTCTCTACCAGATGAGCTCCACCTCTGGCCCCAGCATTTTAGTGTTCTTTTTTTCTGAAACACGGTCTGACCTGTGTAAGCCAGGGTGGCCTTAAACTCAAAATCCTCCTGCCTGGGCCTCCAGAGTCCTGGGGTTACCTGTGTTTCAATACATCCAATTTGTTTATTTGTGTTTGTTGCCTGGGACTCATGTTGACAAAGCTGGTCTAGAGCTCCCAAGCCCGGGTGATCCCACAAGCATAGTTAATGCTGGAAGTAGATGCCCAATCCATTGTTCCCAGGTTTCTTCGAACTTTAAGGTCCTTTTTCAAATAGTGCTGCTCTTGAGCAGTGCATATGCTAGAATCAAAGGATATAGTCTCCATGGGATTCTTTTTCTGATTCTCCCCAAATTGCACCTAGCCCAGCCTGCCCAGTTGCTATTATTTCCCCTTAGCCCCTCCAGGGTGGTTTGTGCATCTTGTTCAGTTTTGAACTGTGTTTTGTTTGGAACATTTGTGCATTTACCTTATCTCCTCCACCAGATACACACCTCCAGGAGGCATAACTGGTTCTTTCCCGATATTTTTTTTTTAAGCTCCAGCAATGCCTACTTCAAGAGAATAAAAAAATACACATTGTTACATGTAGCTGAAGAACAATAGAAAAATATTAAGATCTGAATTGCTCCCGTGTGCACTCCCAGATGTGATATACCTCTGCTATAAGAACAAAGGGAATAGGACAGATTGGCTGTACTGAGACCCCTGAAGTTAAAAACTGAAGCTAACTTTCCACTTCTTTTTAGCTTGATTAACTCAGACACTTTGTCCCAGTGACTGGAGTCCCAAATAATTCAACAGGTAATTCTGAAGCAAGTGCGAGCAAGGTGGATAATAGCTGGAGTAGAACTATTCTAACTAGTAAGTGTTCATCAAGACGTGGGTCAATGCGCTGAGCGCTGTGGTGTACTCCCATAACCCAAGCACTAAGGGCAGAAGCAAGAACTTTGCTGCAAGTTTGAGGCCAAGATGGTCAGTAAAGCAAGATCCAGATCTGTATCAACTACATAGTGAGGGAGATTCTGTATCAATAAAACAAAGCAATAATAAAATAAAACATTTTCAAAAGATTTGACTTAATGGTGCTGTTTAAAGATTCCTTTGTTAGGGTTTGTCTTCGTTCATTGGGATTGTGCTGACAAAATAGCACATATGGGGTAGTTTATAAACAGCAGGAGTTTATTCTTCACAGTTGTAGAAATTGAGAACGCCAAGATGTTGGGGAGAGCATATCCAGTGTCTGGTGAGCCTGTGTCCTTGTTCATACACACCTTCTTGATGTGATCTTATATAGTGTAAAGCGACAATGAGTACCCTTGGATCTGTTTTATAAGGAATAACTAATTCCTAAGTTTTTTCAATCTAATCACCCATAAAAAAACTCTTCTTCTTTTATCCTTGGCCAGGAAGGTTAAGATTTCAACATATGAATTGGGGGAGGGGGTAGCAAAATATTGAGAAACACACACACACACACAAGCTATGCTGTGTTCCTAAGGAAGACATCATAAAAATGTCAGGACTCCATAATTAGCCTCTAAATTCTATGCAATAACAATTTACATTCCCAATATGGGGCTTAGAGGAATGGGACAGGCTAGTCTAACGTAATCTGGAGGCTTTAGGATAGCTCTTAGAAGTAAGGAGAGCAGCATTGATTGGGAATGAGGTTAGTCTTGCCTTGTTCAATACGGTGCAACCACACTGTTGCAGTCTGTGTATGGCTGTACAGTGACTGAGAACTCTCCCTGCTACTTCTGTTCACTGAAAATGTTTGTGTCAGGTCAGTTTGATATAAACCTTGAAAGATTGATAGAATGTGCCAATAAAATACTTTCTTTTCTTTCCTGGAATATTTTATATGTTATATAGTTGGATTTATACAGTATATAGCCTTCAGACTTATTTCACATATCTAGCCATATGTGAATATGCATATATAATATTATATATATACATATACACATAAAATATACATGTACTATGCAGTTACGTATATATACATGTATTTGAAGCTTAAATCTTGTCTCTAAAATACATTTATATAATTTAAACAAAAAATGGGATGCTGGTATCATGGCTCAGTGGGTAAAGTCATTTGCTGTACAAAGCTGGTAACGTGAGTTTGTTCCTGAGCCCATATAAAGGTGAAAGGGGAGAACCAACTCCATAAAGTTGTCCTCTGGCTTCCACATGTGTGCAATGACACTGGTGTACTATAGACACATGCACACGCACACACGCGCGCGCGCACACACACACACACACACACACTAATTATAATCTTGGAGCTCACTTCCTCTCACTATTTGGTAATGTTTTATTGTTTATCTATTCACTGACTAAAAGACGTCTCTCTCACTTCCAATTTTTGGCCAGTGTGAACTTCTGTGTACAGGTTGATGTGTGATCATAAACTTGAACTTACACAGGAGCACAGTTGCTAGATCTTATGCAAAGCTGTGTTTGGCTCTGTGAGAGACTGACAGACTGACTGTTGGAGTGGCCGTGAATTTTCCATCCACAGCTGCACTAGCAGTTGGGGCAGCCCCTGTTTAGAATTGTAGAACCTTGAGGCAGTCCTCTTGCTTCTAACCCCACCCCACCCTACCCCCAACTTCTCCACCCGTCTCCAGCTCTTCTCCCTCATACCCCTCTTTTAGATCTTATTGCATCAACTAGTACTATGATGTTCGTTAGAAATACTGAGGGAGGAGATCCTTGCCTTTTTTATGGGGCCAAGGGAAGACATCATTTCTCATGGCTGGGTTATGTTAGCTGTAAAGTTGTTTTCTTGCTTGCTTTTTCTCTTTCCTTTTAAAGGCCCTCTTTCTTAAACCAGGGAAGCCTCCTTTAGCTCCAAGTTTGCTGAGAGCTTTTTATCACAAATGCACATTAAATTTTGTCAGAACCTTTACACATGCATATATTGGTATGGTCATCTTTTTTCTTCTTTCCCCTGTTGATGTAATCAGTTAAACTGGTCTCTGAGAATTGAAGCACTTGATTGTGGTGTATAATTTATTCTATATATGGTTTAATCCAATTCACTAACACTTTGTTGGGCTTTTTTGCATTTGTATTTGTGGGAGCTACTGATCTGAGTCTCTTCTTGTAATATCTTAGATTTGGGGTTAGGGTAATGTTGCTTCACCTGATGAAATCAAATACTGTGGCTGCTTTGACTTTCTATTAAAGATTGTATAAAACTGATAGAATTTCTTTTTTTTTTTAAAGATTTATTTATTTATTATATGTAAGTACACTGTAGCTGTCTTCAGACACTCCAGAAGAGGGTGTCAGATCTTGTTACGGATGGTTATGAGCCGCCATGTGGTTGCTGGGATTTGAACTCCAGACCTTCAGAAGAGCAGTCGGGTGCTCTTACCCACTGAGCCATCTCACCAGCCCAGAATTTCTTTCTTAAATATGTGGATAAATTCATCCTCAAACCATGATTAATCTAAGAAATGTTAGAGTAAAATGAAAGAATACATTAGAAATATTTAGGAAAATCAACAAAACAAAAAAGTAGTTCTTTGATAAATGAACAGAACCCACGAACTTTTCTATGGATTGACCAAGACCAGTGGTTAGGGTCTCATTGCTATGAAGAGACACCAAGCCTGTACTGGTTAATTTTGTGTCAACTTGACACAAGCTGGAGTTGTCACAGAGAAAGGAGCTTCAGTTGGGGAAATGTCTCCATGAGATCCAGCTGTAAGGCATTTTCTCAATTAGTGATCAAGGGGGGAGGTCCCCTTGTGGGTGGTGCCATCTCTGGGCTGGTAGTCTTGGTTCTGTAAGAGAGGAGGCTGAGCAAGCCAGAGGAAACAAGCCAGTAAAGAACATCCCTCCATGGCCTCTGCATCAGCTCCTGCTCCCTGACCTGCTTGAGTTCCAGTTCTGACTTCTTTCAGTGATGAACAGCAATGTGGAAATGTAAGCTGAATAAACCCTTTCCTCCTCAACTTACTTCTTGGTCATGATGTTTGTTCAGGAATAGAAACCCTGACTAAGACAACGCCCAAGACAACTCTTATAAAGGAAAACGTTTCATTGGAGCTGGCTTACAATTTCAGAGTTTTAATCCATTATCATCATGGTGAGACGCATGGCAGTGTCCAGGCAGACACGATGGTGGAGGAGAATTCTACAACTTGATATGAAGGCATCCAGGAGACTGTGTGACACACTGGGTATAGCTTAAGCATATATGAGTCCCCAAACCCAGTCTCCACAGTGACACACTTCCTCCCACAAAGCCACACCTACTCCAACAAGGCCACATCTCCTAACAGTGCCACATCCTACAGGCCAAGCATTCAAACACATGAGGATATGAGGGCCATTCCTGTTCAAACAACCGCAGGGAGAGTGACTGAACACAGGGATTCAGACTGAAGAAATTATAATTGAGAATAAAAGAGCATCAGTACTTACCTTATTGAAATAAAAGGAATAATAAAGGTATATTATGAACAACTATGCTAATAAATTAGATAACTTAAATGGAGTGGGAAAATTATCAGAAAGATGCAAACCAACAAAGCTAATCCAAACTCTGCAAGGCTGTGATACCCATGGTCCAGCACCTGAGAGAGATAGGCTAACCTCAGGGAGTTTCCAGGCCAGCCTGAGATACATGAAACTCTGTCCAAAAGAAAAAAAGACCTATTTAGTCATTTTAAAACTTTTGGGGCTGGCAAGATGGCTCAGCGGGTAAGAGCACTGACTGTTCTTCCGAAGGTCCTGAATTCAAATCCCAGCAACCACACATGGTGGCTCACAACTACATGTAATGAGATCTGACACCCTCTTCTGATGAGTCTTAAGTCTGCTACAGTGTACTTATATGATAATAATAAATAAATCTTTGGGCCAGAGCAAATAGGGACTGAGCGAGCGGAGTTGACCAGAGCGAGTGGGATTGACCAGGGCGAGCAAAGATCCTAAAAATTCAATTCCGAACAACTGCATGAAGGCTCACAACCATCTGTACAGCTACAGTGTACTCACATACATCAAAAAAAAAAAAAAAACTTTGAATAGATCCAGAAATCCTCCCACTAACCATGTTGTGCAGACAGGCAGAGGATACCCAGACACCAACCTGCCAC
>NC_034599.1:70342535-70362835 GCF_900095145.1 Mus pahari | reverse complement strand
AAAAAAAAAAAAAAAACAAGATTAGACAACACCTGAAGAATGACACCCTGGGTTGACCTCTGGCCTTCATATACATATACAGATAAGAGCATGTGTATGTGCACGCATGGGAGTTTGGGGATGCAAAACTAGCATACTGGTACAGGCCTGTGATAGCAAACTTGGAAGGTGGATGCAAGGTCAGGAGTTCAAGGTTACCTTTAGCTAAAAACCAAGTCGGAAGGCAGTCTGAGTTACATAAGATCTTGTCTCAAAAGAAAGGTTTTTTTTTAACTATGGTCTAGAAATTCTGACAGGATTAACTTAAATCAGAGGTATGACTGTATTCTTAAAAACAAAAAAGGGTATGTGCAATAATAAATTTGAAGAATAACACAAACTGGAACTGGTATTATTCGTCATTTATTTTGTTTGTTGTTGGTTGGTTGGCTATTGTTGATATTTTTAAACACAGCCTTTCCAATAGACAAGGCTGGCCCTGACAACCTGACCCGCTCCTGCCTCTGCCTCCCAAGTACCCAAACTAAAGTACACACCATTTTACCCACAATTTGTCTGATTGTTGTTGCTTGTTTTGTGGTTTGTTCGGTTGTTCTGTTTGTTTGAGACAGGGTCTCACTATGTAGCCCTGAGTTTCTGGGCGCTCACTATGTAGAATAGACCAGACTTGAGCTCACTGATACCGTCCTGACTCTGCCTCTTGATTACTGGAATTAAAGGCATGTGCCACCGTATGAAGCTGGTATTTTGATTTTTGAAATAGCATCTCACACTGTAACCCAGCCTATCCTATAATTTACTGTGTAGCCCACGTCAGCCTTAATTTCTCAGCAGTGCCTCTGCTTCAGCTACCAAGTGTTAGAATTACAGAAGTCCACTTCCAGGCCAAACTTCTTATTAATGTCTGTCTATCTGCTTGTTTGTGGTTCTGAGACAGGGTCTCTACAGCCCAGGTTGACCTTAAACTTACTACGTAGATGAGGGTAAACTTGATCTTTTGATATTCCTGCTTCCATCTCCCTAACATTGGAACTATAAGTGTGTGCCACCATGCCTGCTTTTTGATTGCTAGTATTAAAAATAGGAAAGTTAGAGAAGACAGGAGGCATCTATCGGGATGTAGAATGAATAGATAAATAAATTAGTGGAGAAAAGAAGGGAAGTTAAGTAAGTATCCTACTTCCCACATCTGTATATCCACTGGCATCTACTCACTTCTAGCCCTTGTGGGACACACAGGTTGACCAGATGTTCTTTTTTCTCGACTGTATTTAATGTAATTTCAATATCTTTCTAGAGCCTATGTGTGGCTCTTGATCTTTGCTTGGTCTTCCAACTATGACGGTAGTATAAGAAATCACTTCTGTGTCTTCTTCATTCCACAGACTGCTTCTGAAGTCATGATCCATTCATTGTATCACATTCAGCTTTTTTTTTTTTAGATTTATTTATTTATTATATGTAAGTACACTGTAGCTGTCTTCAGACACTCCAGAAGAGGGAGTCAGATCTTGTTAAGGATGGTTGTGAGCCACCATGTGGTTGCTGGGATTTGAACTCTGCACCTTTGGAAGAGCAGTCGGGTGCTCTTACCTGCTGAGCCATCTCACCAGCCCTCAGCTCTTTCTTTATGAAGGACCAGGACACAGCCACAGAAGAGAGTCGGCTACCAGGTATCTCTGATTCTCTTTCCTCCGATCTGAACAAAGGTGCTTCGATTTCTTTAGATCGTGCCTTTCTCTAGTAAAACTGTTGATCTGATCTGTAAACAGCCCCATTTTTATTTAGTAAAAGGCTATGATTTGTGATGAATGTACAACATAGAAAGGCCAGATATCCTGTTATGCAGAACATTTGACATAATAAAAGCATAGGAAAACTCGAGAACATTATTTAAACTGGCTTGGTCACCCCTCCCGTTCTTTTCATTCTGACAAGGGGATGCAGGGTTACAACTGACCATGGACTCTGGTGTCTCTCAGCAGCCATGGTATACCTGTGTTCCCCACCCTAGTTTCCAGAGCCTTAAAAGGCCAGCTTTTAATTTTCTGACTCAGCCACCCACTGGCCTGTTTTTTTGTTTATTTATGTTAATGTTCATATTACTTGTGGGGGGATGCCCTGGGAGGGCAGAGAAGTGCATAGTTAGAGTCACAAGCTGTTGCGGTCTTTCTTGTGTAGGTGCTGGAAACCACACTGGTGTCCTCTGGGAATGTTATCAAGTTCTGTTAATGACTAAGCCACATCCCCGGACATCCCTGTTTTGACACGTACAAAAGGGACTGCTGAAGTGACCAGAGTAGAAGGGAGAACGATGTCCTTAATGACTGGAGAAGCTGGACAAGCCTATCCTACCACCTCTCTTTCTTGAATGACTCTGAACTCCCATAAAAACTCCCTCTGTTCATCCCATGGGACTGTTACAAATATATATATATATATATATATATATATATATATATATATATGAATAGGAAGGCATATGTTTCACATGCATGCAAAGTTGCTGCTATTATTTTTTACTTTAGGATTTCTGCTGCATGTTTTTTTTATTTCAGCCATGTGACCATTGCGTACCTCACCCCAGATAGCAGCCATTCAAGTTCACCCTCACCCATTCTTGGTCTACTACAGATCCAGTCAGCCCTGAGGCACCCATCTCTCTAGTTCGTGTTCCTGCAGTAATCCCAACATAACACAAATCCCACCATACAGTGAAATACTGCATGGAGCAACTTGGGGAAAAACAACAACTCAGAACAGCTATAACTGTCAAGTACCCTTCAAATGTTATACTGAAAGTACCCAACGAGGAGTTAGATGGAAAGCAACCTTATCGAATTAGCAAATGCCTCTATTGTGTGTATGGTGGTATATACCTGTAATCCCGGGCCTCAGGAAACAAAAGCAAGAAGACTAGGAGGTTAAAGACCAGCCTAGGCTACATGATAGGACTCGTTCTCAAAAATAAGTTTCTGGAAGGAACCCATTATGCTATGCACTTCCACAATCAGGGATTCGTCCCATTCAACTTTCATGCCCCAGAAACAAGATAATATTCTGTAGTTCCTAAGACTCAGACAGAGAGAACGGTCATTTCAGGTTAGCCTGCTAAAAAACCCTCAGTAATAAACCCAGGGAGTTTTAACTTCTACCCGGGCCAGAGACGCAGTTATCTTTTGCATAGCACTTTTTGTAGGACTTTTCCATCAGAGACTGCATCCAAAGAATGTCTTCTGTAACCACAATGAAAGACTCCGGAGTGTGTGTGCTCTTAGTACAGACAGACCTGCGGTTGTTGACTCCCACACCGCATCTTTAAGCTGTAAACATTTTACAGGGAATGAGTCTCGAATCCAATGTCCAGTGTGAAGCCAGTGTGTAGGTGTCAGTTCCCTAGCACTCCCAAACCAAAACTTTTATCCCGCTCCCCAAACCTCAGTTAGCTTTCCAACCCCTCTTAAGCAATTAACCCATCTAGTTCTTCCCACACCTACACCCAGCCAGTAAATCCTAAGGCAGGCCTGGTCTGTTCCTGAGCTTGGTCCAAAGTGGGCCTTCATGAGGCTGCCCAGAAAGATGCTCAGCGGTCCAGTCTTGTCAAGCTTCTGCCACCCATGGCGTCAATGATCCTGAGTCAGTCCACAGAGCCTACCCAGCTTCCCCCAAGCCCAGGCTCCACCTGCCTCGCAGCGTGCTGGCGCTTGTAGCTCTAGATTCTACTGGAGGACCCTGCGAGGCCATCGCGTCATTGGGAGACCCAGCTGCGGCCCGGGCAAGGGGTCCTCTCTGGGTGTGGCCACCGCGCGCCGCCGGAACTACGCTTCCCAGGCTGCCCCGCTGCAGCCGCGCGCCCCGCGCCCCGCGCCGCGCCCGGCCGGGAGCCGCCTGTTGATCGCAGCTCCAGCCTGGGGCCACGGCGCCGCCCCTGCTGGTCGGACCCGCTCACTCCCGGCTGTAAGACTGCTGGGCAGGACCTTCCGCTTCGGGATGGGCACAAGCAAAGGTGAGAACCTGGGGCAGGAGGGGACTGTCGGGGCAGCCTGTCTGAAGCACCCCGGTCCCCCGTTTAGCGTGTCCACGGGAGGATGCTCCATAGCGTGGCGCGCCGCTAAGTGCAGCCCACAGCGGCTTGAACCCGAGCTACGGGTGCGCGTGGTGGCAGGGGACGGAGCCGGGCGGCTGGGGATGAGTGTGGGTACCGGTTGCACTGTGCCCTGCAGCCCCGCAGACCCTCAGCGCCGCAGTCCACGCGCAGATGCAGAGAGGGCGCGGTCTCCAGTCGCTCGGGTCTACGGAGCTGGGGTTTTCCACCTTAGGCTTTGTTTCCCATTTTCTCTTCTCCGGTGGACCTGGTGTATGATAAGCTCTCTGAGTCTTGGGCATCTCGCGGCCTCATTTGAGCAAGAGCCTGGGAAGGGAGGAGTCGGGCCGGCATCTTTTCTGAGATCCCCGGAGCTGTCACAAGGACGCATCAGCCTTCAGAAAGCCTCTCTGAGCAGGTCCCAGAGAATCTTTTCTTATTCTTCCTGGTTAAAATCATGCTGGTCTGTGTCTTTCCGAGGCTTCCTTGCTTTAACCTGTTAACCTGCAAAAAAAAAAAAAAAAAAAAGGTCGGTTTTGGGGGAGGGGAATGATTTTTTTAAAAGGCTCTGGGAATTTTTATTTTAAAATATTAAAAGGTGGGAAGGTGATGCGGCTAAAATGCAAATTACAGGAAAGAGGCCGAGAACGCCATCGTTTCTCCGGCGCCTATTAACTATCTGATTCACCATGCGCTTGGGAAGGGAGAAAAAAGAACATCAGAAAACGAGAGCGTATTACAAAAGCATGGTTTCCATAGCAGCTCCACCATCTAGGCGCTGAGGGATGCTGGGCCAGACCCCCTCGCCTCTCTGAGCTGCGTTTGCCCTGTAAAATGAGATACTTGGTGAGATGGTTCCTGAACCTCTTTTCGTCCTAGATTCTTGTATCAAGGTACTAAAATGGCCAGAGTGTTTAACACTTTTACAAAAAGCTTGATGGGAACCGAGCGAACAGTTTTCCCTTAAAGAAGAAACAGGAGGATTTTTCAGGGCTTAGCCAATCCAGTTTTGTTTTGTTTTGTTTTAAAAATGCCTGATTCCCTCTGTTTTCTTCAGTGTAGGTCAATAAATATCTCAAAGGTTTGGTTTTTATGTTAACATAAATTGGCGGGTCACAATGTGGTGGTTTTGTTTGCAGAAGACACTGCGATCAGCTGATAAAGGTTAGTGGCTCCCTAGGGCTGGGCCTGAGCTGTCAAATGTGCTCAGCAAGAAGGTGGGGGAGGAGACTCCAGCAAGCAATAGCCAGAGAGAACACACATACAGTGAGGAGAGAGAGAGAGAGAATGGTACTGATGGGTTATTGTGTGAAAAGTGAATTCACAATAGTAGGTCTGAGAGACACACTGTACAACACTGACCTAACTCCCCAATTGGTACAAAACCATTGAGTGAACGAGGAGTGTGAGCAGGATTTCATATTATTTCAGAGCATCATACTGGGGGAGCACGTGTCTTTACAATGCAGAGATTAGGAACTTCCCACCATCCTCCCAAGGTCAAGGTGGTATCTCTTGTGGGTCTCCTGCTATAAGAAGACCATCTATGCCAGGTGTGGTGGCGCGCACCTTTAATCCCAGCACTCGGGAGGCGGAGGCAGGCGGATTTCTGAGTTCGAGGCCAGTCTGGTCTACAAAGTGAGTTCCAGGACAGCCAGGGCTATACAGAGAAACCCTGTCTCAAAAAACAAAAAGAAGAAGAAAAAGACCATCTATATTGCACCCATATAGTATTCCAGCCTAATGCCGGGGTAGGGAACAGCTATCATAGGTGGGAATGCAGGTGACTGTGGATTGGTGTATGTGGGTGGACTTTGGCTCCTACATGAGAAAACAATAGTTGTAAAAGATCATTTGTTGGGGCAGGATGTGGGAGGGCCTGCCTTAATCTGGGCACATAGAACTCTGTGAGTTTAAGGCAAGCCTGATCTGCATAGGGAGTTCCAGGGAAGCCAGGCAACATGTAATGAGACCCTGTCTCAACCTTGCATCCAAAATAAAGAAGGAAATAGAGATCATTTGGAGATGTCCAAGATACCTGAATATGCACTGTGTGTTAGACAATATGGAATTACTGTTCTTAGATACAGTAAAGGTATTGTAGTATATAGGCGATTGTTCTAATTTTTTTAATTTTAAATATTTTTAAATACCTTTACTTATTATTTGACACAGTGTATCTAGATCCTATCGATGATTCCTCCTTAGCCCCCAATATGTCCCCTTCCAATCTTCATGCCTTTGCTGCTGCTGCTGCTGCGGCGGCGGCGGCGGCGGCTGCTGCTGCTGGTAACCTGCTAAATCCAAAGTTAGGTGATCTTGTTGCATTGATGTGCAGATGGTGCGTTCGTAACCACGGCTGCTGTGGGTTCATGAGTGCAGCCGCTGTCATGTCTAGAAGGCTATTTCACTGCACTCCTCCCCATCCTCCGGCTCTTTCCGCTTCTTTCCATGATGCTCCCTGAGTTTCCGTGTGGTTGATATAGATGTTCCATTTAAGGGCGAGCATCCACAAGTCACTTATTCTCAGCACTTCAGTTATGATGAGTCTGCACTAACTGCTGCCCGCTCTTGAGGAATCTTCTCTGGCCATAGTTGAGAGCAGCACTAATGTACGTCTATAGGAACTGGTAGGTCAGTATGAAAGCATTAGGGTCCACTGTTTGAGTAATCCATTGGTGACAGCACACAGAGCACTTTCTGAGACTATGAAAGCTTCAGATTTTAGAGATGAAGCACATTAGGATCTAGAACACTCAACAGAACAGTCTGTGGTGGTAGAGCAAGTTGAGGACAGTGATGAGAGTTGGTGAACCAAGAATGGCAGAATACAGCTGGATTTTGTTCCACTCTTTTGTAGATTTGAACCTTTTTTCTTTTTTCCTTCCCTTCCTTCCTTCCTTCCTTCCTTCCTTCCTTCCTTCCTTCCTTCCTTTCTTTTTTTTTTTCCTTTAGGAGACAAGAGTGTAAACCTGGCTGCCCTGGAAATAGCTGTTAGACCAGGCTAACCTTGAACTTAGAGATCCACCTGCCTCTGCCTCCCAAGTCCTAGGACTAAAGGTATGCACCACCACCACCTGGCTTAGATTTGAACTTTTTAAATAAGAAATTGGAGGTGAATTTTAAAAAACAAAAAACAAAGGGAACAAATAGAAAAGGCTGTAGAAGACTTTGTGAATATGGACAGACTGCTGGATGAGTCTGACAGAAAGTTCTTAACTCCAAATTCCCAAGCAAGACATAAAAATCTCCCCAGAGATGTTAATGGAGTCAGGAAAAATTTGCTTCCTTTGGTTCTTCTTGATCATTTATCCTTAAGAGATGAATCCTCTAGCTTTAACTCAAAATGTCATTATATACTTGGTGTCTGTGGGAAAATTGTCATAGAAAACCACCCCCCACCAAGTCCTTTTTAAAAACTATCACAGTATTTGCATGTAACCTGAGGTATTCTCCTGGGATGTCTAAAGCCTCCCTGAGCTACTTATACCTCATATATTGTCATTCTGTAACCTTGTGTGCCTCTTTTTTGGATTGATAACAAAAAGGAACACGCAGTAGAGGCGCTCTAGGAATGAACCCAGCGTCTTGCTAGGAAAGCCCTCTACCAGTGAACTATAGCGTCAGACATTTTTGTTTTTTAAAGATAATTTGACCTGCAGTTGGTTAAAGTAGTGATGTGGAAATCACTGTTATTAGTGTAGCCTCTGTGTTAGTTCATTCCCAACACTCAACAGTTCTTGCCCTAGCTAAGAACTACCCTGAAAGAATTCTCTCCTCTCCACTCATGTGGGACTGGAGATTGAAGATGAGGCCCACACATCCTAGGCGAGTGTTCTATCACTGAGCCACAGTTGAAACCTTTTATTTGTTTGGTTGTTTGGTTGGGTTTTGTTTTGTTTTGTTTTCTGTTGGTGGTTGTAATTTTTTTTTTTTTTTGGTTGGTTGGTTGGTTGGTTGATTGGTTGATTGGTTGGTTGGTTTTCTTTGGGGGCAGGTGTTAAGACAGGGATTCTCTGGGTAGTCCTTGCTGTCCTGGAACTCAATCTGTAGATCAGGCTAGCCTTGAACTCAGAGTTCTGCCTTGCCTCTGCCTCCTAAGTGCTGAGATGGAAGGTGTGTGCCACCCGGCCTCAGCCTTCTTTTGTCTTTTATTTTGAATTAAAGTCTCAACAAGTTGTTCAGGCAAGCCTTGAACTCTTGATCCTTCTGCCTCACCCTCCTGTGTGGCTTGGGTGACTGGTCTCAGGGTCCAGCTTTCTTTTTCCCTTTCACATCTGGGATCTGTGACAGTATGTAAGGAAGTCTGAGAATGTAAGTTCTAGCCAGCATCAAATGGTAGTTCATTTTACTTTGGGTTAGAAAATGCTGGGGAAGTAACTGGTTTAGTTTCTGATAGAACTTAAATAGTGGAGTTTCCTCCTTGTCCTTTTGTGAGTAAATCACATGTAACCTTGTGTGAAAGGTTATATGGACTTATAGACTATACCTGGTTCAGAGAAAATTCTAAAAGGTATATGCAGAAGACTTTCTACTGCAGACAAAAAAAAAAAGAAAGAAAGAAAAGAAAAGAAAAGAAAAGAAAAGAAAAGAAAAGAAAAGAAAAGAAAAGAAAGAACTCTTAAGATACAACCAGGTTTGATGGCTCATGCCCCTAATCCTAGCATTCAAGAAGCAAAGGTGGGAGTCTCATCACAAGTTCCAGGCTAGCCTGATCTACATAGTGAGTTCCAAGTTAATTAAGGCTACAGGGTGAGGCCTGGTCTAAACCTAATTACATACATACATACATACATATATACATACACACACACACACACACACACACACACACACACACACACACACATACATGATACTGCATTTAGTCTCTCTGATACAGACCCCTTTTGTTCAAGATTAATTTTTCTATAGCTAGATCGTGTGTGTGTGTGTGTGTGTGTGTGAGAGAGAGAGAGAGAGAGAGAGAGAGAGAGAGAGAGAGAGAGAGAGAGATGTTTACTTGGATATGTGTTGGTAGTAGCATATGTTAGTGTTCTGTGACTCTCTTAGCTGTTGTACTTCCAAACACTTAGAATATTGTTAGTGTTACAAGAAAAAATATCTAAGGGAGGGGCTGGCGAGATGGCTCAGCACTTAAGAGCACTGACTGCTCTTCTGAAGGTCCTGAGTTCAAATCCCAGCAACCACATGGTGGCTCACAACCATCCCTAATGAGATCTGACGCCCTCTTCTGGTGTGTCTGAAGACAGCTACAGTGTACTTACATATAATAATGAATAAATCTTTTTAAAAAAGAAAAATATCTAATCAGATCCAGGAAAGTTGGTTTAGTCTTCATGGTCAGAGCTTTTTATGGGTTAATGACCACTGAGTTCTTGGATCTGGAGGTAGGGAGGGAAATTCTGTAAAATATGGTACACAATGTCTTCCAAGCTCTGTGAAAAATATATTATACAACTTTATGTATATTTCACACACATGCATTTTGAAAAACTGGCTAGCATTGAGTAGAACCCACCTTGAGAAATTCTACCTTCAATATATTTTTGAGTGGATGGCCAGAATATTCTTGTAAGTAAGAATAGATCATAATATTGTCATCTGTGTTTCTCATTACTTAGAAGGTTAGAATTCAGACTTCAGGTTCTAGTTTTCATGAATCATTTGACCCCAGTATTCTTTCCTAACCTTAATTTCCTGTTTCTTCCTATAAACTCTTCTGATTGTTTTTTATTATCAATAAGTTTTACTTTAAGTACATCAAAAAGTCAATTATAATTGCTGAGTGTGGTGGTAAACGCCTTGAATCCCAGCACACAGGAAGCAGAGGCAGGTGGGTCTCTTGTGAATTCCAGGCCAGCCTGGTCTAAGTAATGAATCTCAGGCCAGCCAAGACTACATAGTGAAACAATAAAACAGTAATAAATAAAAAACAATAAACAACAACAAAACCATTCAGTTTTATATACAACTTTGAAGGCTTTGTGGCTGTGTAAAGGGAGGGGCATTTCTGGCTCGTCAATGGAGCTGATACTGTGTCTTCTCCCTCTATAGCCAGTGTAAGTTCCTTGAACTAGGCCCTATATTTCAGCACGTCTCTGAGAACTGTATTTGATTATTATTTTTGCTCTTATATTTTCAACCTTCCTGTTCGAGTATCAAGATTACCCTATCCCTTGGGTATGGTGACACGTGCTTTAATCCCAACACACAGATACAGAAGGATCACAATGTCAAGGTCTATCTGGGCTGAATAGCAAGTTCTAGGCCAGCCTCTGCATAGTAAGATCTGCTTTAACGCTGCCCTTCACCCTGCTAGGAAGAGAGAGAGGAGGTTGGACGGAAGGAAAGGAAAGGAAGAAAGGTTTTCCTACTGATTATTTTTTTCATGTATATTACCTGGTTCCCTGAAGGACACCTAGGTTAGTGAAAAGGTTGCTTCTAGGACTGTGAGCAACAGGAGTTCCTGAACACGATGTAAGACCAGCTTTGCCAAGCCTGGACATGAAAATATCGCCAAATTGGCATCCCAACCCTGAGGAAGAACCAAAAGGCCCTTCATCATATCACTTGGAGGACTCTGGAGTCTCGTGAGCATGGCTAGCATGTAGCTGGTGTCATTGGGCATGGACAGCACTTTTGTTTATAGAAGCCATTCTGATTGGCAGTGCCGTTGCACACCAGTCGCCGCATGGCTTGCCTTCCATCCTGAGTCAAGTGGCCCATGACACCCACGGATCCTAACAATGCATAAATCAGAACTTAGCTGATCAGTGCCCAAGAAAAAGAGATAGGTAGATCAAAGACCACAAGAACAGGCAGAATCCAGGAAAACAAATGAATCAAAGGACAGAAACAGGAAACCCATGGTGTTAGGAAGTTAGAAGTTTTTAAATTCCCAAAGGCTGGATGAGGGACCTTCTAAAACCAACATGAAACTGGAACTGCTGAGACAAAAGGATCGGGCCCTCAAGGACAGCAAGGGACACATGAGACCCTGTCTTGAGGACGATGACAATAAAGACAATGATAGAGTTGGAAAAATAGCTCAGCACTTTTTGCTCTTGCGGAGGACCTGGGTTTGATTCCCAGCACCCACATGGCAGCTAACAACTGTCTGTAACTCCAGTTTCAGAGGACCCAACACCTTCTGGTATCCTCAGACACTGTGTGTGTGTGTGTGTGTGTGTGTGTGTGTGTGTGTGTGTGTGTGTGTGTATACACACACATACACATACATACCTGCAGGCAGAAATACTAATCCACAAAAGTAAATTAATATTTAAAATAATTATAACTGTAATAACAATGTCAGGCAGTTAAAAACCAGAAAAGCCGAAATACAAGGTAAAGAATCTAGATACAGATCTAGAAACGGGAACTCAGCAAGGCATGGTGTTCTACCTCTTATATAGTCACCATTACTAACAAAGAAAAAGCTAACCTGGTCTTCAAGGAGTTCCAGCCTTCCAGGGCTCCATGGCAAAACCTTGACTCAGTGGGAGGAGAGAAAGGCATAATAGCAAAAAGGAATGGGAACACCTCAGAATAGAACTCAACCAAGAGGGAGATGCTGCAGCAGGGTGTAGGACCCATCAAGAGAATTAGCAATCAAGCGGTAGCCGAGGAAGGGAGGCGTAAGGCTCCCATGTGAAAGAGCTTCTGCCGGAGCTGGGAAGTCTTGGCTACCTCCTGCTCAGGTGGAAATCTACATCAGTTTGGGTGACCACCAACCATGGAGGCTTGCTACACTCCGCAGTGCTAATTTGAGACTCAGCTATGATGCTGTTTCTCCGTATTTAATCTTAGTAAGGAAAACAAGGGAAAAGATACTTCCCAAAAAAAAAAACTGCTCTCAAACCAAAGAGAATCATCAGTGAGAACTTGCACATACTAGGCACTGTACCTCACAATACCATAATGCCCCAAGTATCACCTGCATCCCATGAAACAGAGTCATGTGATGATGTCTCAGCGGTAGAGCCCATGCACGAAAGGGGTTCTATGGATTACATCACCTGATTCAATATATCTATTTTAAGACTGTGTTTGATACGTGTTAGCACAATACAATTTGCCTGATGATGCATTCCTCCAGATGGTGCCCTGAGGTGAAGGGATGTGTGGCTGCAGAGGGAAGGTCGTCAGTTCTGTGTGCATCTTCATCTTGAGGCCCTGGGCTGGTTACCTCCAAGGTCATGCACTTGGCTGTGACTACAAGGCCTTCTGTGTTTTGTAAACTAAAAAGGAACCTTCTTTTCTGGGTCCGTTGTTATGAGAGATGACTATTTTCAAGCTGGAAACCTCTTGACAGTTTTTGTGCTATAAAACTAGGAAACAAGAATAAATAAGGGCTGGAGAGAGATGGCTCAGCGGGTAAGAGCACTGACTGCTCTTCTGAAGGTCCTGAGTTCAAGTCTCAGCAACCACATGGTGGCTCACAACCATATGTACAGCTACAGTCTATTCATATGCATAAAATAAATAAATACATCTTAAAAATAAAAATAAATCTTTTTTTGCAGGGCAGTGGTGACACATGCCTTTAATCCCAGTACTTGGGAGGCAGAGGCAGGCAGATTTCTGAGTTTGAGGTCAGCCTGGTCTACAGACTGAGTTCTAGGACAACAAGGGCTATATAGAAAAACCCTGACTCGAAAAACCAAAAAAAAAAAAAAAAAAAAAAAAAAAAAAAAAAAAAAAAAAAAAAGAATGAATGAATGAATGAGTAAATGAATAAATGAATAAATAAATAAAATTTTAAAAAAAAACAAAAAGAATAAATAGTTTTGGCTAGAAGCACTTTGTGAATCTGCTAGTATCAGGCCCTCCCTGCCCTTTCTGCCTGCTCAGTCCCTTTGCTTTGCTATAATTTTTTTTTTTTTGCTAGAAAATTTCCCTTGAAGTTTCTGTGTTTTTAATCCTCTGACAGTTATTTCTCAGAGAAAGACAGTCTTGTGTAGTCCAGGTTATCCTCCAACTCAAACTGTGTACTGAGTCTAGCCCCAAATTTCTGATCTTTTACCTCCACCTCTGAGTGCTCTGGTATCAAGCCTGCTCAGTCATGCCTAGCTTCGTTTGGCAGTTCACAACAACCACCACAAAAGATTTCACTGACCTGCCTTCAAATAGCTAGGTGTCAGAACCCAGGCTATAATCGTCACATCTTTACATTTGTCTGGCATCTAGAGATTAATTAAAGTATGTGTTGCCCTCACCTTTAAGACTAGCACTCTGGAGGCAGAGGCAGGAGGATCTCTATAAGTTTGAGGCCAGCCTGGTCTACAGAGTGATTTCCAAAGGCCAGCCTAGGCTATATAGCGAGATCCTGTCTCACCCCAACCCAGAAAAAAAAAAAAAAAAAAAAGAGATGAATTAAGTATGCAGGAATGTTTCGTTAGAGGGGTTTGATAAACTCATGATATTCTGTTTATTAGTTTTAGAAAGCGTGGCTTGACTCCTGTGCAAATCTATTCATGATTATTTTTTCAAGTCTCGTGAAATAATGAAGGTATATTAAACAACTAAAGATTGTCATCATTTACCGATTCAGAAATTCAGCGGCTCGGGTTTGGGTCTGTCTTGGTGTAGAGAACATAAAAGGCTGGGCCCTTCATGTTGTAGCTGATTTTCCTCGTTCGTAGCATAGTTGTGTTAACAAAACAGTGGAAAAAGAAGCAAAGAAGAGCGTGCTCTTAACTTTCCTTCCCAGGGCTTGTGTTTCTGGGTAACAGGAAGAGGCCCTTCCTGCAGCTCGGGGTCACTCCCATTTTCCAGTTTGCTAATAGGCTCTGTGTTTGCCCACCTGGGCTCCTGGAAGCCTCAGAGGCACGTGCTCCACCCAGGGTGTGATTTAGGATCCTGTTGCGTGTTGAATGTTTGCCATGGGATAGACACCGGCTGGAGGAGGCTGGACGAGAGGCTGCGGGAGGACTTTGCAAACTTTCCACTGTCTCATCACTCCCGGGAGGGGAAACAGATGTGAGCCCAGCAGGGCCTGCGTGACTACACTGGGAAATCAGAGATTTGACGTTAGGCGTGAATATTCTTCTCTACAGCATACCTGTGTTTGTTTTAAAGAGTTTAGTTTGGTTTTGAGATGGGACTCATACTGTATTAGACCAGGCTGGCCTCAAACTTTATCTATCAGTCCTCCTGCCTCTGTCCCAAAAATGATTAAAAATAATAACGATGATGATAATACAATAAAATAAAATAATAATAATAATAATAATAATAATAATAATAATAATGTAGCTGGGTTTTGCTGTGTGTACCTGTAGTTAACAACCCAGACTGAGGGAAAATTGCTGTAAGTTTGAGGCCAGCTCCAGGCTACACAGTGAATTCCAGGCTAACCTAGGCTATAGTGCAAAGAGCTTGGTTCAAACAAAACAAACCAAACACTTCACCAGTAATTCAAGGTTCTCTTTGGACCTTCAGGTCGGTTTTGTGCTCTAAACAGATAGAACTCTCTTTTCCCCTCTGGCTCTGAGCCCCCCAGGCACCTTGCTGTAGCCTGTGAAGTTTGCTTTGATGGACACTGTTGGTGGTTTAATTGTGACTGTCATTGCTTGGTCTTCTTTCCCTTGTGGATTACAGTTAGCACCCAGTACCATCTGTTTGGTCGCTGCTGAGTTCCAGCAGCGTTTGGAGAAGGTGGGCCTTCAGTAGACATTTGTTGAGTGAATATGCAAGCCTGAACTTTAGAAATCTGGAATCACTGAGAATTACAGTGTGGCCCCTGCTTCCTGGAAGGTTGTGGAGAGAGAACACTATAGTGACATGCATGAAAGATAGCGAGTGACGGATGTTAAATGGGCGGCTTGAGCAAAGCAGATCTAAGGAGAGGAGCGAATCCTGTGTGCTTAGGTGATCCCAGCAGGCTCCACGGAGGGGTAGGGTGAGGGGAAACATCTCTGGACCCATGTCCACCTCACTAGTCTGAGCTCATTTCCTTCATTTGACATCAATATTTATTGGATGTTTACTATGGGTCAAAGTCTGTGCTGGGAGCCAAGATTTTTATATAGATTGTTATATTGTCTCCACCCTCCCAGAAATTAGCAAATAACTGTGCTGAAGCCAAGTTGTAGTCGGGGGGGGGGGCAGCAAGTGACCCAGATTTTGACCCAAGGTCTGATCTGATGGAAGGAATAAAGCTCACATTGACACTGGAAGATGAGTCTGGCAGAGTCAGACAGGGGTGGGATGTGAGGAGGGGTTCTTAGGGCTCTGAGCAGAGGGAACATGCATTTATGTTCCAGGGATTGGAAATGGTCTAGGAGGCTGGATCCAGGAGGACGTTGGGGACGCCGTGCAGGAGGAGGTAGAACTGCAGAGGCCAGAGTGGCTTCATCCTCAGGGCAACAGGAAGCCACTAGGAGATTTCAAAAAGATCCCTTTGAGCACTGTGTATAGAATGTTCAGAAGATGAAGGGCCGGGCCTGGGCATGGATGGAGATGGAGATGCAGCTCCCCATCATTCTGTAAGGATGAGATTTCCAAGTGATGCCTGGAAGAGAGGGGAAGGGAAAATGGCCAGGATGGCACCCTGGCTTTGGAAACAACTTCTTGAGATTCTAGAGGAGGAAAGAGTACGTGAGGGCTTTTCTGGTATATTTTCAGGGTCTGAGGTAGCCAAGGGGAGATTTTGGTTAGATAACTCAGATCTGGTTCTGAGGGACTAAACTTAGGATACAGATAGGGATTTTAAAGTTAGCAGAATGTAGATAATAATTAAAACTTCAAGGCAAATAAACACCCAGGGTGATTTTGAGGATGAATCTACAGAAGCCAGAGTGTGAATTTGAACTTCATCCTTGGGGCAGTGAAAGGCCACTCAAAAAGTATGTAACTCCTAAGGTGAGACTCTGAAGGATACCAGCATCTAAGGCAGAGGAAGAGAAACTTGAAGAAAGACAGAGAAGAGTGGTGAGAGAAAGCCTGGAGCTGCCTGAGTGGCTGGGCTCAGTGGCCCACAGCTTCCCTCCCTCAATCCTGTAGTCCTGCAGAGCTCGGGATCTTAGCCAGGCCTCAGAGGCAGTGCACAAAGAGAAGGGGACATTCCAAGCCATGGTGCCACATCTGCCAACTTCCCGACAAGAAGCAGAGGGTGGGCTCAGACCGAATAACTTGAGGAGATTTCAATAAAGAGGCTATTTACAAAGATTTAGGAAGCTTTAGAGAACCAACAAGGCAGAAATCTGGCAAGAGTCATCACAGAGGCCCTTTACCACCCCTGAGGCCTGAAGCCAGCAAGAGGGTGGCCTTGGGAAGACATGGTCTTCTGAAACAGCCTCTCCCCACCCTCCCCACCCTCCCCACCCCCACTGTGTCCTCCTCTTTGCCGCTGGTGCCTCCTGTTGGTCAAACAGAAGGCAGAAAGGGCCATCTGAGTCAGATAGTACTCCTGAGGCCCAGAGCAGAGGGGCCAGCAGAAATGAAGGACAAACCAAGGATTCTAGAACAGTTACCCTGGAGATGAGAACATTTGGGAGAGAGTATATTCGTTTCTGTATCGCTGTCATGACAAAGAACAAATTCAGTTGCTTAAAACAATATGAATGTGTCATCCCTTCAGAAGTTAAAGAGGAGTTTGCTGGTGTCAGCGAGACCTTATGCCTCTCTGAAGGCTGTAGGGGGAAAGTCCTAACTTATTTCAACTTCCAGAGTCCTCACTTCCTCTTCTCCTGGCCCTTCCTGCATCTTTAAAGCTCCAAATCATGATGTTCTGACCTTCTGTTCCAGCCATGACCACTTGGCTTTCTCTTCTATCACCTGAATACTTTGGAGTAAATTGGGACCACCCAGACAATACGGACTACTTTCCCTGTGAGAGGTTGTTAATTTAGAGCTAGAGAGATAGCTCAGTTGGTAAGATCCAGGTCCCTTAGGCATCATACATAACTTTCACCAATATCCCATTTCTCCCAGTCAACCAATCCTCCCCCTAGCCACCCCAACCCATTCCACCAACCCATGGTGTTCTTTCCTATCCTGTGTTTCTGTGTATGCCCTGCTCTATCCTAGGTGGTTCTTGCACATGTATGTCCTCCTTAGGACCTCTTCCTTCAAGGCTCAATGACAGTCTCTTTTTCGGATGACTCTCAAACCTTCCCCTTCCCTTATCCAAAAATTTTCAGCCGACTTCGGACATTATTGTTAACACTCATGGCACGGCATTGTTGCCGTCTGTGTGTCTGTCTCACTAAGCTTTGACCTTCCTAGAGGGAGCTTTTCTAGAATTGTACTTGGTAGTAGCAGGTATACAGCAAATTCTCACTGCACTGGAAGAGCTGACTGAACACAGAATGCTGAGTTGTCTTGCTGGGGAAGATCTGAAGAATTTTCTGCCAGGGGCTGAGGAAAAACTTGCATTGGCTAGGAAAGTTCAAGAAGGAGGCATTTCGGAGGAATGAAAGACTGGAAGAGAATGTCTTAGCAGTATAAAGAAAGAGCAATTAGGAAGAATAACTGCAGAGATGATAGCAACCAAAATAAAGAGGATGTGAAGCTAGGGGGGAGGCAGGGTGGGGCACTAGGAGGCATTGGTGGGAGGTGCTAGTGGATAGATGTGATGGAGGTCATTATTTAAAGGTAGGAACTTTCAAGTGAATTAAAAAAAAAAACTATTGGAATACTCTCAAAGACATCATTAAATATTGGAAGATAAGAAAAGAAGACAAGAGAGAGTAACAGTGTGACCAGAGCTTTAGAACGTCTCTTGGTTTCATTGCGTGGACTTAAGGGACAATGTGTTCTCACCCAGAGCCTCTAAACTCTTTCCTGAATGAGTCCCATTCTGTGTTCTCCACAGCGCTCTCTACCCTGAAAGGGCACAAGTATGCTGCTTACAACTGCCATACAATTGGTCATTGTTCTTCGCCTGCTCTCAGTGGAAAGCTAGGAGAGGTTTTGTAGTAGAATGGAAAAGCACTCACTACCCTGGGAAACAGAAGCCAGGCGCACCTCCAGTAGCAAAGTTTCTGGTCACCATCGTCTCAGTCGCGGTCTGTAAAATCCAGTGATGGCATCTTGCAGTCTTCCTTACAGGGTTGCTCTACTCAGGGAAATGGTTGGGATAATGTGCTCTGAGTGAAAATCTTGCAAGCTGTGGTCGACTCTGGAAATTAGAGTAATACTGCCTTTCGGGTCAATTGTCTGTACAGTAGATTCCATTGCGAGCCTGGCACAGTCTGTTACTAATTTTTTCAGTGTACAGTAAGGAGATGACAGTGTTTCTCTTTGTCAGTGGTAGTGTGAAGTTTCCGGAAGCTGGCCCGCTCAAAGGCGTGTGAGAAAGGTGTACCTTGGAAACCATGGCGCTTCCCTTTCAAAAAGGGCTGGAGAAATACAAGAACATCGACGAGGACGAGCTCCTTGGCAAACTCTCAGAAGAGGAACTGAAACAGTTGGAAAATGTTCTAGATGACCTAGATCCCGAGGTTTGTGGCGTAGGACTGGAGTAGGGTGCTTAATGAGCACACAGGAGAAAGGGGGCGGGCGGCTCTCTCCTGCGCTTGCTGAAGTCCCCACAGCCCCAGTGCACAGCTCTGCGTTCTTCCCATTGCTGCTGAGCCATTTTTGCAAGTTCACAGTGAGCCCAAGGGCCACTGCAGTGAGAAATGTCAAGTGTGTTTCTCAAAAACTGGTTCACTGTAGATGCACAAAAAGTGCTTTCCATTGGAAAAGGACGGTCTGATTTAGCCTGTGGCTTGGGGGAGCAAAGAGAACAAATCTTACCAAGTGTTTTCCAAGTGTCAGATCCCTTGCTGGGCCCAAGAGTCCTTGGGGAGATGGCATTAACTCGGTTTTATAAATAGAAGGCACACTAACAAGAGTGACCCATACAAGATCCCACACTAGTAAATGTCTGAGGTGCTGTTGCAAACACTTGTGGAGTGTAGAATTTCTTTTGGTTTTGAGACAGGCTCTCGTGTGCTCTGGGCTGAGGATGACCCACACTTCTGATCTTCTTGCCTCCTCCTCCCATGTGCTGGGATTACAGATGTTTCAGCATGTTAGGGATTTAACACAGGGGTTTCTGTGTGGGAGGCAAGCACTCTGCCAACTAAGCCATAACCTCAGACCGTTCTTTAGGTTTATTGATACAGGGTCTTATAGCCTTGATGGGCTGCAAATTCAAATTAGATGAGGATAACCTTGAATCTCTCTAGTCTTTACCTCTCGAGTCGGAATAGCAGACATGAGACACCACACTAGTGAGAATTTTTTTTTTTAAAGCGGGTCACACTATATAGTCTTGTTTGGCCTGAAACCCACTATGTAGCCCAGGCTAGTCTCAGACTCATAAACATCCACCTGCCTCTGCCTCCCAATTTCTGGGATTAAATATATGTAACACTATAGCCAGCCCAGAATTTTTTTTTAAGCTGGAGTCACATTGTGTAGCTAAGGCTGGCCTGGAACTTATTATGTAGCCCAAGCTGGCCTCTAAAGTGTTGACTACAAGCATACAACCTCATGCCTGGCTTTATAGCATTTTTTCTCTTTTTGGTTTGTTTATTTTTGTTTTGTTTTGTTCTGTTGTTGTTGTTGTTGTTTGGGTTTTTTGTTTTGTTTTGTTTTTTTGAGACAGGGTCTCACATAGGAGAGACTGGCTTCAATCTCATTATGTGTGCAAGGAGAACCTTGAAATTTCAATCATTTTACCTTCACCTGTAAATACAGAGATTGTATGTACTGCCACAACTGGTATAATTTTATTCAAATGTACAAAGAATTTGAAACTCTTTGACAATGTATAGATTATTATCATCATAATATCAATTTCTAATATCTTTGACAGTTCTTGAAAAACTGGGTGGCTCTCTATAGCATTTCATTTGCAAATATTTTCTTCAGCCCTAATGACATTATCTTAAACTTAAAATTGGAGGCATCCAAAGTAGTGATTTAACTCTAAAGATGTAAACAAATAAAATTATTTATATGGCATTTTGCTGTACCAGATACTTTGGATATTTAGTTTATTTTTTAATTTAAGTACAAATTATTTATATATATAGAGAGAGATAGATGTAATCTTGGGGCTTAATCAGAACAGGTGAGCATAATGCCACATACCCATCATCCATCATTTGGGTAGGGGAGGAAGACTGTGAGTTTAGGTTGAACCTTGGCAAAATAGGGAGTTCTAAGGCAGCATGGGCTACAAAGGGAGACCTTGACTTAAAAATCTAAAATGTAG
>NC_034599.1:70318226-70342405 GCF_900095145.1 Mus pahari | reverse complement strand
GGAAGGGAAGGGAAGGGAAGGGAAGGGAAGGGAAGGGAAGGGAAGGGAAGGGAAGGGAAACAAGAGACAGACAAATAAAATCCTAAAACAAGAGCTGGCCCTGTTGTCACATGATCTTAACCCCAGCACTCAGGAAACAGAGGCAGGAGGATCAAGAGTTGAGGCTAGCCTCAGTTACACAGTGAGTTTGAGGCTAGCCAGGGCTTCATGTTCCAAAAAGACAAATAAATGAGTCTTATTTGGGCAGATATTAGCATATACCGTAATATTTACTTACTCTTGTCTATTTCTGGAGCAGACAGGTTAGAAATAAGTGAGTATAGCCATTCTGCCTTAGGAGCCCTTGTGTGCACGCCTGACCAAACCTAATCTCGGTGGACACAGAAAGACCTTTCCCCTCCACGTTCTAGAAGGCAGCTGCGGAAAGTCCAAAGCTGATACTTCTGTCGCTGTGCCCCTTGAGCTGGTTGAATTCCCTTCCTTAGCAAAGGAGGTTAGAACATGCCTGTCCCCAGAGCTGCCAGCTGGTGTAGGTGCCCCCTGCTTTCCCACTTACAGTCAGTACAATAAAGTAAAGAAACAACAAACTCGGTCTAGTCAACATCTTCCCTTCATCATATCTGTCTTGTCAGAGTGCAACGCTGCCGGCTGGATTCCGACAGAAAGACCAGACCCAGAAAGCAGCCACTGGCCCATTTGACCGGGAGCACCTGCTCATGTATCTGGAGAAAGAGGCTTTGGAACAGAAGGACAGGGAGGACTTTGTACCATTCACAGGAGAAAAGAAAGGTAAGGCCCACAGACTCCATGTCCTGGGACAGAATGCCCTTCACACATTGTGGGGCATCCATCAAAGGAGCCGATCTGGAAACAGGAAATAAACCTATGAACTAAACACAGTATTTTAGAACACCGTCATGTCCAACACCCAGAGTGAACTCTAAGGTAAATTACAGCTCATGGTGGGGACGATGTGTCTTCATGGGTTGACTGGTTGTCACAAATGCCCCCACTACAGCGTGGGATATTA
Source organism: Mus pahari (assembly GCF_900095145.1). Taxonomy (NCBI): domain Eukaryota; kingdom Metazoa; phylum Chordata; class Mammalia; order Rodentia; family Muridae; genus Mus; species Mus pahari. The sequence continues at coordinate 70,341,375 of NC_034599.1, read as the reverse complement.
GTGGGGAGGTTTGGGGAGGGAGGGCATGGTACATGAGAATTTTCTGCTCAACTTGATATGAACCTAAAGCTATTCTCAAAATTGAAGTTCATTAGTTTAAAAGAGAAAACCTTTTTGCTACATCAACTAGAGGAGTCTAGGCAAGGCCTCACTCTGTCCCGAGTGGTCAGAACTCTATCCCCCAGCCCTAGAGCTATGATGGAAAGTGTGCCATTCATTCATCTTACATTCACTGAGAACCCCCGCTGCAGAACTCAATGGCACACCCTGGACCTCAAGAGGATGGCGTGTCATCCAGTAAAAGGAACACAGGGGTGTGACTGGGAAGGACCCTATGCTGTCCCCTCCTCTCTTTTCTTTCCCTCTCCTCCTCCTCCTCCTCCCTTCATCCCCCATCCCCTCCCCTGCCCCCATCACTGTGTCACCTCAATAGGCTCCTAATTCATGTCACTCCACACTTTACCCCCGCCAATGCTGACACTTTCAGGCATGCTGCCTGCATAATTTCCTAAACCCTTGCTGCAGCCTCAGCATGGGTGTAGCTTCCACAGCCTCCTGCCTGCATCTCTCCTTTCCTTGCTAAGCTCCGGCCTGTGTGTTCCCCCCCCACCACCACCTCCACTTTTTTTTTAAATCAAGAGACTCTCAGCTAAATGCTGGGCCTTGGATTTCCCTGACCCCTCTCTGTCATCACCTTTTCCTACCATAGAGTGCCCTACCTGAATGACCCCTGGGCCTTGCTTTCATAGCCCTGTGACTGTGTTCATCATTCTGCTGGTTTTCTTTGGTGGTTGTGTGGTATCTGTGTCAGCCTAAGAAACTGGGTGGGGATTGAGTGACAGGAAGGGGGTGCTCCTTCCTCTGAGCTCCAGTGCGGTGGTCTTTGAGCCTCTACTCAGTGGTGAAGGGAACGGAGCACTTGGCAGGTGTCATCCTTGCCACTCCTTTGCTGTGCACGTGACAGGTCACTCGCCCCTGAGAAGGAAATTAAGAAAGCAGAGCTGATCAGTGATGAGTCAGGTTAACAGCCTTGGGTTACTGTGGAATACAAGCTGTCTCTATGGCAACACAAGCTGTTTCTATGGTAACACAGTTGCTGTTGGACTTACCAAATTGTGACAAGCATCAAGTATAATGTAAAAAATCTTCACAAAAATTCCCAAAATGCTACGTATTCAATAATGACAGAATAATAAAGGAGGAGATTTTTGTCATTTCTTCCTGAGTTGAGGAGTGACTAAGGCAAGCTAAACCCAGATCGACCTACAGGAAGCTTGTGGTGAAGGCAGGAGCTAGCTGAGTGTAAAAGGTGCACACAGTCACCTTAAAAGATGGCCAGTGAGTAGTTACCCTCCCTGCTGTGACAAAGTACCTGACGGAAGCAACTCAAGGAGGATTGGGTCTGTCTGGAGTCACAGTTCAAGAGAACAACGATCCTATGTGCCATGCCTTCAGGACAGCAGAAGCCTGTAGGCTTCACAGAGGTTCACTTGGCATCCGCAGGCAGGAGTCAGATGGGCGCTGGTACTCCGTTCACTCTCCTTTTCATTCAGTCCCAGACCCCAGCCCACAGATTGGAGCCGCCCACAGATGATAGAGTCTTTCCAATTAACTCAGTCTAGAAACTGCCTCCTGCCTGGAGATTTGTCTTTTCTAGATCCTGTCAAGTTGATGGTATTAACGATCACCATTAGGAAGGTGCTTAACTACTAAAGTGAGCTCAGGAGAGTTCTGTGTGGTAAAGGCAGGATTCCTTCCTTTTCATACTAGATTAGCCCCCATCAAATGATAGGAAACAACTCAATGATGTGTGTTTTTAATGCCAGCGTTGCATCTTCTGTTCAGTCTGCCTGCCTTACACATAAGGCAGTTGCTCAGTCGTCTTTCGTTTTCTTCTAATTTCAAGGGAGAGTCTTTATCCCCAAGGAAAAACCTGTAGAAACTCGTAAAGAAGAAAAAGTGACTCTGGACCCAGAACTGGAGGAAGCCTTGGCCAGCGCCTCAGACACTGAACTCTACGACCTTGCAGGTCAGTTCTCAGGGCTGGCCCGTGACCCCTACGTGACCCCCCAGGCATGTACTCTCTGCCCTGGTGCAAACCTATGAGCTGCTGGTAGCTAGTGAGCACTGCGTGGCCAGGGTGACAGCAGCCCTATGGTGTCTATCAGACTGGGGCCTGTGGTTGAGCAAGCCACGTTTTAGCCTGTTCTCCTGTTCAGATGATTTCTGTCCTACAAGACTCCTGTGCAAAACTGAGAACTGATGGGAAATCATATTGAGAACTATAAAGGAGTAAATTGTAAGCTAGGTGTTAGGTGTGGTGACCCATTCCTGAAATGGTAGCACTAGCACTCTAAAGGCTGAGGCAGGAGGATTATTGTGAGTTGGAGCCCAGCCGGGGATACAGAATTCAAACCTTGTCTCAAAAAAGAAAACAGAACTTGAAATTAAAAATGAATGAAGTGATATCCCCATATGCTTTCCAAGAGCTTCCACGTTAAAACATGCTTATGGGTGTCACACATTTATGGTCACATTTCTGTTTGTTTGTTTGTTTGTTTTTTGAGACCAGGTTTCTCTGGGTAGCCCTGGCCGTCCTAGAACTCGCTCTGTAGACCATGCTGACCTCAAACTCTGCCACATGAGAGCTGGGGTTAAGGGTGTGTGCCACCACTGCCTGGCTTCCAAGGTCACATTTCTATGGAGTTCTTGGTCTCCCTTGCAGTTTCCATCACAAGCTGATTTGTGCCAGGAGGTCAGTTTGCCTTTGAGTTTCCTTAACAAACTGAAACATGACAATGACAACAGAACTGTTGTTTTATTTGCCTTTACGTGTAGATTGGATTAGTTGTTTTCTGCTGCTATGACAAAACACCATGACAGAGGTGACTTATAAAAGAAAGTGTTTAATTGAACCTGTGGTTTCAAGGGGTTAGAGTCCGTGGTGGTGAAGCAAAGACATGGCAATGGGAACCGCTGAATACTCGCACCTTGATCCAAAAGCAGGAGGCTGAGAGAACACACACTGGGAATGAGTCTTTTAAAACTACAAAGCCTACCCCAGTGACTACACCTTCTCTGACAAGGCCACACCACCTAGTCCTTCCCAAACAGTTCCACCAGCTCGGGACCATATATTTAAACATATGAATCAGTGATGACTGTTATCATCCAAACTACAATGTAGATATAAAAAGTTCAAATAATCCAAAAGAAATGAAAAGCAAGCCTTTCTCCTAAATTAAATCCTTTCTCATTAAAAAAAGAAAAAAAAAAGTCTGTGATGTGGATGGGTGAGCAACATAGAAAGCTCTAGAGAAGCACAGGCTACACGGCATGACCCTGACTTAAAAACCTAGAACAAAAGATGATGTGGTAGTTTATGTTCTTAATCCCCACAAGGATGCAGGAAGCTCAGGAGTCCTGGCTGACCTCAGGATGTATGTGAAGTTCAGAGAACAACTTTATGGAGCTGGCTCCCTCCTTTACCCTTTAGGTAGGTTCTGAGGATCGAACTCAGACCATCCAGCTTGCACTGTGGAGGGGCGATTTTTCTTGCTGAGCCCCAAGCCCCGCCTTCCTCAACCCCGCCCCCAGCACTGGGATCACAGATGCACACCTCCACACCCGATGTGCATCTGTTTCTTACTTAAGTCCTGGGATTCTAACCCAGGCCCTTGAGCTTCCTAGGGAAGTAGTTTATCAATTTTTAGCTGCTTCCCAGCCCCAGAACTCTGCTGCTTATCCCCCTGGAAGATGTACGCAGCATCTATCTCCTTGTGGGAATACCTTCGCTGCCTTATTCTAATATGTCTGCCGTTTCCATACATCTTCATCCATCTCTGATGATGTCAGTAGGGGACATCAGGTTCATGTGTGAGTGTCTGTCAGAGGTCTCTGTAGCATCTGACTCAGCTCATGAGGACAGCATTTCACAGTGACTGGGCATCATGGCCCTGTGGAGAGATCCCTCCATGGTTACTGCTTTTCCCAAGGGTTATCTCACAGGTTTTACTGGAATTGCCCAAAGGAAGAATGCAGGGTGGGACTTTGATTCCCAGAAAACACCTGAGAAAGGAGAAACAAAAGCAATCGTTCTGGAGGTACTTGACCGTGGAATCCATGTAATAAATCCAGGGAGATAATACAAATAGAACCGCCTTTGTTCTCCTTACTCGGCTGAACGGACACTCCCCAAGAACTCAGTGGAAAGCCTTCTGTGGGGATGAAAATCAAGCAGCTTCCTCTCTAGGGTGGATCTTTCTAGACGACTGGGAATAACCTGTAAGCAGAAGGGCTCACAGCAACTGAGGGAGCCCTGAAGAGCATTGTCTGTGCCGGTATGGAAGGTAGCGAGTAGAAAGACAAGCAATTCAAAGGTGCCACAGTCGCCCTTCTTTTTCTCCTTTCGTCCCATCATGCGGTAGTGCCAGGCACATTCAGAGCAAGGCTCTGAGGAAACTCGCCCTGCCTGTTCTTCACTGGTAGCCACTAATCAAGTTAACAGTTGGTTGGGATTAACGAGAAGGCTGAGTCCTTACGCATTCAATGGCTTCCCAAATCATATAGTTAGGATATGGCAGTCAAGGTTCAAACTCAATGTGCTCCACATTTCCCCTCCTTAACTCCGTGATCATTGTTGTTACTCTGTTTCCAGCGCAAGGAGTTGAACCCACGGCTTTAGGCATGCCAGACAAGCACTCTATCACTTAGCTTTAGCCCCAGAGCCTCACTGTGGTAGCACACTGTCTAGGCTGGCCTTGAACTCTGGAACTGTCAGTATAGGCCCAAACTGGTCTCCTGGAATCCTTCTGCTTCCCACGTGCAAGTCACATACCCACCTCTAACTCCTGTTCCTTTTTTTTTTTTTTCCATGTAGCCATGGCTGTCCTGGAACTCACTCTAGACCAGACTGGTCTTGAACTCAAAAGATCCACCTGCCACTGCCTCCTAAGTGCTGGAATTAAAGGTGTGCACCACCACTGCCTGGACTATTTCCTGTTCTTACAGACTCAACCACTGACCGGTCTTTGCTGGCTGCCTCACTCCTAAAATGTAGCTTATAGTAGATCCAGTGAGGCTCTTAGGGGCCTGTGCCTCTCACCTGTAACTTCATGATTAGGGAAATCTGTTTCAACCTACGTAGACCACCCATAGTGTTGTTCCCTGCATGTGTGCCTCCTGGTGCCAGTCCCGTGTGACATCGGGTGCTAAGACCTTGATAGGCTCAGTGGGCCTTTTGTGCCTGATAGCCCTTCTCTTCTTTCCCAAAGGAAGAAGGATCACAATCGTTCTGGTCTTACCTCTGAGGGGGGAAAAAAACAACACAATAATCTATATCACATTAGATCTTTAAAATTCGTAGACTCCATCAGACTTTCTGGTACGGTGTTAATCTTAATAATTAGGAGGCAGAAGGAAACAGCAGGGTTACTGCAGGTCTAAGGCCAGCCTGGTCTACATGATGGGTTCCAGGCTAGACAGAGTTACATAGTGAGACTTTAAACAAAACAAAATCCTTAGATTAAATCACACCTTTCTTAATTTTACAGATAAGAAAAGTAAATGGAGGTGGGTGGGTATGGCGGCGCCTACTCATAGTCACAGCATTTGGGAGCAGAGGCAGGAGAATCACACTGAGTTTGAGGTCAGCCTAGCCTACAAGTGAGTTCCAGGCTATCCAGGGCAATAAGGCAAGACCCTGAAACAGAATAACAACAACAAAACAAACCAAGAGCTGAATGTTGAGTCGACTTAACTAAGGCAATGTTCTAGTTTCATTTCTTTTGCTATTATAAGACACCCGGAACAATAGCAATTCCTCCAGGGTGGGGGGAAGGGTTTATTCGGCTTACACTGCCAGGTTACAGGTTACAAGGGGGAGTCACACCAGGAACGTAAGCCCCGAGTCACATCACAGCCACAGCCAACAGCAGAGAGAGAGAAACACACATAGATGCCGCTGCTTCTGTGCAGCCGGCTTCCTTCACGCTTGCACACTTGAGGGCCCAGTGCCTGAAGTGGCACTGCTCAAAATGGGCTGCATCTTTCTGCATCAATACTAATCAACACACACACACACACACACACACACACACACACAGACATCACAGACATGACACACACACTCACACACAGAGAGACAGTGTAATCTAGAGAATTCCTCATTGTGACTCTTTCCAGGAGATTTTAGCTTAGTTAAGACTAACCAACACAGGGACCTAGCAGTATTTCAGTGATTGGAAGATATGGCTGCACAGTTGTTTCTCAGCTCCTAATGATGCTGCCCATTTAACCACCCAGAGGCCTGTAAAGGTGCTGACAGTCTTGGGAGGATTTTTAGCATAAGTTATTGAATGCTGTGCACCCACCACACACTTCGACAGGAAAGGGGACCTGGAGACTTTCTTCTGTATAAAGAATTGTTCTACTATTTGCAAACTCATAGTGCAGCCATCCTAAGACTTCAAACCTTCCTGCTGGTTATTGTTACCTGTGGTGTCTTTCAGCTGTCCTCGGAGTCCACAATTTGCTCAACAATCCGAAATTTGATGAAGAGACAACCAACGGTGAAGGTCGCAAGGGACCTGTGAGGAGTGAGTGGATGAGGGTCTGGGAGCGGGGGAAGCGCCAGGGCCGGGCTGGTGCATGTGCTGCCAGGCACAGTGCCCAGCATCTGCTTCACCTAGTGTGGTTTCTCAGAACACACAGAACCACAGAACACACATTTGTGGCAGGTCTTCTAGTGGGCAAATAAAAAGAGCCTATGGTCTGGTGCGGATAGTGTGGGCAAGTCCACCTGGCACAACAGTAACTGCCAGTGGATGAGATGCCTCACAGTGGCTGAAAAGCATCTGCCTTCCAAACTGACTCAGAGCGGCACCACTTCTCAGTGAGAATAAACTCACTGTGGTTCATATTGGAACCAGTGTTGGACTCTCCATGAAAGAATGGTGCTTTCCGGGGGGGGGGGGGGGGCGTCTCTAGTTTGATAGAGGGCTTCTTGCACTTTCTTTTATAAACTAAAACTTCTGTTTTAGATGTTGTGAAAGGTGAAAAGGCCAAACCAGTATTTGAGGAGCCACCGAACCCTACAAATGTGGAAGCAAGCCTGCAGCAGATGAAGGCCAATGACCCCAGCCTGCAGGAGGTCAACCTCAACAACATTAAGGTTCGTCCCTTCCAGAGCTGGCTGGACATCACTGACTGCCTGCTTTCACACTGACTTGTGGTCCTTTCAAGTCACTGATTTCAGACAGAATAATCCAGTCAAAAGAAATAGGTCTATAAGAAGAGTGGTTTCTAGAACCTCTTGAAAAACTTCATAGAACTCAGGCCAAACAGAGCACATTGTACCTGATACTGAATAACCACATCAACTTTACTGTGTGTGTGTGTATGTGTGTGTGTGTGTGTGTGTGTGTGTGTGTGTGTGTGTGTGTTACAGCACTCTCCCTCCTAGCTGTATCCCCAGCCCCCTCCCACAGTTTCAAGTGTCAGAATGCCAGAGTAACTTAGAAATGTAGTTGGCACAGGCTCTCAAGTGAGACTATAGAGAAGCTGTCAGTCAAGCCTAAGGTATCCAAAGATGGCAGTCCCGTGCATCTGTGGGCGAAAGACCTCACTTTCCCATCACATGGGCTACTCTTCGGAGCTGCTTGAGTGTTCTCACACAACCACATCTGCCTTTCCCCAAAGATAGTGACCCCAGAGTGAAAAAGGTCAAGAAGCCAAAGGCTCAGTGGTTAGAAGTAATTGCTTTTCTTGCGAAGTACCCAAGTTCAGTTCCCTGCACCCACATCAAGGCCTTCACAACCACGTGTAACTCCAGATCCAGGAGATCCAACACTTCTGGCCTCTCTGGGTCCCCGTACGACATGTGTGTCCCTCAACAACAACACACAGTATTGCCCATGACCTGGTGTCTGAAGTCACAGACTGTCATTCCCACTTTGTTCTTTTTAGTGATGAGTCTTGCTGTTGCCACGCTAGTTAGCAGAGGGAGCCTAAAATAAGGTAGACTGAAGTCTCACGCTGTAGGCAACTTTATTTGGAGCATCAGACAATTTATACTCTGAGGGTTAAGAGGAGTCACATAAGTGAAGTGTAAAGTCACAAGGACAAGAATCATGTGGCAAGACACATTTGTTTCCATAGAAGCCTACACATAAATAGCAGTAGCCAGTCGTAATGAAAAATCTGAAGTAGACTCACCCCTAACCAGTACACCTGGGAGAGGCACGAAAACACATTCCAAGAACAGTTCATGTTATGAAGGACCAGAGATTACAAGATTCTTGTCTTGTTTACTTAGAGCTTTCTCCCAGGGTCTCACAAATCTCACACAGCTTTGTGCGTGGCCTGCCTTCTGACATGGAGCTGTTGAATGAAGGAAGAGAAGCAGACAAGAGGAGCGTGAGCACATATGGGTTGCCTGGGGCCTCCTTTATTCCTTCTCTTCAGTTGGCTGGTTGATAACTCGGTTGGCTAGTTTGAGACAAAGTCTCACTGTGTTGCCAAGACTGGGCTGTTAAACCTTTCAAATTCAATATGTAAACAGAGCTGATTTCAAATTCTCCATCCTCCAGCTTCTACCTCCTAAAGATTAGGTATAGGTTTGTTTTGGTGGTTCTTATTGAATAGATCTCTAGTATTTAATATTATCTCCTATGAGTTTTTTCTTCTTTCTTTTTATTTATTCTTCTCTCAAACAATACATCCTGACTGCAGGCTCCCTTCCCTTTGCTCCTCCCAGATCCACTGCTTCTCCATTTCCCTTCAGAAAAGAGCACTCCTCCAGGGTTATCAGCTGAACCCAACAGAACAAGACGCACACCAAGACTAGGCACAATGCTCATGTCAAGGCTGGATGAGGCAACCCAGTAGGAGGGGACAACAAGCAGGCAAAAAGAGCCAGAGAGACCCCCCCCTCCAACTGTTAGGAATCTCACAAAAATGCCAAGCTAACCAACCTCAGCATATATGCAGAGGGACCAACCCAGATTCATGCAGCCCTGCTTAGGTTGATTCTGTAGGTCCTGTTCTCCTGGTGCCGTGGACCCCTCTGGCTCCTACAGTCTTTCCTCTCTTTCTTCTGTGGGGTCTCCCAAGCTCTGCTTAATGTTTGGCTGTGGGTTCCTGTATCTGCATCTGCCCCCATCAGCTGCCAGAGAAAGCCTCTTGTCTCTGATAAAGGTTGGGCTAGGCGGTGATCTATGAGTACAGCAGAATATTGTGAGAAATCATTTCGTTGGCTTCTGTTGTTGTTGTTGTTGTTGTTGACAGTCATGTTTGGTTCTACCCTAGATCTGGGCCATCCAGCTTCCAGTTTGTGGCTATCCAGGCAGTTTTGGGCATGAGCTCCCTCACCTGGTGTGGGCCTCAAGTTAGACCAGCCATGAGTTGGCCACTCCTACAAGCTCTGAGCCACCGTTGCCCCAGCACATCTTTTAGGCAGGACAGGTTGTAACAGGTAGAAGGTTTGTGGCTGAATTGGTGTCTCAGTCTCACCACTGTAAGCCTTACCTTGTTACATATGGCTGGTTCAGGCTCTGTATCCTCCATTACTGTGAGTCCTTGCTAGGATCACTGTCTTAGTTAGGGTTTTACTGCTGTGAACAGACACCGTGACCAAGACAACTCTTAGAAAAACAACATTTAATTGGGGCTAGCTTACAGGTTCAGAGGTTCAGTCCATTATCTTCAAGGTGGGAGCATGGCAGCATCCAGGCAGGCATGGTACAGGAGGAGCTGAGAATTCTACATCTTCACCTGAAGGCTGCTAACAGAATACTGACTTCCAGGCAGCTAGGATGAGGGTCTTAAAGCCCATACCCAGTGACACACCTGCTCCAACAAGGCCACGCCTTCTAATAGTGCCACTCCCTGAGCCAAGCATATACAAGCCATCACACTCACCCTCATAGGTTCTAGGAAGTTTCCACTGTACTAATTTTCCACATTGCCCCCAGTTCCCGTTATCTCTGCCAATACTCTTTCTCTCCATCCCTCACCCCGACCTGACCCCTCCTGTGTTTAACTATGTGTATAGGTGTCTTTTGTGAGTGTATGCACAGGAGTGAAGTTGCCTCTGGAGGTCAAGGATTACTGTATCGGATCCTGGAGCTGGAATTACAGGCATTTGTGAGCTACCCAACTCGGATGCTGGGAACTGAACTCAGGTCCTCTGCAAGAGTAGCGAATGCTGTTCACTGATGAGCCGTCTCTCCAGCCCCAATAATATTATTTTTATTGAGTGTGCATTATGTGTTACATCATTGGCTACTGGAAATTCATGACCTCACTTGCTCCTCAGCGAGAATTGAGGAGATTCAGTTGCTGTGGTCACTCAGCTTAGCCATCATACAGCCAGGCCCATGCCCATGCCCAGTGCTGTCCTTTGCTGCTTCCCCCTTACATCTACAGTGATAGGTAATCTGTGTATGTGATTTATAAGACCATCTACATATACATCCAAGCATGGGAGACACTCATTAAATACAATTAGGGCTGGTGAGATGGCTCAGCGGGTAAGAGCACCCGACTGCTCTTCCGAAGGNCCGGAGTTCAAATCCCAGCAACCACATGATGGCTCACAACCATCCGTAACAAGATCTGATGCCCTCTTCTGGAGTGTCTGAAGACAGCTACAGTGTACTTANCATCCGTAACAAGATCTGATGCCCTCTTCTGGAGTGTCTGAAGACAGCTACAGTGTACTTACATATAATAAATAAATAAATCTTAAAAAAATAAAATACAATTAACAAATATAAACATACAAAGAAAGGAATGCAAACAAATGTATTAGCTCATACCTTGTGTCCAAAGGATCCACTCCCAGCATGGCACTTCCATGCAGCCGTGTGCAAGAGACCTCGCTTTGTCGAGACGCTGCCTTGTAGAGGTGGAAGCAGGGAATCACCATGAGTTCAAGGGAGCTTTGGCAACCTAGTGAAAGTGATGCCAGATTGAAGCCAGCCTGGGTTCCAGGAGACCCAGTTAAGATCCATCCAGTGTTCACTGAGGATGTTATAGTAAGAGACAAACACTGACCACATGTTGGCAGCATAGCATGGTAAGTCCCAAAGTGGTGATGGAATTGTAGGAAAGGAAAAATGTGAAACTGCCTACGAGAACTCATAAACCAAAGAGGAAATAATTCAGGCGGCTCTTCAGAGGTGGAGAAGAAGACAACAGGAGTTTTCAGGCCAAGGAGAAAAGCATATCTGAAGGGTATGTGTGAGAGAGAGACGATGATTGCTAGCCTGCCCTAGAATATAGGACAGAAGGGGAAAAAAGAAAACTCTTTTGAGTTACATTCTCTCATTGGTCACTAGGAGGTGCTATTCACTCAGAATAGCTTAGTTCTCATACATGAACAAAGATAAATTTATTTTATTTTATTTTTTTAAAAAGAAGATGTGTAGTCAGCCATCTAAATACAGGTGATAGTCAAAAGTTGCAGGGGGCTTGCTGATGGTGGAGCTCAGTACCAGAGCACATGCTTAGGGCATGTGAGACCTTGGGTCCAATCAAAACTGAAAACAACTGAGAGTGAGTGGGAACACAGTGTGAACGGTTTATAACTAACCCTGTTTTCTGTGCTTAGAACATTCCAATTCCAACCCTGAAGGAATTTGCAAAGGCTCTGGAGACCAACATCCATGTGAAGAAGTTCAGCCTGGCTGCAACCCGCAGCAACGACCCCGTGGCCCTTGTAAGTGAGACTTGAAACACGATATGACGTCATTTAATTCCCTGGCAACTCTTTATTTTTAGGTTTTTCTTATTTAGTATTAGCTTTCTGTTGTTTTGAGATAGGAGTCATGCTGTGTAGCCTGGGTTTTGAACTCACTATGTATCTTGGATTAATCTTGAATTCCCAGTAATCCTCCTGCCTCAGCTTGCCTAGTGCTGAAATTTCAGGCATGAAATCACTATTCCTCGATAAATTTATTTTATCAATTGAAAGTCTTAGATCTTGTCAACTTAATCTAACAAATTTATGGTCCCGAGGCACAGGCTAAGAACCTACACTACAATCACATTGGTTTAAGTGGATTCTTGTCAGTGCTGTACTTTCCAAACAAGAACAAGACAGGAGTCTTGGCATTTAACTAAATAAATATTTAGAGTTCGTTCTGTGTTGAGAAAAACCATTCTGAAACTTTCCCTCCTACAGTAATTTTCTGTAACAGTCTTTAGACATTATGATGCCTCCCCCAAACTTACTTGAACTTGGCACATATAAAAACGTCAGAGTGTGTTTTATCTTAATCTTTATGTGTGTTAATAAGCCAAGCATACTTTAAACAACCAAAAATAGTGAAACATTCCATTTGACATTCAGTTGATTCGAGTATGGATAGAAAAAAAAATAACCAAAACCCTTGTCCTTTTATGCGTTTGGGGTAATCTAGCCAAACAAGAAAGCTACTTAGCCTAAGTAAATACTGTCACCGCCGTAGCCATCACCGCTTCCTCTTGTCTGCTTTGCTTATTACAAGCCACTCTCCTAGGGACTCAGTGAATATAGTTCTGAGCGCTAAGCTTTGTATCTTACCTCACCCAGTCATCCCTTAGTGCTCCAAGTATGTGTGGTTGTTAGTCCCCGCAATAACATAAGAGAGGTTAGATTACCCCAGGCGTGGCAAGTAATGACAGAGCCAAGAATCACCACCAGGTCTTTCTGGTTCCATCACACTAAAGTTACACACACAGCCCTGCTGTTGTTGATAGGGTCTCTGGGAATCAGCCTGAGAGTTTACAACACTGGCCACTGGCTCTCAAATCAAACTAGAAAAACAAAGGTCCTGGCGTGGTGGTTCGATTTAAAGTAGCGGTCTTGGGCTGGAGAGATGATGGCTCGGCAGTTAAGAGTGCTTGCAGCTTTTCCAGAGGACCTGAGTTGATTCAGAGTACCCACTTCAGACAGTTCGCAAGTGCTTGTAACTCCAGCTCTAGAGAATCTAATGTTCTCTTCCATCATCCTTAGTACCTCACATACATGAAGCACAGACATACTTTCAGGCAAAACACCCATATGCATAAAATAAAAATAAAGTCTAAAAAATAAAAGTATATATATATATATATGGGCGTGTAGATATAACTTAGAACTATAATGAGGTATTCTACATTCTTTTATTCGTATTCCATCTTTGAAATCCATGGGGTGTTTTATATTTATAGCTCATCAGTTCAAACTACCTGGTTTTATTTTTTTTAAGAATTATTTATTTTATGTTTATGAGTACACTGTCTCTGTCTTCAGACACACCAGAAGAGGGCATCGGATCCCATTACCGATGGTTGTGAGCCACCATGTGGTTGCTGGGAATTGAACCCAGGACCTCTAGAAGAGCAGTCAATGCTCTTAACCACTGAGCCATCTCTCCAGCCCCCTACCTGGTTTACTAAGGCTTAGTAGCTGCATTTCTTGTGGCTACCATTTGGTTAGCAGTGAAGCTATGTATGTTGGGTTCTGTTTGTTAGATTTAAAAGAATTATTTTAATTTTTAACTAAGTGTGTGTGTGTGTGTGTGTGTGTGTGTGTGTGTGTGTGTGTGTGTGTGTGTGTTTATATGAGTTCAGTGTCCTTGAAGTCCAGAAGAGGGTATTTGGACTCCTGGAACTGGAGTTACAGGTGGTTGTGAGCTGCCTGAGGTGGGTGCTGGGAGTTGAACTTGGGTCTTCTCCAATAACAACGTGTGCTCTGAACTGCTGAGCCATCTTTCTAGCCCCAGGAAATTATAGTTTTATATAATCCCATAGAGTGCAGAAAAAATCTTTTCTTGAGACATGTATTTCTACTCTAATCATTTCTATAACATTGAGGGACCCACCTCTGTGTTTTTCTGACACTACTATTCCAGCACTTGGAATAGATGCTCAGATATCTGCTGAACCGAAGTGAACTTGGGTGTAATAACTCCAAGTTATGTTTGGCTGCATGGGCTCCATTTCGTTCAGTTTGAGAAAAAGCGATTACTTTTCTGAAGTTTAAGATAAAGTGGCACGATCTTGACTGCTTGCCAGGAGGTTGTGCAAGTTTTTATAAAGAATTAATTGCTCTGACGTTTCTTTATTCTGGGACCGAAAGTTAATGCCAACACTTGGTGTGTCCAATAAGGAAAGGCTTGCCAGACTCCCATCCCATGCTCTGATTAACATGGGTGCATTTAATTTTAAGATCAAGTGTTAAAAGGAGCATGGTGGCCTATGTCTCTAATCCCATCACTTGGGAGGCAGAGACAGGTGAATCTCTGAGTTCAAGGCCAGCCTGGTCTATAGAGACTTCCAGGATAGCCAGGACTACACAGAGAAACCTTGTCTCAAAACTAACAGACAGCAATAAAGAACAACTATTGAATAAATGTACCTTGAATTGCATAGTTCGCCATTCCATCAGCCTATGTCCTTGTGCTTTCATTTCTAACACCTGTCAATACACAGGATTTTTATTCTGCCCCAGTGATTCTCAGCTCAGGAGCGCGTTTCCTCCCAGGGCTCCCTGGCAGTGGTTGGAGATGTTTGGGGTAATGATGAGGATGTATGCTACTGGTATTTGTAAGGTCTCAGAATCCCGAGAGTCTGCTAACAGGACACCCACAGCAAAGAAGTCTCCAGGCCCAGATCTCAGCCATGAAGAGGTTGAGAAACACGCCTAGTCTCCTGTGGAATTCCTTCTTCCTGCCTTAACTGTCATTAAGATAATTAAGATAGTTTAGGGCTACTCCCTAGAAGCAATCAGTATTAGCAATTTGTTTTTCATTCTTCCACTTATTGTCTTTATGACTTTAATTAAAGTGGCTGTCAATCACAACTGTTCATGCACTTAAGGAACAAAAGACCAAGGTCTTAAAGATCCTGTTCATGTTCATCTGGGCAGGGCCAAAATATACTCTGTGTGTGTGTGTGTAAATTTTATCTCTATATATATGTGTATGTGTGTATATCTAGATGTATGTTTCTAAGGAGTATATGCATAATAAGTGTGGGGTGCTGGTAGAGGCCAGAAGAGGGCGCTAGAGCCTTGGAGCTAGACTTACCTGTGAGCTTCTCAATGCTGAGACCTGGACACTCGTCTTCATGATTGAACGGCAAGTGCTCTGAACCACTGGACCATCCGCTCAGCCTCAATTATATGAATATTTTAAAAATGTGTTCATACTGAGACACCTTTGAACCATTATTAAAATGTGTTCTTTTAGGGAATACTTAGTCTCAACTCTTGAAGAGTACAAACAGGAAGATCAAAACTTTATGGCCAGCCTCAGTGACGCAGCAAGTTCAAGGGCAGCCCGGGCTCCCTCAGAGTCTGTCTTCTTGCACAGAGAGAGAGGGTGGGAGGCTGGGAAGATAGCTCAGTGTTTAAGAGAACTGACCGTTCTTGCAGAGTTTTTGTTCCCAGCACCTACATAGTGCTCACAACTGTCTAACTCCAGTTCCAGATGATTTCACACCTTTCTTCTGGTGTCTGCTGGCTCAAGCACACACATGGTGCACAGATATATATGTAGGCAAAACACACACACATTTAAAAAATTAAAAATAAGAGAAAAACATACAGCCATACATACCACGTGGATGCTGGGAATCAAACCCAGGTCCTCTGGGAGAGCAGCCAGCACTCATGGCTGCCGAGAGTCAGTCAGTCAGTGTTTCTCTCCAGCTTCTACTAAGCTATTTTAATTTTTGATTTGGTTTGGTTTGGTTGGTTGGTTTTGTTTTGTTTTGTTCTTTTGAGGTAGGGTTTCTCTGTGTAGCCCTGGCTATCCTGGAACTCACTCTGTAGACCAGGCTGGCCTACTCAGAGATCTGCCTGCTTTGACAAAGCCAGAGTGCTGAGATTATAGGCATGTGCTACCACTGCCTGGCACTATTTTAGTTTTTAATTATAGTTCAAGATTTTAATTTTACTTAGAAATGAAAATATGACTTAATAAATGTTTCCTTTAAGTGCTATCCTGCAATCTATTTCTTTCATCTGGGAGAGAGATTGTTGACATTTAGAAACCCTGATGACTGTTTCCGTACACTAAGGCCTTTGCAGAGATGCTGAAAGTCAACAAGACCTTGAAAAGTCTAAACGTAGAGTCCAATTTTATCACTGGCACTGGAATCCTGGCCCTGGTGGAAGCACTGCGGGAGAATGACACCTTGACGGAGATCAAGATTGACAACCAGGTACAGACTGGGTGGGGCAAAGCTGGCTTCTATCTTAGACAGCAGGAGGGGAGTCCCCACAGGGAGTGGGCCAAAGCTCAAAGCTCTGTGTGGATTTGATGGGATCTCCTGGCTTTCCTAACAGTTTCTGGCCCGTGGAACATGTGCACTCTCTGTGTGTCTCTGTCTCTATCTCCCCTCCCCCACCCTTTGGGGAGGTAGCCATGTAGTTTTCCCCTGTAAATAACTTTATCCTTTCCCTTCCTGTTTATCCCATGTATATGTGTGTGCGCCCACAACCAGAGGCAGCAGTTGGGAACAGCCGTGGAGATGGAGATCGCCCAGATGCTGGAGGAGAACTCAAGGATCCTCAAGTTTGGGTACCAGTTTACCAAGCAAGGGCCACGGACAAGAGTGGCAGCTGCCATCACAAAAAATAACGACCTGGGTAAGGCAGATGTGATCTGTGCTGGTGACAAGTAGGACAATTCATCTTCCCACTTCAGAGGCAGTGTCTCAGACACCACGTCACTGGCACTGCTAGGTAGTCATGGCAATCCTCTGGTCTTCAAGGCTTCAGTGCAATGTTGTTTTAGGAGAGCTCTAATCTAGCTTAGCTCTGCTTGATTTCCATGCGTTGGCCTCCCCTCTCCTCCTTCCACATCGATGGTACTCTCTCCATTAGACAAGGGCATAGCAATCTCAGGTTCCTTATGGTTGGGTTCTGATGGTGCTTTCTTCAATACTCCAGCTTAACCGTGGGGACATGAATACTTCTGTACTTTACGTGCCAACTGTACTGACAGAGCTACGTGACACGGGTTAAAGTCTCACAGAGCTTTTCAGCCAGGCCACTCTTTACCTTCCTGTGCTGCTAAACTTTGTTGAGGATCCATACTGTTTCTTCTGTTAGGATGAGATAGGGCACATCACAGTGAAAAGGAGGTCAGTCATAGTGTAGAACGATGGGACAGAATGAGAAGGCTTCGTCTGGAGACATCTCAGCTACCTGGAGTGTCAACGCAAAGGGACATCTGGGACTGGACAAGTCCACTTGGCAGTTAGGCAGCAACAAGCTTGAGTCCCTTGTTTGAGGTTTGGGAACAGTGTTCCAGTCCTTGGACAAGGAAGATACTGGCAAGACAGAGGGCTGTACTTACCCACTGAGTACAGAGAGTGAGTAAGACCCATGACCCAGCAAGAGGCTTAGACCCATGACCCAGCAAGAGGCTTTGGAAAAGGATGGGGACAACCAGACGATGCCTAGAAAATAAAGCATGTTACGCCCGAATCTGAGCAACCCAGAAAACAAACAGACAGATAGACAGACCAAAAAAAAAAAAAAAAAAAAAAACCAGACAGGTAAAGCAAGACTCTAGAAGTATTGTAGTAAGGCCCATGTCCAGGACCAGCCCAGGAACAGCCACTGCAGATGTCTCCTTTGCCATGTCGCACAGCTTGGGCTACTGAAAGTATCAAGGCAGAGAGGACTTTGGACAAGATACCAGTTGGCCAAATCCAGGGAGCTTCCATAAGCCTCATTCTATCAACCAAAAGAACCTATAGTCCAGGAAGTAAAAAGGGAAGAGAAGGGTCTTTTAGAAACAGGAATGCAGCCAGGTTTGGTGGTGTGTGCCTGTAATTCCATCATTCAAGAGGTTAACTTAGGAATGTCTTGGTTGAAGACCAACCTGGGCTACATGGTAAGACCATGTCAGTGGGGTGGAGAGAAGGATGGAATCGGGTAATCATTTTGTTTAAGTTTTTTTTTTTATTTTATGTGTATGAATGTTTAGTTTGCATGTGTATCTGTGTACCATGTGTATGTCTGGTGCCTCAAAGTTCAAAGGGAGCATCAGTTCTCTTGGAACTAGAGTTATGGCTGGCTATGAGCAGTTGTGTGGGTGCTGGGAATTGAACCCAGGTCCTCTGCAAGAAGAACAAGTGCTCTTAGCTACCGAGCCATCTTTCTAGCCCCCAAATCAAGCAATCTTGACAGTATCTTTGATTCCCAGTGCTGTTTGGAAGGAACCTCAGTCTCTGATTTTGCCTGTGGTCTGAACCCACTCCTTTTTTTTTTTTTAAGACCAATATATAGGATTTTGTCTGTTTTGAACAGAATTATGCTATATATCCCAAGCTGTCCTGGAATTCAACTCTGTAGCCCAGGCTGGCCTCCAATCTTTGATCCTCCTGCCTCAGCCTCTGGAGTACTGTGATTGCAGGTGCACCACACCACATCTAGGACACATCTAGAGTTTTTAAACAAGATAAGCCTTAGAGAATCAGAGCTTTTGTTTATAGATGGTCTCCCAGCTACAATCAGAGATGCTGGGCATGGCTGTGTTCACTTGGGAACTTCACAAAGGCCAGTTGGTGACCAAACTGCACAGAAGATAAGAGGGTGCCCTGTGTGTAAACTCCCATGAGAATATTTACCATTTCACTGCTCTGTGGACTGTCCTTGCCTAATTATTCCGTAAACACATGGAGAAGTTCTCGCATTCAAGTTCCCAATTACCAGACATAGCTTGATTTAAACACGAATTCCTCTACATGTTAGATTATTTTTGCCAGCTCCATTTATTGCCATAGTTCACTGAATGTTGGAGTCTAAGACGATTTATGCCCTCAGGTATATGTCATGGACCTTTGTTAGATGGACACAAGCTTGTAGAATAGTAGTTCTCAACCTGCGAGTTACAACCCCCACAGGGGTCACATACCAGATACCCTGCATATCGGACAATACCAGATATTTACATTGTGATTCATAACAGTAGCCAAATTACAGTTATGAAGTAGCAATGAAATAGTTGTATGGCTAGGGGTCAGTACAGCAGGAGTAACTGTATTAAAAGGCTGAGAACTCTGCTCTGGAGTGATTTTAAAGAATATCCTTTGATTCTATTCGTCTTTTTCTATTTTTCTCTCTCTCCTACCTAGTTCGCAAGAAAAGAGTTGAAGGAGACAGGAGGTAAAGCGCCACTCAAAGGGGTGAAGTCTCACCGCGCGGCCATCCAAAAAAACACACCCAAAATCCTCTTCTCCACGGGACCGTTTGATCCAAGGCTGTTCATTTCCGTTAACCATATCCGTCATAATTTTAACTGTTACTCCTTTTTAGCGCTAATTATTTGTCTGAAATATGTGTAGCAGTTTGCCTCGCTCCTGGACACACCTGGTGGCTTGCACAAGAAGGGTGATACAGATCTTAGACAGTGACAACGCTGGAGATGATCTTAACCACTTTCGTATTGGGTTTGTCTTGCTTTCTTATGTGAGCCCTTTTTTTAGTCATGGGAAGGGACTTAGCATGTAGCATGTGTTTGTAGCTGATGACACAATGAAGGCCTATCTCTGTTTACATGCATCGCTTTGAGCTAGGCCGGGAACATGGGGAGGGTGCTACTGACCACATGAGACGTTAGTATTGCCAAGCTTTCACAAATTCTCCGTTAATTCCAGGAAAAAAAAAATAGTGTCTCTACATGCACATGCCCAACTGATAGACGGTCAGTGGGGTCCTCCTTAGGAAGCACTTTAACGTAGCACTGGCAAAGAGACTGTTTAGTGACCCATGAGTATATTAACAAGTCACACACTCACCTTTACTTACTGTTAAACATGAATTAAACATATTTGTTGAGGTATGTGGTCCTGGGAATTGTACCCAGAGCCCTGTGCATGCTAGGCAGGCACTCTACTCCTGAGCTACATCTCCAACCCAAATTATATTTAAAATGATTCTCTAATCAGTAATTATTTACAAGGCCATTGAAAGACTTTCCAGGTATGGTGGGAAAGTTTTAAAGTTTTACCAAAAGGAAATTTCAAAATGGTACATTCCCAAATCAAATAACAATAACAGCATCTTAGGAGCTGGAGAGCTGGCTCAGCAGTTAAGAGTGCTTGCTGCTTTACCAGAGGTCCAGAGTTCAGTTTCAGCACCTGTGTCAAGCAGCTAACAAGAGTGTATAGCTCCATCTTTGGGGAAATCTGATGCCTCCAGCCTCTGAGGGCATCCACACATAGATGTACGTACCCCCCCCTCCATATACATACACATGAGTAAAAATAGATTTAAAAGTTATGGCACCTTAGTCAAAGTTTCTGATACATAATGAATTTGACAAATTTTAAAAGCAAGTGTTAATTCATCTTTAGTGTAATCAGATCACTGGATAAATTGTGGGCATTGTGATTAATTATATAGCTTTTTTTTTTTGTCACATGCAATTGCTTTTTTGCCTTTTGGCTTAAAATCAAGCGTTGATTTTTTTTTTTGTCATATGTCACAGTAAATCCAGCCATTTGCAAACATTGGGTTAAAAGGAATTGTCAGTTGCTCAGATGTTTGTCACTTCAAAGACAGAGCCTGTGAGAACATGACTGAAGTGATCGTGAAGTGATTGATTTCCTAGTACCACAACTGGACAGCATAATGCAAACTTAAGGTACCAAGTGATAGAAGGTTTTGGCCCCAAAATATCACTTTTCTCTCCTGTCATAGATATCAGCTGGTCCCAGCCCCTGTCAGGTTCCTGTGTTAGCTGCCCTTCTCACTGCTGTGACTAAATACCTGACAAAAGGAATGTAAGGAAAAGGGGGATTTATCTTGGCTCACAGTTTTAGGGTGCGCCTACTGTAGCAGAGAAGGACGGCAGCAGGGGGATGAGACAGTTGTCACATAGCAGTCACAGACAGGAAGCAGAGAGAGATGAATGCTGGGGCTCTGCCCGCTTTCTCCTTTCCCCTTTTTTTATTTAGTCTGGAATTCCAGCTTATGGGATGGTGCTCCCCACATTCAGGGTGAGTCCTCTTTCCTTGGTTAAACTTCTCTGGTAACATCTTAGGTGATTCCAAATCCCACCAAGTTGACAACAAAGATAACTGTCGTTGCATCTCTTGTCCTTCCTTTTCCTCTCCCTTCATGACCAAGCATCCTTCTTGTTTCCCTTCTCTCTATGTCTCTAAGTCAGTGGTTCTCAACCTGTGGGTCACAATCCCTTTCGAGGTTGAATAAATCTTTCATGGGGGTCACTTAAGATCATTGGAAAACACAGATATTTACATTACGATTCAGAACAGTAGTAAAATTACAGTCATGAAGTAGCAATGAGATAAATTTATGGTTGGGGGGTCACCATAACATGTGGAACTGTATTAAAAGCAGTAAGAAGGTTGAGAACCACTGCTCTAAGTCCTATAAAGGTGATGGGAAACTAACAGACAAGAAAAAACTTGGAATCAGGAATCTTGGGGAAAAAACTGGACACTCGGAGGGAGAAACTGGACACTTACTGTGCTATAAATACCCACAGCTGAAGCAAAAATTCTCAGACACACCTCATTTTCTTGGCTCATTTTTATACTCTTCAGGACATAATAAATAGGGTATTCTGACATTTTTTGAGTCACCCCCAAGTCCTTTAACTTAATACTTTATCTTCCTGTCAATCTGAAAACATATTTGTTTTGTCTTATCCCTTAATCTAATTTTTCCTTCCTTCTCACTCACTTTGGTGTGGTATTGAAGCCAGTTTGTATAAGTTTGTTCAGTTTTCAAGAATTCTTTAAATTCTTGCTCAAAATAGCCCTACTAAAAATTAAGGTGTGGTAGCATGCCCCAGTGATCCTAGCACTTGGAGTGGATGCAAAATCAGTGTTGGCTACACAAGAAGTCTGAAGCCAGCCTGCTACCTGAGACCCCAGCACACCCTCCCTCAACCTGAACATGTTAATTGGCATGTACTTACAGTTAAATCGATTATAGCAAAGGCAAAACTATGTTCTTGAGATTATTTATGTATGTTGTGCCTGTATGGCATACATACCACTGTGGTGTGCTATAGCACAGGTCCTCCCTACTCTGTCAGCATTAACTTCTTGGCCATGGTGAGAAGAGTCCTTGGGAATTATCAATGTGTAAGAAAATAGCTCCGTTCTTTCCTCTAGATTGTTGGCTGATAAGCAGTCATCCACTCTACCTGGGTGAAATGTATAGGGTGTATTTTAATCAGAATTTTTGATTACTCTGTTGCCAAAGGAAGGATGCTAAGTGTCTTTCCTTTCTCTCTCAGCCACAGACTTCTTTAAGAGCAGATTCCCTAACAAGCTTCTTTTTCCTGTTTTCATTTACTCTCTTGCATCCATTCCTAAGAAGCCCTGACCCTGCAAATTATTGTCTGCAGTCCCATATTGTAGAGAGTGGGTTACAATTGTTGACACACCCTGGCAAAAAGCAAGAAAGAAAAGTCATATTTAGATCATAGCTATTCCTTTTTACAAGGAGTTATTAATACTATTAAGATTGTAGAACATTATTTTTTAAATCATACTGGTTTTATCTTATAAAATGAGTTTATAAGATTATTACTAATCAGCTATTTTATCATCATGGATTTTTAAATAGCATGTAAAGTGATATTTCCATCAGCATTTATATTTTGAAGGGAATTACTAGAAGATAAAATATACATCTTGGGGCATCTATCAAATCCATTTCATTAGATGAAGACTTCACCTCCCACCTACCCAAAGTGGACCATTAATTTCATCCTGATGAGACATAATGTGTGTGAATTATTTTTATAGGTATCTGCTTTGCTGGCTAGTGCGTTGATGTATTTGCTAATGCCTGGATAGCTGTTTGGTGGGAGCGTGTGTTTGCCTAAGCCTGCTCCCTTCCCCTTTACAGTTGTACAGGCCCATAAGTGAAAACTCACTCACCGGGACTTGACTTGAAGGTTTCTGTGGCTGATGTCTTGTCATGACACCTGTAGATGGATGGCTTTTAGGAGATCATTTGTCAAGTCTAGAGATGCTAACCAGTCCAGCAGTACAAATGCATCTCTCTGTCTGCCTGATGTGGGCAGCAGAAGTTCCTTCGTCTTTAACAGCATGATCAAATCCCTCGATTTCTCTCTCTCTCTCTCTCTCTCTCTCTCTCTCTCTCTCTCTCTCTCTCTCTCTCTCT
>NC_034599.1:70310101-70318189 GCF_900095145.1 Mus pahari | reverse complement strand
TGTGTGTGTGTGTGTGTGTGCATGCGCATGTGTGTTGTCAGATATCAAACTAGGTATTTGACTACATCTGGACAACTGATTGAAGGGGAGGCTCTCTCCCCAGTTCCACTTTCCCTCCCCCTTTTAGAGCTACTGCAGACCCGGGTTCATGGGAAATGACCCTGGAGTCTGCAGTTTCTGTCACCCACCACCACATTTCACAGTTATGTAGAGGATGACTCTTGGGGAATTCACTGAATTATTCCCCATCAGATCTTCCTATATGCCTAACGTGAGACTCATTTCATACTTAGGAGCATCAATTATCGCCCTTCTTCCATCTCTCTAGGACACACTGTATATAGACATTTTGTACATAATGATCACCAAATACCGTTGTGAGGTATTTGGCTGCATGTGGACCATGGATTGACGGGACCATGCTTCCCTTGCCCCTCCCAGGGTTGTTGGGGGCCCAGGTTAGAGAATCACATGCCTGGAGGGGCAGGTGCTGCTCACCCATCTTTTCTGCACACAGCTCATCTTTCAGTAGAAGTTCATTCCTATGTTAAAGCTCAAAAAAAAAAAAAATATCACAGTGCCTGTACTCTTGGAACCAGTTTTCTCAAAGACTGGTATACCAAACCATGAACAGCTGCTTCTCTTCCATGTGGAGATGTGGCCCCTGGCGGGCACTAGCACTATGGAAGCCACTGCCTTCTGAAAAACTGCCACAAGACATTTCTCATGAGCAAAGCGTAGACTTGGTGTGAAAGCGTCAGCAGGCTCTCATGCTCAGACAATCCTGGAGAACCGGTGAAAGTGTTTGAACAGACTTCCTTTTGCATGGCTGAAAAGTATTCTGCTCTCTCCTTGATACTTTGGAGGCAAGAAACGTAAGAATTCTGGACTGAGAAGTTTACACGTGTCCTAGGGTTGGGATGACGGAGTGTCTTTTCAGAAGGTAGCTACAAGGGTGGGTAGTGACTTCTCAGTTCCATGCCCTGCTACTCTGTTCTTACTTAAAAGACTGAAGGACACTTAAAGGAAAGGTATAAAATGTTGTAAATATCAGGGTGGTCCCACTGAGTAAACCACAGAGCAGCCATGTAGAACTAACCGGCCAGAGAAAAGAGCCCAGAGCCTCAGCATTCACTCTTTCCTTGTTCCCCAGTTCTAGATCTGACCGAACTTGACACATTGACTCAAGATCCTTACAAAGGGAATGGGCTGGGGACTTAATATTTAAATTAGCATAATGGCAGAGCTCAGTTCTGCTCACTCCTAACCGCTTGCCCTTCAGCCCAACAGCAACAACTGAACCATCGGTAGATACGTGCGCAGAGGGTTCCAAATTTTATGTCCGTATCCTGGGTTCTGTTCTAGAAACAGTACTTGAATCGGAGGTCATGCCTACCTAGGACACACTGTTGGCTTGGAGAGGGTGAAGGAGAGGGCATGAAGTCATGGGCAGAAAAGAGGAACCAGCTAACTGGGCTTGGTTGGCTGGATCTTGTGGCAGTCATTCAGAGCACGCTGGCTCAGCTGGTTGGTATGGTGAACAGGTGACATACCAACGGATTTGGAGGCTAAATCCCAATCCCATTACCAACACTTAGCAGGTGTATGATCATGGGCAATTCATTTAATTGCCTGCCAATTATAGACTATATGGGGGACCAACACCGGAAATGGAATCAAGTGACCTAAACACTTGACTCCACACTCTCTTAGCTGGGTAACTTTGGGGAAGCCACTTGCTTTCCCCAGCCTAAAGCCCCCCAGCTATTAAAGGGGAACAATATCTTCACTAACTACCTCACAGAGTTATAGTGAGAAAATAGAATCAGATGATTGGATGAAAACAACATAAAAACTAGAAAGCACTGCACAGAAGTAGATGGCTTTAGTTGGCTCGCTAATGTTTCCCAGAGTCTGTTTTATTCTCACCAATGGTTCATCTTTTGGAGTAGAGCAAGAAGCATGGGTACAGTGTAAGGGATTAGAATAATTATACTTTACATAGAGATGAGAGGTGGTTGACAGGGCAGTGCGTGTTATATTTCATGATACAAATGATAGGTCATTTTTCCTGGGTCATTTTGACCCGCTTTATAAAGGGTTGGGGAGTAACTCAGTAAGGCAATCTGCTTGCCCAGTATATACAAAGTCCTGGATTGATCCCCAGCACTGGATAGATAAACTGGATGTTACCCAGTTAGTAGCATTAGCCTGTAATCCCAGCGCTCAAAAGGTGGAGGCAGGAGAATCAACAGCTCAAATTCATCCTCGGCTTCATAGTGAATTTGAGACCAGCCTGGACTACATGAGATCCTGTCCCAAAAAATAAAAAGCTCCTCCGGAAGTGGTCACAATGCTTGTAGATTCTGGCCCCAAGAGGGGAACTCCAACAGTTACTAAGAATTGAGGCAAGAGCACTACTGCCTTCCTGTCATCACTAAAGGAGATGGAGGCTAGGCAATAAAGGTATTGCTGGCAACCTTGGAGAGCATCTCCTTGGGGCTCCAAGAATTTTCATGCCTAGCATCTGTGTCCTGGGTACCAGCACTGGCACTGAAGGGAAGAAAGCTCTCTGGGGCTGTAGCTACCTATCACCAGCGACTCAGCCCTAGTCAGTTCTTTATTTTGGCCAAGAAAATCATTGGAGACTGGCCTCACAGGGATGGTGTCTCATCAGTCCTTGTATCCATGGTACCATCTAATAAGGTGCCTTGTACATAGTAGATGCTTAATTAGTGTTGCTTGTACAGCATTGTCCTCCAGCCCCACAAGAATTATACTCTGTTTACAACCATATGAGATACACACACACACACTTGATCATACTGATTTAGATGCCAGCTATATGTGACCTTGGGCAAGGTTTTCCATCTATCTTATGTTCTTTTCATCTATAAGACAGTGTATTCTCTAAAGTCCCTTCTAGATCCCAAACATTACAAGCCTGTGATTCTGAACACGGGTGGGTAATGTATCCACACCAGCTCCAGCTCTCTCTAGGAGCCCACAGCTGTCTGTTCCTTTTCAGCAGCGTTTGATAACTTCAGAGTAGCTGTGGAGGAGCAGCCTCATCAGAAACGTTACTTCAGGGATGGAAAGGTAGCTCCGTGGCAGAACATTGCCTGGCATGTGGGTTCAGTTCTCAGCACTACAAAATTAAAAAATAAATAAATAAATAAATAAACCTTTAAAAGTCCTGGGATGCTTCCCTCAAAAGCAGAAAGGATATTTTTAACATATCTAATATTTTTCTCCTTAGAATCAGAGGGAGAGAAGGGGAAGAAATACAAAGAAAGGAAAGTGACCAGGATGGGGTTTTTTTTTTTTTTTGTAGGCTTGTATTTCATGCCTGTGTATTTGCATGATTTCATTCCAGAAGACAATCAAAGGTGCACTGTGTGTTGCAAGAAACTGGCCCAGGATCTAAACTTCTGTGGACACCATCTAGATGTGGGTAGGCAGAAATTGGCCAAGCAGAGAAAGGAGATGGATTAAAAAGTATAATTCCTGAGTAATTTTACTTTAGTACCAAATGTCAGCCATGACAATCTTTATTTAAATTATTCTAAGCCAGGCATGGTAGTGTCCACATGTAATCCTGGCACTTGGGAGGTGCAGGAGCAGTGTCAGAACTTCAAGGTCATCTTCCGAAGTATAGCAAATTCAAGTCCAGCCTAGGATACATGAGACTTTGTCTTAAACTTTGAAATAAATATATAAATAAAAATAATTTGTATCTCTGCTACTTTCTTTTTAAGACCAAAACTATGTACATGAAAAAGCATATTTATATTTTAAGTGAGCCTTTATCTTAATTTTGTTTCATGTTTTTCAGAAAACAAGCAACATTTTTCATTGCACATAAAAATGTAAAATTCTTGCATGCCACTGGTCATAATGGCTTACCAGTTCTCTGCCTGTCAAGTGTGACTTTATGTGTATTGTTACCTATATTGTGTTGAAGAGACTAAGGGACATAATATTCTTATAAACTTGTAAGCTTTGTTGGTAACATTTGTTTACTTGAGCAGATGCTGAAGAGCCACAAGGCTTTATTTTTCATTTGATATTTTTTGAGCAAAGCTCTATGATTGGGTAATTTACTAGGAATCTAAAGACTAACTTGCCTTTTTAATGTGAAGATGAACATCTTGTGAAAAGTAAGTGTGAGATTTTAAAAAAAAAAAATGTATAGAGTGTAAACTAATTTTAGTTTACCCTAAAAAGGGGGTGCGGTTTTGGGCCCTTTGAAATTAGCACTCAGAGCTAATGTTAAGCGAAATAGAAACTGTTTTAATTAACCAAAATCTTTTTGCTTTCAAAAATGTCATGTGTTCACTTGTGTCTGGAATGATAGTTGTAAATTAAAATGTAAAAAGGCGGGGTCAATAAACTTAACTTTAAATGTAAATGCCTGGTTCCTGGCTACTCTAAGACAGAGCATCTCTTCAAAATAAATGTCTGACACTATGTTCTTACTTTCTGTAAAAACATTTGAAAACAGAATAATGACACCTTTATACAAAGAAGACAAAGTACACAACCACTGTACCCAGAGGAGAAATGGAAACATTGAAAGCAAAGGTTCACTTGTGGTTACACAGTTGAAATTGGTTAGAGTGATAGAGAGCCAGAGCCGGAATACAGAGAATTACAGGTAGCTGTGTATACCCTCTGCCAGCTAACAGTAAACCAAATTTCTGAATAAAGATTTGATCTGGAATAACAGGAAAACTAAACTTGCTGAGCTCTGCCTCAACTTGGTGATCTCTAAATCTCACTGTTTAGGCTGGTGACAGTCTGAGAAACAGAGAGGGCCTAGATCTAGTTTCTATATTTGCTGTTGCACACCTCCATGAGGAAATACATTGCTTTATTGTTTTGCTAAAAGAATTCTCCTTTTCAGGGGCTAGGGATGTAGTTTGGTTGGTAGATCAGAGGAAGCCTTGGGTTCCGTCCCTAGCACCTCATAAAACCCTGTGTGATGCAGTGTACCTGCTAGCCTGACATTCAGGAGAAAGAAGGAAGACATGAGGGGTTCCAGGTTATTCTTTGCTACCCGGTGAGTTTGAGGCCAGTCTGAGCCACATGAAACCTTGTCCCTTTGTGTCTGTGGCTGGATTTGTCTACGTTTGCTGTTTTCTAGACACTAGCTTTTGGATTTGGCACTCAACCCTTAATTGACCCCTTGACTTGGAGATCTCTTGTGTTTGGACTTTGTTAAAGAAATGTCCCCTCTTCACTGGACTGTTTGATAGCTCAGCTTTTTTCTAGGACTAAAAGAAATGGTAGCCCATACCCTGTCTTCCTTCTTTGGCAACCATCCAAGAAACTCATTATTTTGTATGCTAATAATGGAGACCAGATGTCTATAGGCTCTAGCAAGTATCCCTTATGTCCAGGGCCTCAGTGATTTAATAAGGTTGGTCTAGACAATAGATGAGATGATGGAAGGAAAGCACACAGGTCCTTGGCTTGATACATACAAAGGGTAGGAAGAGGGTTCTATATATTTTAGAAACCCGAGCTTATCAAACCCAAGCAAATTTCAGAAAACTGTAAGACCCAGTATAATAATGGCTTGTAACAGCCAGCTGGAGAGTGATGTTGGTTCTCGGTCCTCTGGCATTTGCAGAAATCTGTATTAGCTGTGCCTCTAAAAGAGCCATGATAGAACCCCTGCTTAAAATTGACTCGGGGGAATTTCAGCTGTTGATATTGGAGGGACGGGAGTAATGAATGGCATTTGAGTTGTGTGGTAAAACATGAGGAGTCACTTAGCAAGTAGACATGGGGAGATGGAAAGCGGCATTTCAGGCCAAAGAGTTTTCTGGAAAGATTTCCCTAAAATGCATATCAGCCGCGGTGCTGATTTCCCCTTGATGTCTTCCTCCCTCTACTTTAACCAACTCCAAGGCCCCAGAATGAAATCCTTTCTTCCAGTTTTTGGTCTACAGTTCAAATTTTCACAGCTTTTCTTGCAAACTGTGTCCCTAAAAACTGCTCACATACCCAAGGGAAGCTGTTTCCTGAAGGAACCTTTTGATAATGAGCAAATGGCCGCTGGTATTAATTTGCTTCTGATGACTCACTAGGGCACAGGCTTTATGAGCTGCCCTGGCTGGAGGCAGGAAGATAACACTAATGAGGGCTTACAATGCAGAAGTAGAATGGCAACATCAGCTTATCAATCACTTTCACTCTGGTGTGTGTGTGTGTGTGTGTGCGCGCGCGCATGTGTGTGTGTGTGTGTGTGTGTTAGCATGTGAGCACATACTAAGGAACAGCCTTGAGTATTCCTCAGATGCCATCTTTTTTTTTTTTTTTTTTGAGATGTCTGTGGTGGGGGCGTTTAAAACAGGGGCTCACTGTGTAGCCTGGCTGTCTTGGAACTCACACTTAGACCAGGTTGACCTTGAACCTC
The DNA here is from genome assembly GCF_900095145.1 of Mus pahari. Classification (NCBI taxonomy): domain Eukaryota; kingdom Metazoa; phylum Chordata; class Mammalia; order Rodentia; family Muridae; genus Mus; species Mus pahari. The sequence continues at coordinate 70,311,765 of NC_034599.1, read as the reverse complement.
CTACCTGACTCCCAAGTGCTAGGATTAAAGGCCTGTGCCATCACTGCCCATCAAATGTCATCTTTAAAAAGCATGAAGGAGCCGTGTGTGGTGGCGCACACCTTTAATCCCAGCACTTGGGAGGCAGAGGCAGGCGGATTTCTGAGTTCGATGCCAGCCTGGTCTACAAAGTGAGTTCCAGGACAGCCAGGGCTATACAGAGAAACCCTGTCTCAAAAAACCAAAAAAAAAAAAAAAAAAAAAAAAAGCATGAAGGAAGGAAGGAAAGAAGGAAGGAAGGAGGGAGGGAGGAAGGAGGAAGGAAGGAAGGAAGGAAGGAAGGAAGGAAGGAAGGAAGGAAGGAAGGAGGGAGGGAGGGAGGGAGAGAGAGAGAGAGAGAGAAAGAAAGAAAGAAAAGAAAGAAAGAAAGAAAAATTGATTTATTTACATGTATTTATATCTGCCTGAGTGTGTATGGACATCACATGCGCAAGTGCCTGTGGAAGCCAGTAGAGGGCATTGGGTCCCCTGCTCTTGACTACTAAACCACGCCTCCAGCCTTCCATGCCCACTGATGCCTGCCCTGGGGCTCACTGAGTTGGTTAGGCTGCCTAGCTAGAGAGCCCAAACCCTGATGACCTGAGTTAATTCCCCAGAATGACGGAAGGAGCAAGCCAGCCCACCTTCTTTTTATAACCAGGATACTAACAAGAGTGAATACTAACTGTCAAAGGAGACAGATGTGTGGTGTGTGACAGTAATTCTGGGATCTGAGAAGTGAGACCAGGAGGATCAACACCAGCTTCAGCTACCTAATGAATTTGAGGCCACTCTGAGCTACATGAGACCTTCTCTCAAAAAAATGACATACAAAATGGGCTGGAGAGATGGTTTAGCAGTTAAGAGCATGTACTACTCTTGCAGAACATGGGTCCAATTCCCAGCACCCACATTTGGCTGCTCCCAAGTGCCTATAGCTTCAGTTCTATGAGATCCACAATCTTCTTCTGACCTTCATAAGACAGCTGTACATGCGTGGTGCACATAAGCATGCAGGCACACATACATAAACATCAACAGTAAATCAGGTTTTTGTTTTGTCTTGTTTTAAAATATCATACACACATGAACTGTCAAAGAATCCAAATTATCTATCCATTCAAAAATGCTACCTCTGGAATTTCTTGGAGAAGATTTTTCATGTTCTTTAAGCCTGGCCACAGATTATCGTATTTTTAGGCTAGAATTTGAGTGAGTATGTGCTTCATTTTTGATCTATAATTAGTAACTGGTCATTTGACTTTATGCAAATTAACTTTCTCAATTCTACATTTTTTTTATTTTCACATTTAAAACATTTAATTCTCTTTTTATAGGTTGTTTCAAAGTTCCATGAGATATTATAAATACTGACAATGCTTGGTGTGTATTGGATATTCAATAAATATTAATTGAATCTGAGCACAGTAGGAAGATTCTTTCAGAAACAAGCTCCTGAATATTTTAATTTGTAAGAGATTTCTCTTAGCCTGGTAGGTGGTTGCACACCTGTAGTCATAGCGTGGGGAGACTGAGAGAGATTTCTTCTGGCCAGTCTGGTCTAATAAGGATTGTCAGGGCAGTCAGATTATGAAGCAAGACCTGTTTCAAATGAATAAACAAATGAAACTATATATATATATATA
>NC_034599.1:70303975-70310041 GCF_900095145.1 Mus pahari | reverse complement strand
GAGGGAGGGAGGGAGGGAGGGAGGGAGGGAGAGAGGGAGAGAGAGGGGTTGAGATTTTCCAGATCATCAGTGATATTCAGTGAGTGTCAGTTGCACAAAATTCCAGAGTGTTTACTTAACCAGGGGTACTCCCGCCCTGAGAAGAAGAAGTAGATGCCAGAAATAGATGCCAGGAGAAACTAACCATTGGGTGACTCCCTATTCTGGGTGTAGCTGGAATGTACCTCAAGCATGCTCTCCAATCTTCTGGGCTGCTTTTTTTTTAAGTTATCAAGATAGAACACTATTCCTGCCCGTGCTGATGTCCATGCTGATGCCCGTGTCGATGCCAATGCTGATGATGCCCGTCCTGATCCCCATGCCAATGCCCATGCTGATCCCTGTGCTGATACCCATGCTGATGATGCTCATACTGATGCCCATGCCGATACCCGTGCTGATCCCCATGCTGATGCGCATGCTGATGCCAATGCTGATGCTCATGCCGATGCCCGTGCGGATGCTCATGCTGATGCCTGTGCTGATCCCCATGCTGATGATGCCCATGCTGATCCCCATGCTGATGATGCCCATGCTTATGCCCATGCTGATGCCCCTGCCAATGCCCGTGCTGAGCCCCGTGCTGATGATGACCATTATGCAGGACATTATTAACCAGTTCTCCAAGGTCATCTTCGCCTAACTCCATTCCCTCCTTTCCCTCCTTTGACTAGTTGTTTCTCCTGTTTATTCTCTCTCACATTAGCCCAATCACACTGTCTGTTGTAGAACACAAAGTTGGAACGGGAGGATGGGGTGGAGCAGGGAAATGGGCACGTGCTGTCTACCAGGTAATTAGAAACGGCATCTGTTGAAAAGCACTGCCTTGCTTGGACCCATAAGATACCTAAAGGCAGAGTAACACCTAACTAACGTCTCTGCTTTCATTTTGAGTCTGCCTTCCTGCTTTGGGTTGCCTAGTTACCTCTGCATGTAGACATAGTCACCATCCAAGGACTTCTCTCATCGTCGTCCTTCAGGATAAAGGCATAAAAATAAAGTATCAGAGACATCTTAGAGTCAGCTTTTACAATTACTTCTCAAAGGCACCTGTGGTCATTTTTGGATTCCATGAAAATCGTCAGTTACCTTCCAGATGAGGGCATCTCATCCACTGTGGGGAGGACTTATCTTCTGAGGATGACATTGCCCCCTCAGGCAAAAGGGACTCTTGGGAACAACTTGCAGAACCGGACTGAAAGAATGACCAGCCAGGACACATTGTGACCAGGATTGCTCAATTATACATACAAGAATGCTTCCTGCCCCAGTTCTTCTGCTTAAATCTAAAGCTCATGTGGGCTTATTGACTTCTTTATCTGATCCTTTCCTAGGTGTGTGCATTAATGAACTCTATCTCTGCTTCTCACCTTTACTCCTTTGTTAATGTTAGAGGTACCACACCTTGGTGCGATTTATGACCTTTTCTGCCATAAATTGCTAAAGAAAGAAAGAAAGAAAGAAAGAAAGAAAGAAAGAAAGAAAGAAAGAAAGAAGAAAGAAAGAAAGAAAGAAAGAAAGAAAGAAAGAAAGAAAAGAAAAGAAAAAAAGAAAAGAAAAAAGAAAGAAACCCAAACCAAAAAAAGACCTCATGTAGCCCAGACTGGCCTTGAACTCTTTATGTAAGTGACTGATAAACTTCTGATACCCCTACCTCTGCTTCAATTACTGGGATCTGAGATTACAGGCATGTAACACCACATCCAATTTAATCACTGTTTGGAATTAAATCTAGGGCTTTGTGTGCGCTTGTGTAAGCACTCTACCAACTGACCTACAATCCCAATCCCTTAGCTTTTATCTGTCTTCCATGACAAGTTTGAAAGACTGAAAGGCTTTCCCATTATCATACTCTCCCATTAGTAACCAAGGGAATAAGAAAAGCCTTACACTGTATTATTTGTCTGTTTACAAAAGGCCCACCATGCAAGAAGGAACTGTATTACCAAAATAAAAAAAAAAAAGCCTATAGACAGGTTTTCTACATCCCAGAGGGTCGCAGGCAGGTATATATACAGGAGCAAAAAGCATTTTTCTCAGCCTAGTATCTGTACCTTCTTCTAACACCCTCCCCATTGTAAAAGACCAGGTTCATTTGTATGGAGCTGCGCCCTTCTCTCTCGAACTACAACTCCCAGCATGCAGTCTGCGCCCACGAGTACGTAGGCTCATGGGAGGGGACAGTGAAGGGGAACCAGCAATACAGACAGCACGGTCGGGTTTAGGGGCAGCTGGCGGGAGGATTCGGCAACTCCCTGAACTTGAGGTACCGCGGAGTGTGGGCGCAGGGAAGAGCGATTCAAACCTTGCGGACTGTGCAAGTGGCTCGGCGGCCAGGCAGGTGAGTTCAGCCCGGTGCTTTCCAGGAAGTCCGTCGGAGGGCGCGGCAGCGGGTCGCTCCGGCCTGGGCGACTGAGAAGGGAGCGGCTGTGCTTCCCGCGCCTTGCCCGCGGGCCTCGCTAGAGAGCGGAGGGTGCCGGGACTGCGAGCTGTGCTGGGTGTCGCCCGCGGCCAGGCGCACAGGCTCTGGGCTGGGGTTGAGTCCCTTGCGGCCGGCCAGCAGGGGTTCGGGACCGGCCGGCTAGGGTTCGGGGCCCGCCACCTAGTGTTCAGGACTGGCCGACTGAGGTTCAGAACAGACCATCTGGGGTTCGGAACCGGCCGGCTGGGATTCGGGTTCCGCCACTGGTATTCGAGACCGGTCTTCTGGAGTTCGGGACTTGTCTACATAGGATTTGATATTTGGCTGTCTGGGTTTGGGACCGGCCGGTGCCCCGAAACCGGCGTGGCTGGGAAGCTGTCTGGGAAGCGCCTTGCCCCGCCGCCCCTCTACCCCAGCCATCATCTCGCTGCCTGGCTGTTGTTGGATGGGATGGGAGGAAACCCACAAAACTTGGGACACGCCCTTTTTGTGATTGAAATCTGGTGTCTTGCATTGGCCATTTTGCTCTCTCTGCTCTGCTCTGCCTTAGACTTAAGTTTCTGGCTCCAGTGCAGCACAGCTGGGGCCGGCTGTGAAATTGATGCGGGTTTGTTTTGAGGACGTGACTGGGTCGCTGTATCTTCGCTTACAGAAGTTGATGCGTTTCCTCCGCAAGCCTGCATTCTGATTACAAACAGAAATGGGAAACAGCCCCAATTTTTACTTTCCTTTTCTTTCTCATCTCTTGCCCTCTCTCTTTTCTGTTTAATTAAGAATCCCCTTTCCTCTTTCGAATCCTACCACACACATATCCCACCCACGTTCCCTTTCTACTCCCCCACCCAACACACCCTGCTTCTTTCTTGTCTTCTAAGAATCACATTCCCAACTTGACCTCTGCTTCTCAAAAAAAAAAAAAAAAAAAAAAAGCACACACACACACACGGTAATGAACACTGCAGTAAAACTTATCCCAGGAGGTCATACTTAAACAGGAAATGAGCTTGCGGAGATTTGCTGGCTCGAGCAGTCTTCTTTGGTTTCTGATATTTACTGCAGTTCATGTTTCTTTTTCTGAAAATTTTTGGAATAGGGTTTTTTTTTTTTTGGCATTTTAAATTGATTAATCAATTGGCCTGTCATTATTTCAGAAGAATAGCTTTGCTCAGACTCCTTTTTATTAGTTCTCTTCCTAGTCCTAGTCCACACATTTTACACACACACATTATCTCTTTTTGATATTTGGAACTGTGTAGCCCAGGCTGGCCTTTAAGCCTCAGCTTCCCAGTACTGGAATTACAGACGGAGCCACCAAGTCTGGCCATGTCTATATAATGTATTAAGAGCTGACAGTAGGGCCAGGAGAGAAGGCTCAGAGGGTAAGAACACACTGAATCCCATCTCTGGCTCTACACGTGCGATCCATTGTTTTCCAATCTTAATAACAAATTTTTTTCAGGCTGGAGATATAGCTCAGTAATTAAAGGCTTGCCTAGCATGTGTAAGGACCTAGCACCACAAAAGCAAAAAGATAATTTTCAGCTCCCAGCAACTGGCTTATGGCTTACTTATATAACAGGTTCAGTACCACAGAAAGAACCTAAGGGCCTATATCATGGGGCAACACTTTTCACCCTTAACATGCATAAATCACCATGCCTGTTCACTTTGAAGTGGAGTTTAGAATTTGCATATTTTAAGTAGAAGTTACACTTTGAAAACCAAAATGGGAAGATAATTCCTAAAAGACATTTTAAGATGCTTATAATGGTTCTTTTAAGACAGGTGCTGATAATTGTAGTATCAGATACATATGCAGGACTTGTCTAATTTTCAGTTAAAAAAAATTTGTTTGAGACAGGGTCTCACATAGCTTAGACAGACCTCGGATTTACAATGTTGCCAAAGCTAGCCTTGCACTCCTGCCGATCTTCCTGCCTCCTGAGCGCTGGGATTACAGGTGGATGCCACCCTGCCAGCTTCTCCTTCCTTTTCCTGTACACTCTCAGCTTTCTTCATCTTTTCTTCCATCCTCAGTTGTGTGTGTTTCAGTAATTAACTAATTCAGCAAGTAGGCATCTTATTCTGTCCTAGACACTGGGGTTCTTGTGTGTGTAAGATAGGATTCCTGTGTGAAAGCTTACTTTCTTTGGAACTATGCCCATGTCCTGCTTCAGAGCACTTTGGAGGGAATAAAAACATGTGGTAGTTGTGTATCCGGGAGAGAACAGATAAAGGCAGTCTGTTTCCACGTACTAGTCATCTGTTCTCCCAGGCCTTCCCTTTCTGTCGTGTTGGAGTGTGTGTGGTATATCAATGCAGAGCACAGTGTAATGGCGTACATTCACTTGGAACTTAAGATGAGTTGAATAAAGGGAAACCAGCTAGCTCTGAGCACTGTGATCAGCAGGGTTATGTTTACAGATGTAAACACATACCTGGGTTAGAATTCAACAGAAAGGGGATAAGATGAAAGGGGAAGAGACAGAAGAAGATAAGATGGAGATAGTGGGAGAAAATGGCTTTTGATAGTGTCTTTTGTCAGTCCTTACTCTGCTGTCATTGTTTAGCTTGAATCATGAACTTCCTGCCTTCACTCACTGCTAGAGTGCCAGGACTATGGGCAAGTGCCACCACTCAGGAATCTTTGTTTCCTTTGTGACAAGTTTTACCTTGCAGCCCAGTCTGACCACAGCAAGCAAGCAGCCTTCTCTACTCAACCTCCCAAGTGCTGGAGTTAGAAACGTGAACCACCACACCCCACTCTGTTTTCTTGGTGAGAACAGTCCAGGAGGGCATTATTGTGCAGGCTATAATTGTAGCTGAAACATGTATCAATGCTGGTCATTGACCTACCTGCTGACATTTAGTTACACTTGCTCTTCTCAGATCATTTAAAATCATAAGTGTGAAATTATATTGAAAGGAAAACAGCATAGAAAACAAATATTTAATTTGTGATGGTCCAGTAACTTGTTAGATATTAAAATTGTAGTCAAGCTGGGCATGGTGGCACACGCCTTTAATCCCAGCACCACTCAGGAGGCAGAGGCAGGCGGATTTCTGAGTTCCAGGACAGCCTGGTCTACAGAGTGAGTTCCAGGACAGCCAGGGCTACACAGAGAAACCCTGTCTCGAAAAATCAAAAAGAGAGAGAGAGAGAGAGAGAGAGGGAGAGAGAGAGAGAGAGAGAGAAAATTGTAGTCAAATTCTGCTTGCTCATTATAAAAAGAGTTTAAATCGGAGCATAAGTCTTGTGTTTGCCTGAATCCATTAGTGGGTATGTATGTATGTATGTATGTATGAATACTCACATATGGGGGTACATTTGTGTGGAAGCCAGTGGCTTTTTGAAAACAGGGTCTTTCTACACAGCTCAGTCTGTCCTGGAACTCACTATATAGACCAGGCTGGCCTCAGACTCCCATAGATCTTCTTGCTTTTGCCTCCTGAGTACTGGGATTAGGGATATGTACCACCATGCCAGGTTCTACCTTATCTTTCTTTTTTTTTTTTTTTTTTTTTAAAGATTTAGTTATTTATTTATTATATTTAAGTACACTGTAGCTGTCTTCAGACACTCCAGAAGAGGGAGTCAGATCTTG
>NC_034599.1:70278758-70303360 GCF_900095145.1 Mus pahari | reverse complement strand
GAGAGAGAGAGAGAGAGAGAGAGAGAGAGAGAGAGAGAGAGAGAGAAAGTATATGTGTATGTGTGTGTGTCTACCCAGGTATTATGATGGTGCATGTGTGGAGGTCACAGGACAATCTGTGAGAGTCAGTTCTCTCCAGTCTGTGGATCCAGGGAATTTAACTCAAGTCATCAAGCCTGGTGGCAAGTGCCCTTACCTGCTGAGCCTTATTGTTGGTGCCCCCCCCCCCCATGAACCTATATCTTGAAGTGGAATGCTGCTCTTTTTATGATTCCTGTTTCTTACATCTTGCCCAAGAAGTTTTTCACCTATTCTTAAGGCTATAAAGATACTGTGGTTTCTTTACAAGGTCTCATGTACCCTAGGCTGGCCTCAAACTCAACTATGTTTCAAGAATGGCCTTTTCTCACGAGTAGTCACTAAGTCTCTGGAGACTTGATATAAATTGAATCACATAACAAGTGACTGAGTTCTTTCACTTGTGCTGTTTGTAGTTGTTAGAGGTCACTGTGTAGTTCAGGCTTGGCCTGGAACTTACTGTGTAGCCTAGGCTCTTTAAATGTGGCAGAAGGGTCTTGCTCGGGCTTTGACGTGCTGATGTTATAGGGTGAGCCACTATGTCTGGCTTTGTTCCCTTTTTTTCCTTTTAGAATTACATTTATTTATTTTGTATGTGTCTGTTATGTGCATTGTGGGTGGCCATGTGCCACCATGGTACTTGTGTGGAGGCCAGAGGAGAGCCATAGGAATCTGTTATGCCCCTCTACCTGGTGTGTCATCAGGCTTGGGATCAACTGCCCTGACCTCACTAAGCCACCTTGCTGACTTTTTTTAAAAAAAAAAAAACAGGGTTTCTTTGTAGCCTGTGCAGCTGAAGGTGACCTTGAATGTTTGATTCCCTTGCCTTTCCCTCTCAAGTGTTAGGATTATAGGCATGGCATGTTCTACCAGTCAAACCCAGGGCTTTGTGTGTGCTAGACAGGTGCTCACCAACTCTCCTGTACCCTCAGCTCAACCCTTGCGCTCCTGAGAGAGAATTACTGAAATACTATTAAGTTTCCATGATAGGTGTGACCTTTTGTGACCTGTAAAAATACACACTCCCTAGGGTATTCATGCTCAGTACCTACACCCACTCTCTAGGGAAGGAACCCAAACACACAAAAACAAACTTACAAAATAAAGTTACTGATAGACAGAGATAACCCTTTGCTGAAGTGCCTATAAGGAAAACGGACAGAAGATAAACAGGGAGAAGTGAGGGCAGAGTGGACAAGACGCTAAATGTGCCGTAGCAAGGCAACTTTTTACATTTTTAGAGAGAGTCTTTTATGTGTTTCTGGCTGGCCTGGAACTCACTACACAACCATTGTGGCCCTGAATTCACAGCATCCTCCTGCTTCTCTCTCCTGTTGAGATACAGGCATGGCCCATAGCATCTGGCTGCATATTAAATGTATTAAGAGTGTGCTGGAGTCATGGGGCATGACTCTGATCCAGGCACCAGAGAGTCTGAGGCAGGAAGAACCCAAATTCAGGGTTTAGACTTGTAAGTAAAATAGTTTTAGTCCTTAACTTACTGAATAATAAGTCCCTTATTGAACAGGATTCTGTTACTAATACTAATATTAGTAATATTCTATTACTAATACTTATATACTCTGGATTCCCATATGTAAAATTAAGATATTTTGGCTTTTTGGGTGTTTTGTTATAACTAATGAAAAGTTGTTGAGGAATATTCTTTTGGTGTACATAGCAGCAAAAGAGAGATTGCCCTTCAAATATGTATATATCATCAGGCTCAAATTAAGTGTGTATACCATTCTGTTAGCACTCAACTTGGGCAAAGGTGGTGCATTTTCGTACAGCTTGAAGGTTTCAGAGTTAATCCCTGACCCCTCAATTTTTTTTCCTGCAATTTGCCCTAAAATATATAGTTATTGCCATAAACCACAAACATTCAGGGGACAGGGCTGAGACACAGCAGTGTGGTTTTACCTCCAGCAAACACTCCTCAGTGAATTCCTGGCTGTAATTTGTCCCCTTCCCCCCCCCCCCCAGGCTGCAGAAGAAATCTTACACAGTCTCCTACCACCAAGCCTAAACCTTAGGTTTAGCCCCTGTCTTCTGATTAGGACACTAGGGAACTGCCTTCAAGGAAGTCTTCTTTCTACTGGTCTCTGAAGAATATAAAAATATTTGAACACACAGGGGAACAGGATATTTTAGGTTGTAGTAAAATAGTGTGATCTAAGGATGGGAAGTGGAAAAGCTTGGAGACTGAACTAATGGTTTGTGTTGTCTTTTGTTGTTGTGAGAAAAGGGGGGAGGGAGGGAGGGAAGGAAGAGAGAGAGAGCTTATCTGTGTGCCTGTGTGTGTGTGTGTGTGTGTGTGTGTGTGTGTGTGTGTGTGTGCGCGCGCGCTGTTGATTGCAGACCCCTCTCAGAGTCCAGGATTGTCAGATGTCTTGGCACTGGCGTTACAGGTGACTGAGTGGCTGACCATGAGACCTGGGAACTGAACTCAGGTCCTCTGTCCCGGCAGTGTGCACTCCTAACTACCCGGCCATCTCTCCAGTTCCTTTCAGTCCTGTTTTGAAACAGTTTCTCCCTATGTAGCGCTGGATGGTCTTACTTGTCTCTTTTACGTTTATTTATTTGTGTGTGTGTCTCAGCATACTGAAGGAGGTGGGAGGATGACTTACCTTCAGGCGACTGTTTTTCCTTCCAGGAATGACATCAGGTAATCAGGCAGCAGATGTCTGTACCCCTGAGCCACCTTGCAGGTCCCATGGACTCATTTCTTTATCTCTCCTTTTTCTCTTTACTTTTTTCTTGCTTTCCTTCCTCTGGCTCTAGTCCCTGCTGCCTTTTAGTGTACACTTTGATCTTTTGCTTATGCTACGCTTTTCTTCCTCTGCTGGCTGAATCTGCCTGTTTCTGACCACCCACAGTTATCTTGGAACGTTGGCAGCACTAATTGTCAGGCCCACGGGTTTGAACTGCTAATTATGGATTGCCTTGATTTTTAAAGTAGCTTTATGTTGTGTTTCATTTTCCCAAATAGATGGTATCCATCGGGCTCTTAGGTCTCAGGGAACACAAAGGGCTTAGGCTTGCTGGCTGTGGTGCTGGGGCTGGGATCAGCATGGATTACTATTACAAAGCCACTGAGCTCCCAAAATGAACTCCAGCTGGGATTCAGAATGGCCTCTTAGAAAGGTGCCCACCCCCATGCCAGCTTCCCGCATATGTGGCTTGCTTGGGGTCTCTCTGGCTCTTTTCTGTGCTTCTTCTCCACTCTAGGATATTACTTATTATTTTTTTTTAATGGAAATTGTAATTTCTTGACTATTAAGGTTTTTTTGGAGTTGTCTTAAACCTTCACTCTAAGGCTAATAATGTCTGGCGTGACTTCGTGACTTCCTTTTCCCTAAAGACTGACATTTTCTGCTTTTTCATGACATATGGCTTCCCTAAAGCTTCGACTCATTTGTTTTTTTGACTTTAAGATGTCGGATCTATCATTGTGGCCCAGGCTTGCCTCGATTTCAGTGGCAGTTCTGAGGGCTGGGATTATAGAGGTAAACCACCATACATGTGTAACAGTGTTTGCCTGCATCAATGCATGTGCACTATGTATGTGCTGCTGTGTGTGGAGGCCAGAAGAGAAAAGTGGATCCCTGAAGATGGAGTTACAGGTGGTTGTAAGGTGCTATTTGTGTTCTTGGAACCAAACCCAGGTTCTCTGCAAGAGCAACCAGTACTCTTTCTGGGGCTTAAGGGTTTTTGTAAATATATTAAATTACTGTGTTTTGTTTTACTTTGTTTTCCTTCTCTTTTATACCCAGCTGTGGCTTGCTCTCAGTCACATTGATTTAATTAGCTGCTGAACCATCTCTCCAGTCCTTTGGCTCAGTTTAAATGTGACTCTTCCTGACTTATGGAGTTATCTCCAGATTTGGTGATACATCATCTTTCAAGTTGGGTTTTTGTCTCCCAGCTATCCAAATTAGATTTGATCTGCCATGCTTGGGTTGAAAGAACAGAAAAAGGACATTTAAATATTTTTATTTTGTTGTGCGTATGCACATGAGTGCGATGCCTTTGGAGTCCAGAGGCATTGGGTCCCCTGGAGCTCATAGGAGGTTGAGAGCTGTCCAGCACGGGTCCTGAGAATCAAGTTCAGGTCATCTGCAAAAATAGCAAGTGCTCTAACCACTGAACCACCTCTCCAGCCTCTTGGTGTAAAGTTGCCTTTTGCACAATATTTTTACTGTAGCATGCAATTACTTTCTGGGGTTTAAAGGTTTTTATAAACATATTAAATGACTTTGCTTGTTTTGTTTTCCTTCTCTTTTACCCAGCTGTGGCTTGCTCTCAGTCTCTTTGACTTAATTAGCTTCTTTGACTTAATTAGTGACATGATAGAAATTGTTGAAATTAGTAACTATTACTGACTATGATAGAAATTGATTGTTTTATAGTAGTATGAGATTGTGGGAAAATGGGAACTTTAAATCTTACGTTCACTGAGAAGTATAGACTCTTCGACAGGCTCTTTTTTCTCTCCGAGCCTCAGATGGGTTTTTAACAAATAACAGGATATTAATTATTAGTAATATAAATATAATTATATTATATATTATAAATATTAATATTAATGTGTTGCTATGTTTTATATTTTACATTATATACTATTATTCTTGTGTAATGTTAAAGAAGTTTGAAAATAAAATATATGCAAGTGAAATTTATTCCTCTTTTTCTTCGTTGTTGTGAAGGATGGCATGTGGTCAAGAGCTCAAGTAAAGAGCTGAACCTTCAGGCTGCTGAGGTGGCCTGGCAGGTAAAGTGCTTGCTGGGTAAGCCTGATAACCACTCCCAACGTTGTCCTCTCATCTCTGTGTGCACATCATGCCACAGAGGTACCTGTCTTTACAGACACACATTTAACATGCATACACATACACACACACACTGATAATAAATACAAATTTTGAAGTATTTCCCAATGATATAATTGAAGCACAGGCAGTTTCATTCTGTCACTTAAAGTAACAATGATTACAGTTGTGATAGTCAGTTTTAGATGCATCTTGAACTTCTGCTTCTGGCCTTTGCTTACCTCTAAGCAACCTCGCTTCTTTTCCAAGTGGCCTTTTACTTCTGTGTGAGTCTCTGAGATCTCTGACTACGAAAGGAAAATGTCCTTTATCCTACTTTTAAAGAGTCCGTGCCAAGGCAGCCCCTGTACCCACTTCTTGGCCAAAAGCCACAGTTTCCGAGACTTCCTGTCTCTCCTCAGCTCTGCTTTCGTCAGCTGTCCCCAGGCCTTCATGTTGATTTGTTTTTCTTTCCACCTCTGTCCCCTCCCACTTCTCCTTCCCAGAAACCGCCTCCACCAACTGTGTGTTTCTCATTATTTTAGTCATTTTACATGGCTTTACTTTGTTTGTGTTGTATGTGACTGTGCTTTTTAAGTATACATGAACTAATGTATACAAACATAAAAGTTATGCATATCGTAGTAATATTAATATACTTACATGTATTAATGTCCAAATCAGATTAAATTCATCTCCTCAAACATTTAGCATTTCTTAATGATGAATACTGTCAAAATCTCTTCTTTGGGCATTTTAAATGTATTACATGTTTTTATCTGTGGTTACACCATTTTGCCACAACACACCAGGACTTCTTCACCTTGTGTAACTGTAATTTAAAGCCCATTTATCAGCCTGTCTCAACCCCCCCCATCCTCACTCTGGGTATATGTATTTTCAAGGCTACATTATAATGAGGGTTGTTGTTTTGTTTTGTTTTCAAGACAAGGTTTCTCTGTGTGGCCCTGGCTGTCCTGAGACTTATTCTGTAGACCAGGCTGGTCTTGAACTCAGATCTGCCTGCTTCTGTCTCCTAAGTGCTGGGATTAAAGGTGTGCACCACCATGCCCAGTTTATAGTAAGTATTTTAATCACTTAAAATGACCTCTTCTATTATTTTTTTAAAAGATTTATTTTATGTACACCATTGCTCTCTTCAGACACACCAGAAGAGGGCATCAGATTCCATTACAGATGGTTGTGAGCCACCTTGTGGTTGCTGGGAATTGAACTCAGGACCTCTGGAAGAGCAATCAGTGCTCTTAACTGCTGAGCCATCTCTCCAGCCCAACCTCTTTTATTCTAATATCACAAGAAACTTACACTTTGTGCTAGAGATTTTATGTGTTTTGGGTCGTGAAACTTCTAGAGCAAGCTTGTAAATACTGCATCTTACTGGACCACACTCCAGCTTAGTCACTGAATTACTTTTTTTAATGCCATAAGGCATCAAGGTATATTATACAAATTCTAGTCTTGTATCTTTTATAACCATAATGAGTTCAATCCCTGATACCCACATGGTGGGAGGAGATAGCTAGCTGGCTGCAGAAAGCTGACCTCTGACTTCCACAGGGGAGCTGTGTTGACACATGTACACACAGGAGGAAGGAAGGAAGGAAGGAAGGAAGGAAGGAAGGAAGGAAGGAAGGAAGGAAGGAAGGAAACTTCCCCTTAATCTGAAAATTAATTTTAATAACAAAGATTCCTGTCCACCCAGACTTTTGAAATTAGAGTAATAACCATTGCTGACCCCTAAACATCACAGGTATGCTTGTGTCCGAGGTGTGTAGGAAATGCCTTTACAAGCAGGTATTCATACTAGCTGAGGCCCACGACATATGAATCAGTGGCATGTAATAGGCCTAAATAGTTCTGCTGAGTGTTGACCTTTGAGGAGGGAAAAGACCAGGTGATGGAAGGAGATAGAAAAGGCTTCAGAAAGAACAGGTTTGAGCTGGACTTAAATGTGAGGAGTTTGAATAGGATGGAGAAATCTGGAGATGGGTGGGGGCTCATTGCAGAAATGTGTACACTAACCCTCCGGGGAACAAGTAAAGCAGCAAGGTGAGAGAGAGGTCTGTGAGCCCCCTGCCTCGATGATCCTCAGTTCATCAGAATCACCCGACAAACAAGAACAGGCATTCCTTCCTAAGTACAGGCCTGTGGCCTTAAAGAGTGCTTTAGTGACTGAGCTGCACCCAGAGCAGAGCTGGCCTGTCTGCAGCCCGGGAAAGCCTCTCTGTGAGGGCCTGCCTCCTTCCTCCTCCTGAGATCCAGGATTGCGTCAGTTCCTGGAACCTTGCCGAGGAAGGAGCAAGCACTGGTGATAAGGATGTTGTGTGTGTGATGCTGTGGCTTGTTTTTCGATTAATTTTTAGAGATGTGGAGTTTGGGAGATTGTTTCTCTTAATATTTCCTTAGGGAAAAGATCTGGAGGAAAAAAATAATCCCCAACTGGCCTCAGTCCCAGTTTGAGACTCTCACAGCCTTTAGTCAAAAACTGGGGAACTTAAGAGATTCTGTGGTCACGTACATTTGAGTGAGGGTAACTATTGCTCTTACAGACTGTGAAGGGTTTTCTGATCTAGAATTTTGTTGTTGTTCTTTGTTCTCCTTTTTGTGGTTGTGAGGAATGAAGCCACCGCCTGACTAAACATGGGCATCTCTTACCAGGTCTGTTGGGTAGTTTAGGGTTCTTGCTTTGCTCTTTACATCAAAGCACTTTTTCTTTTTTTGGGGGGGGGGTGTTTTCTGTTTTGTTTTGGGGTTTTTTTTTGGGGGGGGTGGGTTTTTTGAGACAGGGTTTCTCAGTGTGGCCCCGGCTGTTCTGGAACTCACTCTATAGACCAGGCTGGCCTTGAACTAGGAAATTCGCCTGCCTCTGCCTCCCAAGTGCTGGGATTAAAGGCATGCTCCACCACTGCCCGGACAAAGCACTTTTTCTTATTACTTCAGTGCAGTAATAGGAAATCAGTAAATTCGAAATCAGAGACATTTGTTTCTTTGTCTGCAGAATCAAAATGCAGCAGACAGGTGAGCTGTCCTTCAAAAGTGAATGCATGAATGAACGAACATGATACAAAACTGAAAAGGGTGTCACTTGGTATGTCGTGAACACTGGAATACTCTTATTATTCCAACTTTCCTGTTTCTCTCTGGTTCTTATAGAACTTTCCAGAGTTATTCTGAATTCATTTATTTTTAAAAACTCTGAATTTAGAGTTCAAAGGACCATAGAGTCTCTTGATAGCAGTTAGAGTTTCTTTCTGCCTTTAATCCCAGCACTTTGTAAGTGCAGGAGGGTTAGGAGTTCAAGGCCATCCTTGTTTATATAGGAAGTTCTGGCCAGCCTGAGCTACATGAGAGCCTGTCTTAAGAGAAAACTAGAAGAAAAAAGTTTCTTATACCTAATAAAATAGGTCTAACTTAAGAAACAGATGTTAATAAGTAATGGAGGACTGCTACTCTTCCTAGAATATGACCTGAAATTAAACTTAAGCTTTGATGAGATCTGTTTCCCAGAGGCCCTTTCCTTAAATTCCAATTTCCCTCCTCCCTACTCCCCTCCTTTTTGAGACAGGGTCTCACTGTGTAGTTCTGGCTCCTTGAAACTTGATCTATAGACCTGGCTATCCTTCGGACTTTTGACCATTCTCCTGCCTCTACTTCCCCAGCATTGGGACTGTAGGTATGTACACCACCACTCCCAGCTTTTTCTTTTCTTTTCTTTTCTTTTTTTTTTTTTTAGTAAGAGAAAATGTGGTAGATTGGCCACAATATATGGTAAGTGAATTCCTACCAAAGTAAGAAGAAAACAGGTTTATTGAGTATGTCACAAACAGGTTTGTTGAGTACACTACAGGGAGTAGCCGGCTGGGCAGTTACAAAAGCACTGCCTGAGACTTGACTTTATCTTAGTGAGAGACCATGAGGGTGGGGGCTGAGGGGTGGGGGCTCACTCCTCACAGGCTGGCCTCCAGAAGGCTGCTCTGGGTGTGCACAGTAAGCAAGAAGTCCCTGTGTTCATTTGAGTATTTTATCATAACACTAATCACAATTGTACATTTATGATTGAAACTTTTTTGCATTCATTCCTGACTTAAAGGTGTGCTGACCATTTAGTTCTGTTTTCATAGAGACATTTTAATTTTGTGATGGAGTCAGTGAGAGGATAAGAAATCATAATCCCAGCACTCGGGAGGCAGAGGCAGGCGGATTTCTGAGTTCTAGACCAGCCTGGTCTACAGAGTGAGTTCCAGGACAGCCAGGGCTACACAGAGAAACCCTGTCTCGAAGAAAAAAAAAAAAAAAAGAAAGAAAGAAAAAAAAAAGAAAGAAAGAAATCACAGTTGGAGTCGGTTTGGTATGGCGGAAGCCTTCACAATGTGATCGCGCCACTTTAACTTTTTTTCCTCTAGTATTTAACAGCATTGGCCCATGTGTGACTTCATTGCTTCATTCTTTCTTCCTTTCTTTCTTTCTTTCTTCCTTTCTTTCTTTCTTTCTTTCTTTCTTTCTTTCTTTCTTTCTTTCTTTCTTTCTTTCTTTCAAGTCACTTTTCTGCTTAGCGTGGCTCAGCTTTCATGGTTTTCCTCTCTGCTTGTCCATTGTTCATCCTAGCAGTGATAAGGGCAAGTCAGTTTCTTTTTTTAAGGTCTAGTTAAACGGTGTTTCTTTAAGCTCATGCCTGTTGCATCTAGAAAGACATGAGTCCCTGAAATCCCGGAAAGTGACCAGATCTTAGCCCTGGGTGAGTCCTTCCATAGTGGCTGGGCTGGCAGGCTAAGGCAGAACCTGGGCTCTGGTAATACGGTGTTTGATTTGCAGTGTTTGCCATGGACATACAGGGATTGCCAGACTAGCGCCACCTCGACTATTCATCTGGTACAGGAAACTGAGAGGAGACCGACTTGTTCAAAGCCAGAGCACCAATTAAGCTCATAGATCTGCTGACCCTTGTTCAAGGGTAGGGGCTGGGGGTCACTGCTCTCTTTTTAATTTTCTTTTTGTTTCTTTACTTTTAGCATGTTATTTAGAAAGGGGGGGCAGGAGAAAGGGAGAGGGAGGGAGAGAGAGACTGTCTGTCTGTCTGTCTGACTGTACCCACAGAGGCCAGAGGTATGGGATCCCTCTGGAGCTGGAGTAACAGGCAGTTGTAAGCCGTGGTCTGGATGGTGCTAAGAGTCAAACCAGCCCAATAGGCTTTTTTCTTCCAAAGGATTCTGGATGTTTCTGGAGAGTTTTCCCACCCTCCTTTTGTGATATTTAAACTCTACCAAGCACTTAAATTTGTCATAGTTTGTTACAGATCTCATGTAAGAGCTTCGAGACATTCAGAAAATAGAGGCACAGAAAGGGTCTTTGAGGAATGTGCTTAGCTTACTTTGAAAACTTCTTATTTTTTAAATTTAAGGTTTTTCCATTATGTTTTATAAATATACCATTTTATCCCAATTATGAGCTAATGAGACTCACCTCTGCTCAAGGGGGAAGAATAAAATTTTATTAGAAAGAAAAATTTTAAATCTGGTCCAAAAGAATGAAAACTAGTAGAATCGAGTAGGAGAAAACTTTAAGAACTTTATTTTAGGGCTGGAAAGAGTTCAAGGGTTAAGAATATTGACTGCTCTTCCAGAGGACCTGGGTTAGATTTCCAGCACGCACATGGCAGCTCACAACTGTCTAAAAACTCTAGTCTCAAGAAGTAAGATGCCTTTTGGGGCCTCTGCAGTCACCAGGCACACATGTGGTGCACAAACATACCAGTTAGCATTGTATTTATCTTCTGTGTAAGGAGGCCAGAAGAGAGGGGCAGAGTCCCTGGAGCTGTAGTGACAGACAATTGTGAGCTACCATATGGGCTCTGGGAGTTCAGCAGAATTATCTGACCCAGCAACAAGTGTTCTTAACTGCTGTGCTGTCTCTAGCTCCCATATAGAACATTTTCAGATTGGTCTGTGTCTGTGTGGTTTAGTGTTCTGACCAAGTTCGCCCATTATTCTGTAGTTAGTATAAGTAATACTATGCATACCTATAATCCTGGAATTTAGGAGGTGGAGGCAGGAGGATCAGGCTGTGTAAGATCTTGTTTCAAAAAGCAAAGAAACAAAAGAACATCACCAGATGTTGTGGTGCATGCCTGTGATCTGAGAACTTGGGAACAGAAGCAGGAGAATCACTGCAAGCTTGGGGTTATGGGCTTATACATATATGTTAGGTTATATATAGTGGAAGGCCAGTCAAAGGTACAGAGTGAGGTCTTTTTTTCTCTGCTCCCCCCAAAAGACAATGTGTGTTCATTGCATTTGTTTTACAGTCACTGATTGGGAAATGTCTTGGTTTTTGTTTTGGCTTAAGATAGTGTCTTATACAGCCCAAGCTGACCTTAAAGTGCTAAGATTACTGGTATGTACCACCACACCCAACTTTATTTGTGAAATCTTCATATAAAAATATCCCAAGGATATTTTTATATCCATGTCTTGTGGACTTATTTTGGTGGCTTGCATTAGTTTTAGCAGTCTCTAAAAGCATTTTCTTCCATACTTGACCAAAAACCTTATCTGATTCATCCTTATCTGATTCGTGTATATAAAATTTGGGGACAGTTTTCATTCAGAGTACCCAAACACCTTATTTAGGGGCACTTGATTTTCATCTGAGCAGTGATGCTCACCTTACTCTTCACTGCAACATAATTGTTGGTATACAGTGTTGCTAGAAGATGGGCTTACCTGTGGGTGTGAGAGGAAATGGACAGGGAGGGGCCCTGCCTCCTGCCCAGGGCAGAATCAAGTTTGCTTTTGCTACTTGCTCACACTTTGCTGGTCACCACTGTTGTGAATTCAACAGAAAATGAGTGCTGTGTCTGTGCTTAGAGTCAACCTTAGGGAACTGTTGAGTATCACAGCCTGTGTGTTTTCTGTGCCTTATCTTGGGTCCTTGTGAGCTTTTTTTTTTTTTTTTTTTTTTTTGGCTTTTTGAGACAGGGTTTCTCTGTATAGCCCTGGCTGTCCTGGAACTCATTTTGTAGACCAGGCTGGCCTCGACCTCAGAAATCTGCCGACTCTGCCTCCCGAGTGCTGGGATTAAAGGTGTGTGCCACCACCGCCCGGCCCTTGTGAGCTCTTAAAGTTGGTTTGAAAAACACTTACTTCTAAAGTGCAAAGAGAAAAGAAGAATGTGTTCTGTATCATTTTCTCTAAGACCTTTCCTCTTGGTCCCATAGGCCTTTTCCTGTCCATGTCCTGACAGTCTAGCCCCCTCCCATAACACATGAAACGTGATAGGCCTTTAATAAATGTATGCATTGATTTGAGGGTGGATTGAAAAATGAGTGTTTAACAATTCATGCTCAATCCCAAAATAAAGCAATAAATAATAAATATTTAAGTACAAGAAAGTCAGAAGGGACAGAGCTGAGAAAGGCACTATCTTTGTTCTCTGCGTGGCATTCAGCTCCCTCTTTTAGACCTAGCCTAGTCTTAGGATTTTTGTAATTAGTTTGATTCTTATTAACTTGGAAGAGTAAGAACATTAATGCAGAAGGAAGAGTGAGTCATAGCTGTACTTCTCCTTTGGGAGAGAAAGGGAAAAAACAAAATAAAACTCAGATTAATTCCCCCATTATGCACTTGGAGCAGTTAGCCATTTATTTATGGCTGAGCACTCTTTGGTTTATTCATAGGATAACTGGTAGAAAGCTTTTAAGTTAACCAGAATACAAACACTGGGATTAAGACACTGAGCACGCTACAGGGGCTCCTGTTTTGGCATTTATCTTTGGTTCTCAGGATGGCTTCTCTCACTTTGCTTCTTTTCATCTGTTGCCATGACTCCACCAAGATGGCAGGAGGGGTCACTGGGAGTGGGAGCAGTTTGCAGCAGTGAACCATGACAGGAAGTATCTTACTCACATGGGAGCCCCACAGTCTCTCGGGTTCGCACTGACAGATTGCTTTTGAAGTGGCATGAGTAACCTGTTGAGGTATTTTCTTGTAACGTTGGCTGAAGTGGTCTGGCTGCTTTCTGCGGTAAGGTTGCCCATGCCCTCTGTAACCTCCGTCTAATTAAAGCTCTTTGCTCTGGCCCGAACAGGTTTGCTGGGCTGCCTGGTAACTTCCGATTTTGTTCTTTTCCCCTTATGCTTCTGGAACTTAAAGATCTCATTTTAACAACCCAACTTGGGATGTGGCAGTGGGAGAACGAGCTGGACTATGCTACAATTGTTTTATTTAATTTTTGTTTTGTTTATTTTTTAAGTTTGTGTGTGTTGAGGCAGGCCCATGCATGCACACGAGGTCAGAAGACAACTTTCAGTAGTTGGTTTTTCTTCTTTTACCATGAGGAAGTGAATCAATTTCAGGTAGGCAGGTTTGGAGGCACATGTTACCCACTTTGCTGGCTCCCTTTTTTATTTTTTAAATCAAATATTTTAAAATGATGCAGAGAGTTCTAGGCCAGCCAGGGGATTTATTCAAAGTAATACCTTGTCTCAAACAAACAAACAAACAAACAGAAGTCTGGGTATGTACACATTTTTATCTCAGTCCTTGGGTGGCAGAGGCAGGGCAGATCTCTGTGAGTTCAAGACTAGTCTGGTCTACATAGCAAGTTCTAGGCCTGCTAATGATATATAGTGTTCAAAAATGAAAACTGAAATAATGGAGGGATACCCTAAAAATTACTGTCATATAAAGTTAAAAGGTTACTATTTCAATAATTTTGACAATTGTGGATTAAGTGACTTTGGGGCTATTACTTGCAACTTGGAGTTGATTTGCTGCATTAGTCCTTAGTGTGTGTCTTGCTTTTTTTCTCTGTGTTAAGGATAGCAAAGTCCTTGCCTGGCTGTAGTTAGAGTTCAGTGACAGACTAGACAGGAATCAGTAATGCACAATGCCTGGTTATACAGCAGGAGGGAATGCAGCAAAAGAAAAGGTAATAATAGTAGGGACCTGTAAGGACTACTGTTTTGTAAGAAGCGGTCATGAACAGTTCTCAGGACGGGCCACTTGAGTACAGAGTAGTCCAGGTCCAGGAACAGAACACTTAGGCACAAGGGCACTAAGACAGAAGTGTGCCTGCTTTGCTGGAGGAAGAGTGATAAGGTCAGAATTGGTGGAGCTTTTTGAGTTAAGAGGTGAGTGATTAGAGATGAGTGAGGGTTAGGGTGTCTTTTGAGTCCTTGTGGACCCCTATAAGACCATTTGACTTTTATTTTTATTAAGATTTGATACTGTTAGATATCGTAAGCAGTGCTGATTAATGCTATTAGTTATGGTCACACAAAAGCATGCACATGGATCTTCATAGCCAACTTATTTGTTATAAGTCAAGACATAGCATTTGGTGCTGGAGGTATGACTCAGTGGTAAGGTACTTGTATAGCATGCACAAGGCCCTGTGTTTGATTTCCAGATAACTTATCTGAATATCAGTAGCATATATATATAACATTACTGTGAACTGTAGCAGAGAACAGACTACTAATGGAGCAACTTGAATGAATTCCTAGGGATTTATATTTGGTGACAAAAGCTAATCTCAAAACTGTGATTCAACTTTTTTTGGTTTTGTTTTGTTTTTGATTTGTAAAACTCTTTATGTAATAATCCTGGCTGCTCTGGAGCTGTGTAGACCAGGCTGGCCCTAAGCTTGTAGAAATCCTTCTTTGTCTGTTTCTGGAATGCTGGATTGCAGGCAAGAGCTACCACAGCCATCTGAATAGATCTTTGAAATATCCCAATTTTAGAAACAGGTCAAAACAGTTGCTGGTGTGAGCGGTCGGTGGGTGTGACTCTAGGAGGGCAACATGAGAAGTCCTGTGGGTTCAATGGCATCTGGACAGTGCTGCTAGATGCATGAATTTATGCTGGTGTTATATATAAAAAAAAAAAAAGACTATAATACAAACACATACGTAGGACTGCATGTAAAACTGGGGAGATGGGTGGGGTAAAACCAATGGAATGGGTCAAGATCAATGTCTTCCTTGTGATCTGTGGTTTTGCAAAACAGACACAGTGTGGAAGACATTTTTCTATATTGTTTCTTTGTACTGTGTGTGATTCTGCAATTATCTCAGTAAAGGCTTAAATATCACATTATATACCACAAATTTACACAATTATCATTGGTTTACAGTTACAAATTCTTGAGTTGGACTGAGAAGATGACTCCGTGGGTAAAGCACTGAGTAAGACTCCTCAGAGTTCATGTAAAACCTGGTGTGGTATCACATATCTGTATTCTCAGCACTACTTCACTGGGATAGAAACAGAGACAAGAAGCTTCTGAGCCAGCTACCCTCATCCATGGCATCGAAAAAGTGACCATGATCCAAACAAGGACTAACACCCGAGGCTGTCCTCTGAGTCTACATGTGTGCACCTGTACACACTCACACACACACACACACACACACACACACACACACACACACACATGCAAAGATTAAGAGGAAAACCCTTCCATTAAAAAAGAAGATAACTAATTATCTTATAGAGTGTAGACTATAGGACTTGGCTCTGCAGGATCCACATAGCTGGAGGTGGAATATGAGAGAAGTCAAAGTTAACTTCAAGATTTTTGACCAAAAAAAAAAAAAAAAAAAGATTTTTGACCAAAGCAACCAAGGAAATGAAGTTGCCATTTATTGTTATGATCAAGATGGCAAGGGGAGAAAGGTAGACATATGGGCTCGTGCATCTTTATTTGTTTTGTTTTATTTCAAGACAGGGCTTCTCTGTATAACAACCCTAGTTGTCCTGGAAATCATTCTGTAGACCAGGCTAGCCTCAAACTCATAGAAATCCACCTGCCTCTGCCTCCTGAGTGCCAGGATTAAAGGTGTGTGCCAGCACCACCTGGTGGGTTCTTATGCATACATGGGAAGTTATTTTTCAGGTATGGAGTTCAGAAGAAAAGTCCATATTGGAGGTAAAATTCGAGAATGGTCCATGTATAGAATTCATCAGAGGTAGGTGAGCATAAGAAGGAAGGTCACTATCTACAGTTGCCCAGTCCTGATGTAGATAGGGATGTGAATCTGCACAGAGTTTCAACCAGAGAACAGCAGGATCATGAGTGTGCAAAGAGAACAGATAGAAAGAAGATCCTAGAAACTCAAGCCTGCCCTATAGAAATGATGATGGAATAAGGATTAACAGCTCATATATTGAGAGACTGTATCTCTGAACCATGTAACTCCACAGTTGCTTTTAGAGCATAATCTGTGTTAAGACCATCCTCTATAAAAACAGAAGCTTGGAGAAAATAAGTAGATATGAGTAAGGTACAATAATGTTTGTTTGTGGAAGGGACATATGTGCCGTGGTAGAGGTCAAAGAATGACTGTCTGGAATCATTGTTTCCCTCCACCAGTGAGTGCTAGGGTCAGACTCAGGTCCTTAGACTTAGTGCCAATTGTCCTGACTCACTGAGCCATCTATCTTATCAGCCCCACCTTATGTAACTTATAAACTCACTTCAAGTGGGAGAAAATGTATCCTAGTGTTCACTGATGAGGCTGACTAAAACTGAATTGCTGTTGATCGCCCAGCATTAGAGGATCTTTTGAGGTCAGGGCCAACTTAGGCTATATAATACCCTATTTTTAAACCAGAGAAAACAACACTTGCAACCACTAGCAACAACAGAAGTGTTTATTGATGGGATTTGGTCAGAAGGGGCACAATTAACTATATATAAGGTTATGAACAGTTTATCCCTGGAAGCCAGAGTAGACTAATTAGTTATTCTCTGTCAGTGAAATAAACCGATTCTAGCAAGATTAGAGTATATAAAGACAGGTTTATTGGGAAGTAGCTCTAGGGCAAGTCGTCATGGGGTGGGACATAGAAGGAATATGGGTGGGGGCAAGAAAGAGAGAAAGCTCAAACGCAGAGAGAAGAGAGCAAAAGAGACCAAGATGACTGCATTCTATAGAGAAGAGCTTCTGCAGGAGGGGAAGCCCAGTTCCTGGGCTGGAAAGTTCAGGACAGGGAGTGGGGTATGCCAGCCATGTCCTATAATAGGAACTGGAAATTCTGGGAGAACCTGGAGGCCATGTTAAAGGAGACCTTTAACATATTAAGGTCTTTAGTATGTTAAATATGCACCTCAGCCTCTTGTCCTTGGTCTGAGTCCCAACATCCTAGCTGTTTGTTTGTTTGTTTGTTTGTTTTTTGGATAGTAAATAAAGGGCAATGTAATCATCTATAACTACTTCCTGCTGACATTAGGGTGCTGTTACTGGGGGCTGGGGGGAGCAAAAAGCTGGCATGTTGGCCAAGTCTGGGAAGAGCAGGTCGTCTTACTTGTGGTCCAGGTTGTATGACCATCTGGGCTAGCCGCTTTTTCGAGCTGTTCTAGATGCAGATTCTGGGAAATACCTGAACTTGTCAGGATGCTTGGACAGATAGGTGTGTGTGTGTGTGTCTGTGTGTGTGTGTGTGTGTGTGTGTGTGTGTGTGTGTGTGTGTAGAAGATAAGGAGGTTAGGGAGAAAACTTTTTTCTTGGGTATACATTTGAAACTTTTAGGCCCATGGTCTTGGTAGTTGGGGGTGGGGCTCCCAGGGAAAAGGGGAATAGATGCCCCCCTCAGGAATAGACAGGTAGGGGAGGGAAACAGGTTATTGATTGGCAGTACTTATCTGGAGTTGATTTGACCTGTGAGATGTGGATTCCAGTGGATGCCCTGAAGCTTACTTTTTTTTTTTTTTTTTTTTTTTAGAGACAGGGTTTCTCTGTATAGCCCTGGCTGTCCTGGAACTCACTTTGTAGACCAGGCTGGCCTTGAACTCAGAAATTCGCCTGCCNGAGACAGGGTTTCTCTGTATAGCCCTGGCTGTCCTGGAACTCACTTTGTAGACCAGGCTGGCCTTGAACTCAGAAATTCGCCTGCCTCTGCCTCTGAAGTACTGGGATCACAGGCGTGCGCCACCACTGCCCGGTGCCCTGAAGCTTAGAAGTATCTTTTTAAGTTTACAAAAAGAGACAAATTTTAGAAGTGTTAGTATTACCACTGTTCCATGTTAAACTCTGAACTTTGAAGTTTCACCACCACAGTAGCGCAGCCAGGGGAAGAGGTCTGAAGCATTTTCCTTCCTCCTGAGCCCCTTCACTCACTTTTGTTACTATTCAAGGTTTTCACGACCTCCAACCTTCATAATCTACGTTTACCAATCTCAGAACACCGTCCTATTTCCTCACACTTTCTTGTATCCTCAAACCTTACGTAGACTGTGTGGGGACAGATGCAAGTAAGTTAGATTGTGGTTGTATAAGGATGGAGCCTCAGGAGATTTCTAGAGATATTATGAGATCCAGGAAGGCCTTGAAGAATGTATAGAGCTTCAGTTGAGGAAACAGACATGGTTAAAGAATGTATTTCATTTGGAGAAAGAGCATGGTAAGCAGGGGGGTGGGGATCCAGACTCTGTCCTTTTTAGTATTGTGATAGGGAACAGCTGAAGATAATGCTGGAAAGCTGGCTAAACCAGTTTGTAAACTGTATTTTGTGCTGAGGAATTTGCACATTTCTCAAAGAGTTGGCAGCTTTTATTCTGTGAGGGGCCAATAGTAAATGTTTTAGGCTCTGCAGACCACTGTAATTATTCATCTCTCCCACTGTGCCACATGAACCAGGGATAGACAATACATCGATGAATAATGTAACTGTTCCAGTTTACATTTATAAAACCAGCCAGATTCAAGTCCCTGCTGTAAAACGCAAGAACATGTTCTCATCTAGCTGTGGCTTAGTGCCCATTACCCATTCTCCCATGCACAACCTTTCTAGCCTGTAGAAACATCTACTCGATGTCTGTGAAATTAACTTTTTAACTTCTACTTATAAGGATCCTACAGTGTTTGACCTTTTGTGCGTGGCTTATTGCACTAAATATGTATGTCCTTTAGTCTCTGTTGCTGTGTAAGTCCACCATATTGGTCTTACCTCCTTGTCATTCAGAATTTGTTCTCTTCTAATAAAGTGTCCTCAGAGAACAGGGGAGAGATAGATAGTATTGTCATCCTCAGAACAGAAGCAAAAGCAAGCTGCTCCCAGAACTGCTTCTGAACTGCTGTCCTGGGACACTTCAGTATACAGATGCTCCCCAGTAAAGGAAAGCTAGGGGAGATGTAAAGTCAGGATGGAGACTCTCAGAGTGGGAACACAGGATACAAGAAAATTCCAGAATCTGAATCACAAGAATATAACTTCTCTATTGTTTTGAAAAGGAAAAACAAGCTGAAGTAAAAGCCATAGAAACATGTTCCCCGATGACACACAAAAAGTAGGAAGTGTTAATAGAACACATCTACAGACCCTGTGATCTACAACAGTAACGTTCCTGTATGACACACTGGTGCAGTTGCGGCACAAATGCTGAGAGTGACCATCCGCTATCTGGTTGGATTTGAGGCCACTTCATGAAGTGGATGGAACCCATGCCTGACACAGCTTGGGTACCTAAGAACCTGAAACTAAGTAGGCCATGGGCCTAGGGGAAAACCAAATAGTATTGTTTGTCAAAGGAACACAGCAGTAAAGTGACTCCTAATGACATTGTGCCATACTTCTGTATCTTAGTTAGGGATGCTGTTGGTGTGATGAAACACCATGACCAAAAGCAACCGGAGAGGACAGGATTTATGTGACTTGCACTTCCATACCACTGTTCATCATTGAATGAAGTCAGAACAGGAACTCAAGCAGGGCAAAAACCTAGAGTCAGGAGCTGATGGAGAGGCTGTTGAAGTGTTGCTTCCTGGCCTGCTCAGCTTGCTCTCTTCTAGAACCTAGGACTACCAGTCCTGGGATGGCATTACCCACAGTGAGCTGGGTTCTCTCCTGTTAATCACTAATTAGGAAAATGCCTTATAGCTGGATCTAATGAAGGTAATTCCTCAATGAGACTCCCTCCTTTCAGATGACTCTAGCCTTTGTCAGGTTGACATAAAAATAGGCAGCACACCATGGATCAGCGTCTTGCTCAGCCATCATCAGAGAAGCGTCCGCCTACAGGACATGAGCACTAATACAGAAACCCACAGCTGGACAGAATGCAGAGGGTGACAGACTAGGGAACACTCAGTCCTAAAGGTCTTCTTAAATCCCTGCCCCCAGGGCTCTGGGAGCTATGCAGAAGAGGAGGTGGAAAGGTTGTAAGAGCCAGAAGGGGTGGATGACACCAAGGAAACAGTGTCTTCCAGACACAACAAAACTGACTCACATATGAACTCAGACTGTGGCAGCACACACGGAGCCTGTGCAGGTTCCAGACAGACATACCGGAGATGAGAGGGAGAAGTAGATATGAGCTCCTGCTCCTGCTTCCTAACCAAAAGAAGATATCTCCGATTGACAAAGGAAAAACCAGTTTTCTACAATGGTGTCTCACTGGGTACACAAACCACAGATGAGGGCAGACCCCATGCCAAGCAAGTAGATGACCAACACAAAATTAACTCAATGACATTTTTGTAGGTTTTTGGTTTGGTTTTGGTTTGGTTTGGTTTTGAATTTTTGTCTCATGTTGTTTGGGGGGGGGGGTTCTTTATCTTACTGGTCTTTTACTTGTATGAAATAATTCCTAAATTTATGTTTTTGTGGGTTTTGTTTGTATGTTTTTCCTTATTATTATCATTATTATTCTAGTTGGTTTGCTTTTTTATTTGCTCTTTTTTTTTTCTAAAGAGAGATGTAGCCCATGTGAACACTGTATGTGGTGGAAGCACTTCACTGCCTGCTCCCTGTTTTTGTTGCAGCGTGTTTTCGGTATCCTTTCCTACAGAGTAGTCCTGCTGTATGCTGCATGTGTAGCTGCTGGGCCTAACTCTATTGTTAGGTAGAGCCACCCACACTGACAAAATGAGGAGCCTTCCCTGTAGTCAGGCCTTCTTGACCACACTGCCTACTCCTGGGTAGTCCATCCCAGTGTTTTAATTATATGTTTTCAGAATGCCTTTTTGTTGTTCTTTAAAACTTCTTTTCAGCTGGGTGTGGTAGCATACACCTGTGTTTCTAGCACTCATGATGGAGATCAAGGCAGAAGGTTCACCTTAAGTGCAAGGCTAACTTGGTCTATGGAGTGAGTTTCTGGTTAGCCTGACCACTATTGAGAGACCTTGGGGGAAAAAAATCCCTTAAATAAACAAACAACCTAATAATAGAAAAATAATATTTTCCTTTGAAAATGTTTTTAGAAGATGCTCTTGTTTTTAGTTATGTGTACCTGTGAGTGTCTGCTTGTATGTGTGTGTATCACATGTGTGTCTGTACCCTCGGAAGCCAGAATTGAGTGTCAGATCCTCTAGAAAGAGTTACAGCTGCGAGCCACTCCATGTAGACTCTGGGAACCAACCAGAAACCCTCTGCAGGAAGCATTCTTACCTGCTGAGCCATTTCTCCAGCTTTGAAAATAATCTTCTTGAAAAATAGTAGTCCCAGAGGCAGGGGACTACTATTCCTTCCTGTGAGATATATATTGCTATTTTACTATGTTGTTTTAAAGTTTTTCATCTTCACTTCATTTCTCCCACTTGATTATTTTCCTGCAGAGGCAGTAGTGAAGGCATGAGTGGTGTGTAGGTGAGAGCAGCAGATGATAGATCAAGGACGTAGGGCACCCGGACTAGCACTTCCTGTTCCCCGTAACAGATGCAATACATGACATCCGTTTGTGAAATGGCTTTCTCTCTTCTCTGCATAGCTATAACCTGTGGTGGAAGTAGCCGGTGAGTACCCTGCACCATGGCACTGCCGTTCCGGAAGGACTTGGGGGAGTACAAGGACCTGGATGAGGATGAGCTCCTTGGCAAACTGTCAGAATCAGAGCTGAAACAGCTGGAGACTGTCCTGGATGATCTTGACCCCGAGGTCAGTGCTGACCGGAGAAGAGATAGCGACTGTTTGGCTCAGTAGCTGCCGTCTAACCAGCTTGCTTTCTCGTGGCTTTTCCCATACTCTTTGCCCACTTTCCATCCAGATGAACTGGCATTTTGCTTCTTCTCCAGGTCCCCATATCTACTTCCACATCTTATGACACAGGCATTTTAAACTATCATTAAACATCTACACAATTTCTTTTCTCCACTACAAGCTTACCTTTGTGTAATTGAAATTAGTAATAGCTAATTAGCCCTTTAATTTATGCTAATCTGTTTCTCTCCAGAGTACCAGGCTGGCACCAGTATACTGTGCCCCTAAGAATGTTCTTAGTGGCCTAAACCTAATTATAATGGTACTTGAGAAAGGTTGACCAAATGGTCTGTTGTTAGCATTGGTAGAACAGATCTAAAGAGCAGATCTGAACATGGATATTTCTTAACAATGATCTTAAGACCCTGATAAACCCATCCTAAGTTACAAATATTATACATTAAAATACATTTAATATACCTAGCCTATTAATATCATAGCTTTACCTAGCCTACCTTAAATGTGCTCAGAACACTTAAATAAGCCTACATTTATACAAAATCATCTATGTAAAGCCTAGTTTGTAATTAAAAAAAGTATTTATTACCTCATAAAAGTTAACTTATGTGCTATACTGATAATGAAAACCAAAACAATTGTATGGTATGCTTTTACATTATCTTATAGTGGGCCATTGTTAAGTCAAGGACAGTGCAGATGTATACTTGTCTTAATTTGCCAAGTGGTTGTTAACTTGTCTCCTAGGCTGTACTAGGCTAATGTGGAACCATTTAATCTTGGAAATGTGACTCATGGGGGGGCATATAGCAGGGAAGAACCTCAAAGTAGTGGTTATTTGCAAAGCTTGACCACCTTTCTTGAAAGCACATTGGTTTTCTGTATCCTTTAAGAATTAAAGTATTGTGAGCTTTTAGGGAAAGGAGTGGTACTGAGAATTAAATTCAGGGCCTCAAGCATGCTAAAAATGTGCTTTATAAAATTGTTCTTGTTGCTAAGTGATATGTCTATACACAGGTCAAGTCCTTTGACCATGATTACTATTACAAGAAAAACTTCTCATACCTAAGTCTGAGAGATTACTCAAGATAATAGAGCTGCCAACAATATATTTGGCAATAGTCAGTGAAACCAATTTTAATCAAATGGTTTAAGACCTAGAAAGCATGTAAGAGACTGTCTAGCCTGGGGTTTTTAACTTGGGCCAGTGACTTTTGTGAGGGGCTGTCAAGTCCATTACAGAGTGTTTTACAGCACCTTGTCTTAGAACAGTCTTCAGGCTGTGACTACCCAGGAGAGAAAACTGTGGTGGACATTTTGTAGACAGTGTCAACCTCCAGACATGGACCATAAGGGAAGGGCTCACCAATTCCTTTTGAGCCTCACCCCCAAGGAAGAGGCTTTTCCATTTTCTCCATGGTCTAAGACTGTGAGGTCCTTGACTTGGCCCTGCCTGTGTCAAAACACACATCCACTCAGACTTCACTCCCTTAGCGCTTTCTCCTCTTCCTCTTCCTCCTCTTCGTCCACTCAGGCTTGTGCTCTCCACTAAACTCAACACTGTGCTGTGTGGACACCAGAGGACTTAGCTCTTCTGTGTGTCAGGATGCCATGGGGCATGCAGAACAATGACAGTACTACCACACACTCATGCTTTTGTGCACACATGCACACATACACAGTGAACAGTGTTGTACGATATTTAAATCAAGCAAATCATCTTGAGGTTGGACTGTGCATGTTTTTATTTCCATAAAACTCTGATCAAATAGCCATTACAAAGGGATGACATATAATAGTATGCAATTCTTTTGTGATAGAATTAGTTTATGTACATATTTACAGTTCAGTTATTAAGCATTAATAAAATTGTTGTTGCTATTGTTTGAGCATTAAACTTACTATCCCCCTGCTTCAACTTCCTGAATACTAGAATATAAGCCAAGCTAGGAAAACTTTTTCCTTAGTAATCCTTGGAGGAAAACAAAAATCAACTCTAATACAAATATCACTGTAAATTTAAAAGTCATACCTGGAAAAATAATAATCCATGGATACCTAAAAATTAAAGGGTGAAGCTAGGCCAAATGGCTCCTTCCTATAACTCCAGTACTTGGAAGGATGCAGCAAGAAGAGTCATGAAGTTTATGGCCAGCATGGTCCACACTGAGTGCCAGGCCAGCCATGATGATGTGTCAAGAGCCTGTTTCAAAAGAAAATGCTAGTG
Source organism: Mus pahari (assembly GCF_900095145.1). NCBI lineage: Eukaryota > Metazoa > Chordata > Mammalia > Rodentia > Muridae > Mus > Mus pahari. The sequence continues at coordinate 70,279,292 of NC_034599.1, read as the reverse complement.
GCTGTTTCCTGCTAGTGGGATACTATCTGAAGAAAATCTGTAGGTGCCTATTTTTAATAATAATATAAGTGAATTCTACCTACTTAAAAAATATAGACTTGCCAGCAGCAATAACACACACCCCTTTAATCCCAGCACTTGGGAGGCAGAGGCAGATGGGTCTCTGAATTCAAGGCCAGCCTGGTCTACCTAGTAAGCTCCAGGACAGCCAGGGTTATACAGAGAAACCCTGTCTCACAAATACACAAAGACTTGTAGGCCAGTAAGATGGCTCAGTACTAAAGGTGGTTATCAGTCAGTCTGATAACCTATTTAAGATCCCAGTAGAAGGAAAAAACCAACTCCTCTGTACTGGCTAGCTTTGTGTCAACTTGACACAGCTGGAGTTATCACAGAGAAAGGAGCTTCAGTTGGGAAAATGCCTCCATGAGATCCAGCTGTAAGGCATTTTCTCAATTACTGATCAAGGGGGGAGGTTCCCTTGTGGGTGGTGCCATCTCTGGGCTGGTAGTCTTGGGTTCTATAAGAGAGTGG
>NC_034599.1:70267209-70278748 GCF_900095145.1 Mus pahari | reverse complement strand
CGCTTGAGTTCCAGTCCTGCATCCTTTGGTGATCAACAGCAGTATGGAAATGTAAGCCAAATAAACCCTTTCCTCCCCAACTTGCTTCTTGGTCATGACGTTTGTGCAGGAATAGAAACCCTGACTAAGACATCCTCTAAAAGTTGTCCTCTGATCTCTACATACATGTCATGGCACATGTGCTCCCTCACACCCAAAATCAGTACATCACTGTTTAAATTTAAAAAAAAAAAGACTTCTGTAATACATTTCACATTCACATGACTAAAATCCTACAAGGTGTTTAATGTCTGTATCATGCTGGCTTCTTCATCTTTCTTGCATGGGAAATCTGTAGAAGCATATACTATTGGCATTCCTGGTGGTTTGGTGGTCATAATGGCTGACTCATTCTCTCTGGCAGAATGCCCTTCTGCCTGCAGGGTTTCGGCAGAAGAACCAGACATCAAAGTCTGCCACGGGACCCTTTGATAGAGAACGGCTCCTTTCTTACCTAGAGAAGCAAGCGTTGGAGCACAAAGACCGGGAAGACTATGTGCCCTACACTGGAGAGAAGAAAGGTAAGTCTAAGACTGTATGTTCTTATTCAGTAGCTTTGGATTCTTTGGGTAATCGATACCCATGGAGAAAATAGTTTTTAGATGTAGATAGTCAGCAGCCTTCAAAATACACTGCTGGTGACCTAAAAGTTTACTAAGTAGTTTAGATACATCACTTATATTTTTATCAACTTATCCAGAATTTTTTTATCCATTCATTAGTGAAATTTGATTACACAGAGGCTTTGTACAACATTACTTCACTACAAGTTGTTGAACCAAATTTAAAACACTCCAGTTTATTACAGAGTGCAAGTGACAGTGAAGCAGTGCTTAAAGTGAAATCCCTTAAAATAATTCATGCTTTTTCATTGTCCCCCTCAATATATATAGTTTTTGTGTGCTAATGTTTCCTATTGTGAGATTCAGGAAGTTTTCTAGTCCTAACACGTTGATATTATAGTATCTAATTCATTCATTCTCTTACATTTGAGTACCCTGTTTTCTTCCTTAATCAATAAACAAGAACAGCCAACCCCTGAAGTGAAGACTTAGCTTAGATTGAACTTTACTTCCTAGAATGAAAGAGTTTACTAGCTGAAGATTCAGCTCAAGTAGTAGTGTCTAAGCCGGGCAGGCAGTGGTGGCACACCCTTTAATCCCAGCACTCAGGAGGCAGAGGCAGGCGGATCTCTGAGTTTGAGGACAGCCTGGTCTACAGAGTGAGCTCCAGGATAGCCGGGGCTATACAGAGAAACCCTGTCTCAAAAAAAGAAGAAGTAGTGTCTAACACAAATAACTTAGAAGTAGGGCATGAGCTACCTGAAAACAGAAACAGGGAACTAAGAACAAGTAGTAGACTTTTAAAGTACAACTAGCTAGAAAATTCTCCAAGATGGCTTAGCTTATATGCAGGGTATACTATAGAAGTTACAGGGAAGGCTGGACAGATAGATGCTCAGTGGTTAAGACCACTTGCTGCTGTTCCAGAGGACCTGAATTCAGTTCCCAGTACCCATATTGTGCAGCTCACAACTGTCTGAGGCTCCAGCTTCAAAGACTCCAACACCTTATTCTGGCCTCTGAGGGTACCTGCACTCGCTTGCACATAACTCCCACCCCCATACACATAATTAAAAAATAATTTGTAGAAATAAAATCATAGTATATAAAACTAGAACCAAATATATAAAGATACAGAATACAATACGTACATGACGTAGGTCCCGTGATGCAATAAAATCCGTTGCTGTTTTTTGCTTTGTTTTTCTTGTTTTTTAATTAGAGGATTTCTTTTTTAAAATGTGTATGTGTGTGTGCTTGTATCTCTGTGTGTTTTGTGCACCCTTCTGTAAGGGTTCCTTGAGGCCAGAAGAGGGGGTCATGTAGTTGCAGTTGTGAGCTGCCCGATATGGGTGCACGGACAAAGGAGAGTATTTATCTAGGCTTTCTACAAATGATGATCATGCACAGTGCTGACCATGGCAGTTATTTCCCAGCATACTGTACAGATCATCAGTAGCCTGTCTCAGTTAAAAAGGCACAGCGCAGTACGTACGTATGACTCTGTCACATGGGGACATCACATGCCCAGCCTCTAATATTCTTTACTGTCTTTCTGTTGCTTGCTTATAAATCCTTCTCCCATTTGCTCCTACCATGCTTCACTCTTATCTGGGCTGCTTTTCCATGTCCATTATTCCAGTGCCCTGACTGCAGTCTGCGTGCTACAGATAGGTGTATTCCAATGGATTCTGCTTGCACTGCTGACTCACCAGGGATGGGCCAGCCCGTCCCTCGGGGGCACTCCTGTTCTCCCCACTCTCCTTGGGGTCCAGCCCTCTGCACTTTATTGTTTCTGTTGTGTTTTTCCCCAACTCTGAGAATGTAATATTCTTGGCTTCCTTCCCAAGAATCCCATATGTGCCACCTTGCTTCCTAGAGGTGACCAGCCAGTTGTCTTAAATGAGTGACTTCTGCAATCCTCTTTACCTCACTTGGTTGCCTCAGCACTCCAGAAAACTCAGGGTCTCCACTGTTCTAAAAGAGGCTTCCTACATCCTGTGGAGAATAAGACTTCTCGGTAGAACATTGGACTCTTGAGTAAGTCAAAAAGCCCACAGTTAGATGTCTTTACAGTGGCAGTATGTAGGGTTTGGTGGTGTCTGAAGCTCCACGATGGGGCTTAACCTGCCACTGTCACTTGTCTTTCATTTGCGGGTAGGACTGTACCGTTTCATACTCCCCAGAATCGGTTTTCCTGGCCTAGTCTTCTTTTTTTTTTTTTTTTTTTTTTTTTTTAAATCAGTTTTAAAATTCCAGTCCTGGACTTTGTTGAATAAGGAAATTAAGGTCAATCAGCTATAATGTTGTCTACTGACAAGTACAGTAAGTAGATGTTTTGTTAGAATTGTGCTTTTAAAAAAAATACATCTATTGAAAGTTATGTGAGGAGCTGGAGAGACAGGCTCACTGATTAAGAGCAGTGGCTGCTCTTCTGGAGGACAGGAGTTAATTCCCAGTACCCAGATGGCGGTTCACAACCATCTATAACTCTAGTCCAGCAAATCTGATGCCCTCCTGTGCTTCCACAGGTACAGCACACATGTGACACATACATGCAAGCAAAAGACATACACATACAACTAAAATCTTAAAGGTTAAAAAAAGAAAGTTAGTTATGAGCATCTGTGTGTGTCAGAGTACAGGTGCCCTAGAAGGCCCAATTTGGGAACATTGAACACTAACATCGTGCCCTGTATGGTGGTACATGCCCTTTATCTGAAGCTTTGTATCTAGGCCAAGCAGGGCAACACAGTGAGACTGTGTCTCAAAAATAAAATAATTGATAATAAAAATGTACATTTGTTCTATTTACTATAAATCAGTCCCTTCATAGTATAAAGTTTATAATAGCCTGGTGTGATATGAACACCTTTAATCCCAGCACTCAGGAGGCAGAGGTAAATGGATTTCTGAGTTCAAGGCCAGCCTGGTCTACAGAGCAAGTTCCAGGACAGCCAGGGCTACACAGAGAAAACTGTTTCAAAAAAACAAAACAAACAAACAAACAAACCTATATATGGGCTGGTGAGATGGCTTGGTGGGTCAGAGCAGTGACTGCTCTTCTGAAAGTCCTGAGTTCAAATCCCAGCAATCACATGGTGGGTCACAACCACTTGTAATGAGATCTGATACCCTCTTCTTGTGTGTCTGAGGACAGCTAAAGTGTACTTATGTGTAATAATAAATAAATCTTTAATATATATATATGTATATATATATATATATACATATATATATATATATATATCAAGTCATCTTATCTGAGGTCAAAATTTCAATAGAGAAGTAATCATGACTTTCAAAAACATGTAAAAATTAAGGTAAATTATGCAATATGTTACTAATACACTTGTTAATGAATGGCTTGGGATAAAAAAATGATACATCCACCCTATATCTATCTGATATCTGTCTGATAAAGCCTAGCATTTCATTCATCCTGTGAGGCAATTAGGGCACAAACCAAAAGTAACCGGTATAAAGGAAAGGCATTAAATTAGCCAGTGTCTCATAGTTACTGAATTTAAAATATTATTAAGAAAAGCACTTTTATTAACTAAGCAATCTCACTACCCAATCCCCTTAATTAAAAAAAAACAAAACTATTTGGGGCTGGAAAGGTGACTCAGCAGTTAAGTGTTTACTACTCTTGTAGAGGATCCAGCACACAGTCATAGCTACCTAGACCTCACCCCTCCAGGATCCAGCACACAGTCATAGCTGCCTAGACCTCACCCCTCCAGGATCCAGCACACAGTCATAGCTGCCTAGACCTCACCCCTCCAGCTCCACGGCATCTGATGCCCTCTGAAGGAGCTTGTATTCAAATAAACATTACCATAAGTGCAACACACACACACACACACACACACACACACACACACACCTCTATAGTGTGTAAAATTATCTTTAAAAACCATCTTTTGTTAATAAAGATTGTGTAAAAGGAAATTCCTGTGCCATAAAAATCTCCCTATGTAAAGTATATGATTCAGTAATGTTAAACATATTCATAGAATTATACAACAACCCCCACAATCTTTAGTTTAGAACAATTTCATCATGCCCCATAGAAAACCTGTATCCATTTGTAATCAATCAGTCTACCACATCCCTGTTCTATTCCATAGCCATAGGCAATCACTGATTTCCTCTCTGGCTCTGGACACTTCCCATCAGTGGGCTGATACTATATAAACTGATGACTGCCTCTCTCACTGTACAGCAGACCTACATTCCCGGCCCTCCCCTCACTCCTTTTAATAGTAGAATCATATTCTATTGTCTTTTGTTCTTTAATATTTGGGTTTCTGAATTTTAGTTATAAATATGCTGCAATGAATATTGTATAAGAATGGTTGTTGCTTTGGGGTGTTTTGCCTTTTAAGACAGTTATATGCTATAGCTCAGGCTGGTCCCAAACTCCTAGGGGTCCTCCTGCCTTAGTCTTCCAGGTGCTGGGGTTGCGGGTGATTAATGAGCCATTACTCTCAGCTTTTTGATTTGTTTTGGATTCATGCTTGGGATTGGAAGGGGGGAATCTAACTTCATGGAATTTTGCATGTGACTGTCTAGTTGTCTACTGACCTTTTTCAATTGAATTGTCTTATGTTCTTGTAGGTGAATCAGTTGCCCAAAGTGTAAGAGTTAACTTATAGATTCTATCCCATTGATCTAAATATCTTTTCTTCTACACGGCAATGCTGACTTAATTACATTAGGTTTGCACTGAATCTTCAGATGGTCAAGTGTGAGTTCTCTGGTATTGGCCCTTCTCAGGTAGCTTGGCCTGCTTAGATTTCTGTAAGGCTGTTCTGGCTTGCTTAAATTTCATATGATTCTCAGTTAGCTTGTCACTTCATATAAAGTGAACATTTGGGATTTTGAAAAGAACTCAAATCAAAAAATAAAGAAAGATCCTACATAATCTATATTCATAGAGCAAATTTAGATCCTACCTAATTTATACCTTCTTATAAAATTAATCTCAATTATTGTATTAAGGTACTCCTAAAGAAAATATGAAGTAATTCCTTTTTTATTGTTGAATAGGAATTGTCTTTTATTTCTCACTTCTTTTTTTCTTCTGGTACAGACAATTCAACTCCTGACTTCACACATGTTAGGCAAGCTGGCGCCTGCTGAGCTAAAGCCCCAGCCCCACACCCTTCTTATTAAAAATAGATTCTTTTCTCATATAACACACCCTAATTACAGTTTCCCCTCCCTCCACTCCTCCCAGTTCCTTCCCACCTCCCCGCCTATCTGGATCCACTCCCTTTCCGCCTCTCATCAGGAAAGAACAGGGTGAAGTAATTACTTTTTATTATTAACACATTTCTACATATGGAGAGATTATAATAAAAAGAATCCCAAGACAGTTACCAAGTCCACGTCAGGAGCTATTTAAAAATAATGTCTGGTATGTGTGCTACCACTCTTTCATAGTCCTAGTAAGATTACAACAGCTCATTTTTAAAGCTGAATTTATTTAGAAATAAGACATTAAGTTATATATAAAATATGTGAATTCATTAAAAATCATTATCCCTCCAAAGATTGTTGCTTTATTTGGTGCCTTTAAAAATGTGTAACTACATCTTTGTACTTATCAAAAATTAATAAAATGAGTTTGATTCCAAAATAAAGATAAAAATTTGTGTTAGAATTTCCATAGGTCTTCAGAAAGTCTTTTGGCTTTTTTTTTTTTTCTATCAAGGTTTATTTTGTACTTTTAAGCATTAGTAGAAGTTTGTGGGTGGGGGAAATCAGATATGAATAATACCTCAAGAGCTGTGAGTGAGGATTATAAAAATAAACATCTTAGATTTTTTACAAGGCTTTAGATTCCTTCAGCTCCTCCAAGACATGGACAGCTATTTGGTAGTCTGATTGGTTTTCTTTCTTTTTCATTTTTTTTTTCTAGCTTCATTTTTTAAGCCCATGCTGGCCTCAGACTTAGTACATATTAGACCTGAGGGTGACCTGGAACTTAAGCCACTTCCTCCCACAGAAGGCTACATCAGATTTTCTTTTTTTTTTTTTTCTCTCTTTAAATTGACAAAAATAGGAACTATATATATTTACAATATGCAGCAAACCTCTTTTTATATGTGCACAGTATAGAATGGAAAAATCAGGGCATTTGATACATGGTTGTGTTTTGTTTTGTTTTGTTTTGTTTTATTCTCAACCTTGCCTACTGGCTGTTGGGATGCAGATACGCATCAGACCAACTAATAAGCCAGAGTCTCTGGGATACACCTCAAATATCAGAATTTCTCAACACTTGTTGCCAAGTCTACTCTGCATTCACTACTTAGAACCAGACATGAACAGCAGGAAAGGCAGGCAGGCTTGAGCTGGGCAAGCGCGGGCACAGTGGAAGTCATACCTGCTATACCACACATGCTCCGGAGCCTGTGCATCCCAGCCCTCCTGTGTACCATTTTCATTGAAATAGTAATCCCGGTGAGGATTTTAGGACACAATTACTTAATAATAATGAAAAATTACATAAAAGACTAAAGAGGTGGCTCAGGGGTCAAGAGCACTTGCTACTGGGACACAGGTTTAGTTTGCAGGAAACATACGCAGTGACTCACAACTTTAAATCCATTTCCAGGCATACAACACCCTCTTCTGGCATCTGTTAGCACCAAATATACACATGGCAATGCGTGGTCTAAGACTCATAAATAAAATAAAGATGAATAGTAAAAGATATATGTAATCTATTAGTTAAAAATAGTAAAAAAAAAAAAAAAAAAAAAATTGATCACCAGAACCCCTAAATTTTGAGATGTTATACATGCTACCACATAGCCTGGCATTTTGTTGTTGTCGTTGTTGTAGGGTGATGGTGTTCTACTAGAAATAATTAAGTTTTTAAGCTACCAATGTATTGGAAGAAGCACTGGCTTAAAGAGTTTGGAAACTTACTTCAGGGCTTGAGAGATGGCTCAGTAGTTGAGAGCACCAGTTTCTCTTCCAGAGGACCCACATGGCAGCTCACAGTCATCTATAACTCTGGTTCCAGAGGATCTGGTGCCCTCTTCTGGCCTCTGTGAGCACCAGGCATGTATATGTGATACATAGACCTACATGCACAGGCAAAACGCCCATATACATAAAATTATTTCTAGTTAGTTAGCTCATCTTTGAACCAGCATGTGTGAATTATGCTGTATAAAATCGGGCCATTTGGACTAAAAAGTTGCTCACCAAGTTGTTATTCAGCAAGTTGATAAGGATGACCAGATCATAGATTCTGTCCATGAAAAATCTCAAGGGAGGGAGGCACACAAAATAGTCTTAATTTGCCTTTTCCTGATGACTAAGGTTGTTAAACACTCCATTTACATTTTTTTCTTCTGAGAATTGCTTGTTCATTTCATTAACCCAATTGTGGATTAGCCCAGTTTTAAATGCTGTGCAGAAAGCTTTTAATTTCATGCAACCTACCTATTGATATTTGAGATTGGTTCCTATACTGTTGAAGTTCTGTTCAGAAAGCTTTTCCGTACGCCCAATGTTTTGAAGAGTATTCCTAGCAGTTTGAGGTTTTAAATTAAGGTATTTATTCCATTTCTAATCGGTTCTTACATAGCGTGAGAGATAATGGATCTAATTGTGTTCCACTGCAGATGGACTCCCAGGTTTGCCACCACTTCTTGTTGACTAGGCTCTCCTCTATAGCATCCTCCTCTACGGCATCCTCCTCTACTGCATCCTCCTCTACTCCATCCTCCTCTACGGCATCCTCCTCTACGGCATCCTCCTCTACTCTTTTGGCCACCTTCATTAGAGGTTAGATGTCCACAGCTTTGTCGGTGTATTCCAGTCCTCTATTTGGTTCCAAGTCCATAGCTACTGTAGTGCGGTTTGAGGTTTGGGGATAATTCCAGTTTTGTTCTTGCTCTTTAGGATTGCTCTGGCTACCTATGGACTTCTGTGATTCCATATGTATTATTGGGTTCCCCAGAGCTATGAAATAGCATCCAAATTTTGATGGGCATTGTGTTAAATCTGTAGATTAATTTTGGTACCAAAGTCATTTTCACAGTTAATTCTGCCAATCCAAGAGCATGGAAGATCCTCTATTATCTAATATCTTCATTGACTTCCTTTTCCAGTTGTCTTAAGTTTTCTTTGTAGAGGTCTTTTTAGCAGAAGAAGGAGCTCAATATGAATGGAATATTTTTCTTCTCTTTTTTTTTAAAGATTTATTTATTTACTTTATGTATATGGGTACACTGTAGCTGTACAGATGGTTGTTAGCCTTCATGTGGTTGTTGGGAATTGAATTTTAGGCTCGCTCCAGTCGGCCCTGCTCTCTCAGTCTCTGTTCGCTCCGGCCCAAAAATTTCTTTATTATTATGCATAAGTACACTGTAGCTGTCTTCAGACGCACCAGAAGAGGGTGCTTGGATTTGAACTCAGGACCTTCAGAAGAACAGTCACTGCTCTTACCTGCTCAGCCATCTCACCAGCCCTACTTTCTTTCTCTTTAAGAGTTCAGTGTGTGAGCCGGGCATGGTGGCGCACACCTTTAATCCCAGCACTTGGGAGGCAGAGGCATGCGGATTTCTGAGTTTGAGGCCAGCCTGGTCTACAAAGTGAGTTCCAGGACAGCCAGGGCTATAAAGAGAAACCCTGTCTCAAAAAATCAAAAAACAAAACAAAACAAAGAGTTCAGAGTGTGTGTGTGTGTGTGTGTGTGTGTGTGTGTGTGTGTGTGTGTGTAGAGACTACTGTTTTCTTAAAAGTTAGATGATGGTGTACACCTTTAATCCCAGCACTCCCAAAGTAGATGAAGGAGAGGTCTATAGATCGAGTTCCAAGACATCCAGGGCTACACAAAGAAACTTTCTTGAAAAGCTGGGGGGGGGGGGTTGCATAAGATCTTTTAAGTACAGACAATTATATGGTTGGTAATAAGGAATCCTTGTCTAATTACTGTAGCTACGACTTCAGGCTCTGTCTTCACTAGATGCTCTGTGTATGTATGTCATTAATACATCCTCATTGCTAGAGCTAAGACTTAAAGTACTAATTTCAACTGGCGCTCTGTGGTATGTATGGAGTTAACACATCCTCATTAATACAAAGTCATCTGGATTGACCCAGTGTCAAAATCAGAAAATCCCTGGCTTTGAATTCAGATATAAGAAGTTACAAAAACTGCTATTCTCACTGTGTTAATTTTTCTGTCATTTTAACAGATACCTGAGAAAAACAGCTTTGCTCCTTTTAAAGGAAAACTTGAGGGCTGGTGTGGTAGCACACACCTTTAGTCCCTTGCACGTGGGACACAGGAGGATCCGAGATCAAAGCCAACCAGGGCTATACAGTGAGAGCATCCTTTACAAGTTTATATTTGCTCGCTGCCCTGAAAGTGTCAGTACAGTCAACTGGCTCCTTTATCATGGGGCCTAGAGTGAAGCAGAACGCCGTAGTGAGAGCATGTTGTGGAACAGAGATGCATGACACATGGCAGCCAGGAAGGGGCCAGAAATGGGGTGTATCTCCCCAGACCTCTTCAGTAACTTGCTTGTAACTAGTTTCCTTATCCTACCCCACCCCCAACCCCACATTCCAGTGCCATCATGTGGCATCATGATCCACCTAGGCATTAGGTCACTGCCCTCATGATCCAGTTACTAATAGTGACTGGATTACCAACTGGGAGACAGGACCTCTGCCCAGGAACTTTTGAGGTACTTCACAGCTGAGCTATAACAACCAAAACAACAGAATAAACCATAACTGACTAGTATCTGCTGTACTGGTTAGCACAGACATCAAACTAGATGTTTCTATTGAGCACTTGAAATATAGCTGAATTTTTAATCAAATAGCCACAACTATAGCATTGAATGCAGTGAATAATATAATAGCAATAGAATCAGAGTCTGTCTTAATAATAATAAATCTTTAATTATTAAAAATAACCAAAGAATCTAATGGAAAAGCATACAGCAGCGTAATATAATAGCGATAGAGACAGAGTCTATCTTCAGTGCTGGGGGGCACTGAGTACAGGGGAAGTGGAGAGGAAAACCTCCCCAAGGCTTGCCTGTCAGCTGGGAGAGACTGGTGGAAGGGCAGCAGAGCTACAACTTTTCCCAGGCCATCCTCCTGCCATTGAGAGGAAAGCAGATAAGGTAAACAAGGGTCAAGTTACCCTCCAGGGCACAGAGAGCCAGGTGTGGGAGGTGGAAAATGGCTGCTACCTGTTACCTAGAGAGTTTTAGTCAGGGCTCTATGTCGGGGGCAGGGCTCACAGGAAAGTAGGCAGCTCCCGCTCCTGATACGTTCTCCAAATGGGTCATCACTCAGGAGGCAGAGGCAAGTGGATCTCTGCGTTGAAGGTCAGCCTGGTCTACATGGTGAGTTCTGGGGTAGCCAGGGCTACACAGACCCTGTCTCAAACAAAGAAAAAATCAATAATGATAATAAATCTTTAATTATAAAAAATAACCAAGGAATCTAATGGAGAAGCATACAGCAGCATAATATAAAGAGGTGGAGAGCTTTAGGCAGAGATGCATAGATGCGTGATAACTTGGGCTTTTTCTTTCTTTTGAGACAAGCTCCCATAAGCTCAGGGTAACCTTGAACTTGTGATCTTCTTGCATCTACCTCCCTCACAGCTAGCTAGTGTCCTAGCCTCAGAGGAACAATTGTTGAGTTTTAGGACACACTTGGGATATAGAAAAATTTCCCCGCAATTAAATTAGAACTTGAGTATCTAGAATTGTCTCTGCTGTTCCTCAAGTCACCATAACAGTTTGTAGTAAGAAATTGGATGCCTTTTTAATTTTTATAAATTTTCTAGGATTTCGGGGTGTATGTGTGGGTGTGGTGTGTGAGTATGTGTGAGTGAGTGTGTGATGTGTGCATGTGGTGTGTGAGTGTGTGTGTGTGTGTGT
>NC_034599.1:70254322-70266924 GCF_900095145.1 Mus pahari | reverse complement strand
GCCATTTTTAATTTCAGAGATGGGAAGATTTTTCAGTTATTCTTGCTTTCTAGCATGTGTAGCCAGTATATTGCTGTAGATGTTGGGGGTTTTTTTTTTTTTTTTTTTTTTTTTTTTTTTTTTTTTCGAGACAGGGTTTCTCTGTGTAGCCCTGGCTGTCCTGGAACTGGAACTCTCTGTGTAGTCCTGGCTGTCCTGGAACTCTAACTCTGTAGACCAGGCTAGCCTCAAACTCAGAAATCTTCCTGCCTCTGCCTCCCAAGTGCTGGGATTAAAGGCATGTGCCACCACTGCCCGGCTAGATGTTGGTTTTGACCTGCTTGTCTATTTCAGTTGCATGTGCCTTACCTGGTGAGAGAGAGGGGCAAAGATGGCAATGATGTAGTGACAGCAGTGATAAATAACAAATGCTTTTGTTTTTCAGGGAAAATTTTTATCCCCAAACAGAAGCCAGCGCAGACTTTTACAGAAGAAACTATATCCCTTGACCCAGAGCTAGAAGAAGCTTTGACGAGTGCTTCAGACACAGAGCTATGTGACCTTGCAGGTATCTATCTCCCGAGGCGCGGGTGGTGGGGAGGAGGGGTTTGCATAAGTGTGGCATGGGGCAAGCCATACAGGGCCCATCTTCATGCATTAGACAAATGCCTGCTTTGTACAACAAATCTCACAGTTGGATTCCTTTACATACTCTCTATGGTGAAATTTTATAGTGATAAAATGTCTTATTTGATGATATTCCTATGTTGCTGTATTTTAGTCTTTCTAACAACAACAAAGGCTGTTCCATCAGCTGGTGAGCCTGTGCAGTCCAATCACTAAGAAAAGCCTCCAGGGTCACCGTCTGCCCTGCTTTATGGAGAGTAAATAGAAATCAGGATCTGTAGTCACTTCCCCAACTTCATTGAATGACAAGGAGTACTGCTGACTTCTGTATCCCCGTGGCCAGCTTCTTTCCCAGTTACTCTTCCCACTTACTATGCAAACGCCCATTTTCCTGGGTAGAAAATGTGACATGTAGGAAGATCCTCATACCCGATAACCCAATGACATGTTGAAAAGTAGAGTGAAGGTTCCCAGGAAGGACCTTGGAAGGCGGGAGAGAGTATGTGTTGTCACAACTCCAGAAGGTGGTATATTCCTTATGGAGCAGAGCACTGGGGGGCTTTATAAATAGAAGCTTCATCAGAGAGCACATCAAAGAATTTGAATGCTTCTCAAAGTGCTGCTTTATTCTACATGAAAGAACTTAACAGCACTTACTGTATCACATGTGCCGTCATGCCTGGCCTTCTGCTCTGTCTTTGTATATATAGTGTTATGTTGCTGCAACCCTAGACGGTGAACAGTAAGAGCATCTTTTCACTTTCCTCTCTTCGCCACCAGATGGAGCTAAGCGCAGGTTTTCCTTTAAGGTCAGCCTGCCTCACCCTGTAGTCTAACTTAAAAGATGTTAGGAAATAACAAGGGTATTGGTGAGAATAGATGAGAGGTTGTTGGTGATTTCTGACCACGACCTCACCTCTTCCTCCTGTTTGGGGATGTAACTTCCATTTTCAGTTTAGTGGGGAAGTGTCTGGAGAATGTTAAAATACTTAAAAGTTTTTGTTTGCAAACTGGGTACTGTGCTCACCTATAGTCACAGCTACATGGAGGGCTTCGGCCCAGGAGTTAGAGGCCTGCCTGAGACACAGCAAGGCTCCACGTAAAAATGGGAAGGTTTAGAGCAGGTAGAAGTGGAAAGCTAACTCTCTTCTGTCTCTGCAGCTATTCTTGGGATGCACAATCTGATTGCAGACACACCGTTCTGTGATGTGCTGGGAAGTAGCAATGGTGTCAGCCAAGAACATTTTCCCAGTGAGTTACTAAAATGCCTTGTGAATTCTAATCCTTTGCTTCCTCCATGTATTAACTTTGGTAGTTATTATACCAGATATCCAAATATTATATATACATGTGCCAAACCTAAAATTTAAGTTTGATATTGCTATCAAGAAAGCCATTAAGGTTTAGTCAGGTGTTGTGATTCATGTTTATAATCTCAAAATTAAGAATGCTTCCTGAGCCTCCTCCTGAAGAGGTGGTGGTAGCAAGGCACCTCTTCCGCCTCCCTCCCGGCGACTTCGTCTTTTTCTGAACTTTCCCTCCCTCCCTCCCTCCCTTCCCTCCCTCCCTCCCTTCCTTCCCTTTCTCCCTCCCCTTCTTCCTTCCTTCCTTGCATTTAGGGGTCAGTGGTCAACCTATATGAGTCTATTCTTTCTATCATGTGGGTCCCAAGAATCAAAAGGTCACCAGACTGGCAGTAAACACCTCCCTGCTGGGCCATCTCACCAGCCTTCTTTTTTCCCCCCTAAAATTTTTAAAAGTCAAACCTTCTTATTTTTGTTACTTTACGCATAAGCAAAAAACACACATACACACATATACACTATATATATATATATATATATATATATATATATATATATATATATATATCACAAATTCAAGACTTTAAATATATAACTCAATGCTATTATTAAACACAAAAAAATAATAGTTACTTCATATCTGAAATTCGATGTGTATAAACTTTTCTTACTTTCAAAAATAAGTCATCCTTATTTCAAATCAGACTCCAAGTAAGGTTACACATTACATTTGTTTGGTTTTCCGTCTCTTTTTCCTTTCTTTAAAAAACCTTTTGCCATGTTGTACATGTGTGTACATGTGTAGATCTGAGACAACTTGTGGGAGTTAGCTGTCTCCTATGGGTCCCAGAGAGTAAACTCGTGTGTAGGCTTAGCATTAAACACCTTTACCTGCTGAGCTATCTCATCAGCCCAAAACTCCCAGAATATGGGAACTGTATTCTTCACAGTTCCTCTCCTCAACATCCTCCCCCCTGCCATGTCGTTTATTTCACCAGTGAACTAGGTTATTTGCCAAATAAAACTTCCACCTACTGCATGTGGTTTACTGCAACCCTGGGTTGTTAGTTTATGTTTCTGTCTCCCGTGATTCTATGAACCATTAGGTCTAATGGCTAGGCCAGATGTGAACGTGGGGATTTTGCTTTGGTTAATATTGTGGGGAGTTGGCAAACGCTTAAATTCTACAGTGTATAAGTGTGGTCCCTCAGCTTTGGAGATGTCAAGACTGACTGATGGTTGAGGAACTGTGTGCTGTGTGATGCTCACTTCTAATCTCAGCCCTCGAGAATCTAAAGCAGAGAGTATGGCAAGGCTTGGCAGCCTTGTTTACATGGCAGGGCTCAGCGTTAGAACCAGAGGCAGGGAAAAAAGAGATGAGCTGACTCAGCACCATCCACTTACCGTCCCTGTGAGCCTTTCATGTAATTGTAGCATCCCATGGAACTATTTTAAGTCAAGTCTTATTTTTGTTAGTTTGTCTCCATATACATATATATGTCTCACAAATTAAGAGCATTTAAAAAACATAACCCAATGCCATTATTAGATGCTGAAGCTTTAAATACTCCCGTGGTTTTGTAAAACTGAGAACTCCCTCATTTCCATTCCGAGAAGTGCTCCTCCATCTGCCACAGTCCACTAGCTGGAAGAAAGCCAACTCCTTAAATGTAAAGGGAAGCAAACCTACTCAGTAACACTCATTGGTGACATAAATAACTGCAACATATAAAGGGTTTTTAGCAGTTATGCAGAGTGGGGATAGATGGCCCAGTTGCTGTGTATCTCCCCTCCTTCTTAGCCTCTCAGTCAGCCCTTCTCTTTCTATTTGCTCCTGCAGATGTGGTTAAAGGGGAAAAGATTCTTCCGGTGTTTGATGAGCCACCAAATCCAACCAATGTTGAAGAGAGTTTGAAGAGAATTAGGGAAAATGATGCCCGTCTTGTTGAAGTTAATTTGAATAATATAAAAGTAAGTATGTTAAGCCTGCAATATACATATGTATCAACATCAACACATGTTTGCTATGAGTCAGTGGAACCCAAGGTAATAATGTAATGGTTCTGGTATATAGTCTTATCTCCTTTCTTTAAGGTGAAGTATACTAACGGTATATGAACATAGATTCCGTCCAAGTTTAGAAATTCAGTGTTATAGAAAGTATTTAGGGCTAGAGAGATGGCTCAGCAGGTTAAGAGCACTGACTGCTCTTCTGAAGGTCCTGAGTTCAAATCCCAGCAACCACATGGTGGCTCACAACCACCCATAATGAGATCTGACCCTCTCTTCTGGTGTGTCTGAAGACAGCCACAGTGTACTTGCATATAACAATAAACAAATCTTTAAAAAGAAAAGACCATCTTTAAAGAGTTTATTATATAAAAATGTAAGTCCTACACATAGTAAATTAATTTTTTTTAAAATACTGCCCACTTTTTTTGAGACAGGGTTCTTCTGTGTAGCCCTGACTGCCCTGAAACTCACTCTATAGATCCACCTACCTCTGTCTCCTGAGTACTGGGATTAAAAGCACCACCACTGCCCAGCAAAATACTGCCTACTTGTAAGAACATTAGCCTTTTGGTTTTTGTTTTAATCGGTTATTAAATGAAGGTATTTTTAGTATAATTAAGTAAAATTCTTTTAGTGTACAGTCCTGAGTTGTACAAGCTGTAAGATACCACTGTCGAGTTGTAAAACAAAAAATAAATGACTGACTGATGGATATAAAGGCCACTGTCCCGGTAGACACTCTTTAGGTCCCTCTGTTATCCCCTGTCCATCCTGACTACTACTCACTCTGCCATCTCCAGCCTTCAAAATGGGATTAGGTGTGCAGCTTTCTGAGTCTAGCCTTTGGCAGAGTGCACTCAAGACTCTCCCATGTTGGGTAGGTTTCACTAAGTTGTTCTTTTTCACTGTGGAGTTTTTCTCGCATAGGTTTCGCTGTGATTTGTTTATTCACAAGTCACTTAGTCAACATGGATTGCTTCCAGTTTAGAATGGTTATGTGTCAAGTAGCTGCACATGTGTGACGTCTTTGAAAAAATAAATACAGGTTTTGTATCTCTTGACCAAATGCCTAGAAACTGGCTTTCTTACTGGTTTTTGTTTTCTGGTTTTTTTGGTTTTTTTTGTTTTTTTTTTTTTCAAATTCTTATTACTGATAGTTTGTTTGTTTTGAGGCAAGGTCTCTCTGTATAGTACTGGCTATCCTAGAACTCTGTGTAGACTAGGCTGTTTGTATGCTTCCTGAGTATATTTTAAAGCAAACAGTAAGTATAAATGTATTTGATGGATTGAGCTTCCTGAAAACTAAAATGTTGATGGTGTTTCATGTTTCTTGTCTTTCAAGAATATCCCAATTCCAACTCTAAAAGATTTTGCAAAAACTTTGGAAGCCAACACGCATGTGAAACATTTCAGTCTCGCAGCCACCAGGAGCAATGACCCCGTGGCTGTTGTAAGTATGCTGTGATTGACATTGTCATTCCCAACTGATGTCTACAGACCTGTGAGTTACAGTGAGATTAAACCAATTTGTTTTGTGAGTCAGGATCTCCTATAGTCCAGGGCTCTGTGTAAGGGAAGATGGTCTTGAACTCCCTGGTTCTCCTGCCTCTACTTCCCAAGTGTTGGGATTATAGATCTATACCACTGCACCCACTTAAACTGTGACTCCCCTTCACATTTATCTATCCATGTATTTGATATGTGTGTGTGTGTACACGTGTGTATGTTCGCGCGTGTGTGCACATGTGTTACAGTGTGTATGTGGAGGTCAGAGGATAACTTGTAAGAATTGCTTCCCTCCTTCCACCACTATATGGGTCCCAGAGATGGAATTTGGGTTGTCAAGGTTCACAGCCAGTACCCTACCCACTGAGCCATATCATTAGCCCTAATTTTATATATATATGTGTGTATATATATATATATATATATATACATATATATATATATGTGTGTGTGTGTGTGTGTGTATATATATATATATATATATGTGTGTGTGTGTGTGTGTGTATACTATATATATAACATATACATATACCTATACATACATATATATGCGTGTGTGTATATATATAGATATATATAACCTACATATACCTATACATATATAACTGTGTTTCTCAGTCCTCCCACTTCACTAGTCCCACCCAGATTCTTCCTTCTCTCCCCAAACTCTGAACGCTGGGGTGATCCAGAGCTTTCTGCTTTTCACCTTCACTGCTGCCTGGGCAAGCTCATTTCAATGCATGCTGGTGACTCCAGCGCTCTTGCCTCCTTCATATCCCTGTTTTTAACTTTGCCCTCACACCCAGCCACCTTCCAAGTAGCTGTGCTTGGACATCTAACAGGACTGAATGCCCGAGCTGCCCTATGCCTCCTTTTCTCTCCTTCTCCTACATGGCAGTGGTAGTCTGCTTCCGGGCTGGTGAGATGAATCAGCAGGTAAAGGCGCTTGCTCCGCTGACCTGGCGACTTTAGTTCAGTGCTCAGAACTCGCATAAAGGGAGAGAGAGAACCAACGACAGAGTTTCCCCCTGACCTCCACATGTACACCATAATGCATGTGCATCCACACACTTCATAAACACACACAGACACAATCATCTTTTTTAATCGCCTGGATCTGGGTGCGGTGGTGCACACCTTCAATCCCAGCAGGCTGAGCAGAAGCAGGATGATCTCTGCTCCAGGCCAGCGAGGGCAGCGCTGCACCAAAGGGCCATGGGGAAGGCTGGAGCTGGAGCTCAGTTAGTAGAGGGTTTCACATGCGTGAAGCCCTGGCCTTGTCCCCAGCACCACAAGCTGAATGTGGTTGCACATACTTAATCCCAAGATATACTTACAATGCCTGCAATTCGGGAAGTAGAGCCAAAAGAGATCAGAAGTTCAAGGCCATCTCAGCCTGGGACTCATAGGGCCAGCTTAGGCTACGTGACCCCCTGTCTTTAGCTGAGATGCTGGCGCACGCTTTTAATCCCAACATTTGGGAGGCAGAGGCAGGTGGATCTCCTAGTGCTAGGCCAGCCTGATCTACAGAGTGAGTTCCAGGCCAGCCATGGCTACACAGAGAAACACTCAAAGGGGAAAAGGGAGGAAAGAAAAAATATTTTCAGTCTCCAGCCGTCTCTCACAGTTTTATTACTCCTGTCCTGGTCCAAGCAGAGTTCTCTCCCTGAATTATTGCAGTTGTCTCTCATTGAGCCGCCTCTGAAGAGTTAAAAGATGGTAACACCAGGGTATTACATGTGACCGAGTAGTGTAAGGGTTATTTATATATGGTGATGTGCATGGGATAAGTAAATACACAAGAGACTGAGCAGTGGTGTCTAAAACTGCAATGGTGCTGAGAGAGAAAGTTAAATTCATGAGTTTATGTATGGCACATGCAGCGAAAAATAGGTGCTATCAGATTTTAATCTCCAAATATTTTCTCTCGATGTCTAGGCTTTTGCAGATATGCTGAAAGTGAACAGAACTTTGAAGAGCTTAAATATGGAGTCCAACTTCATCACAGGCGCTGGAGTTTTAGCACTGATGGATGCTTTGAGAGATAATGAGACCCTGACAGAGCTCAAGATTGACAATCAGGTTTGTGGTTTACAGTAGCAACTCGAAGGAAACTGTAGCCCCCACTGCATATGGAGACTAGAAGCTTTGGATTCCCAGAACTGGAGAAAATATGGTTGTGAGCCACCGGCTGTGGGTGCTAGGATCTGGACCTGGGTCCTCTGAAAGAACAGCAAGGGTTCTTAGCTGCTGAGCCCTCTCACCAGTCTCACAGACAGAAGTTTTTAAAGGGGGAAAATATACTTGCTAGAAATATTTCCATATAGAGCAATTATTCATTTTTTATTTAAAAAATAGTTTTAGGAACTGGGGAGATGGCTCAGTGGTGACGTTCTTGCTGCATAATCATGTGGACCTGGATTCAGCACCCACAGAAAAACAGAATGCTGCAACATCTAATCTGGAGAAGCAGAGACAGGCAGATCCCACAGGCTCACTGGCCTGCCAACTTAACCAAAACAATAAACTTCTAGTTCAGTGAAAAACTGTGTCTCAAAAAATAAGGTGGAGAATGATAGAAAAAAAATAGTGTCAGCCTCTGACACATGTGTATTGGCAAATGCACCTGTAACCATGTGCGCGTGCACATACGCACAAAATAACTTCAGTTATTTGAAAAGATATTTGGCAAATGATTCCCTGAGTTCTTCAAAATAAATTTGTAGACTACAAAAATAGAAAGATTTGTTTATAATTGAGCCAAAATCCTTCTTAATTCATGATCTCAAATTTTTAACTGAGTTGTAACTCAGTATGTGATTTTTGTGATAAAGTCCTGGATGCTTATCCTTGTTGCAATACATGTCAAAACTCCCATGTGTACATGCATTTCTATTTGGGAGCTGTTAATGTTGTGGAGCTAGAGAGATGGCTCTGTAGTTAAGAGCCCTTGTTGCTCTTGGAGAGGACCTGGGTTCAATTTCTAGCATCTAATGGTAGCTCTAATGCATTTTCTGATCTTCATGGGCACCAGACATACACATGGTGTACAGACAGACACACAGGCAGGCAGGCAAAACACTTATATGCTCATATGCATGAAATTTTTTTTAAAAATCAAAAAATAAGAAAAATAATGTTCTCATGAATATTCATATATAACTTTTTTATGAACTTACATGTTTATTTCTTGGGCCTTATACCTACAAGTAGAATTGCTGGAGAGTATGATAATTCTGTATTTCGAGCAATTACCAAGGGCCCACTTTTCTACATTCTTGGGAATTACTTCAAGAAACAAAACAAATTCAGGCTCACACTATACCGTAGCCCAGACTGTTCTTGATCTAGGATCAAGCATTCCTCCCACCTCAGCCTACCCGGTACCTGGAACTCTAAGTACACACTACCATGCCTGATGCTTACCCATCTTCTCCTTTAGTTAGTTTGTTGGTTTGGGTCTGTTGGGGCCAAGGTTGAGACAGAGTCTCATGTAGGCCAGGCTAACCTCCACCTTCTCTGTATGAGAGGATGACCTTAAATTTCTGCTGTCAGCTCCCAGTATGGGGTCACAGGTGTGCACCACCACAGCTGTATACGTGGTGCTGGGATTGAAGCCAGGGCTTTGTGGACATCCGGCAGCAGTGCCAGCCAGACTTTTTCCTCAGTCCTTTCTGTCTTCTCCATCATACACATCCTTGAGGGTCTGAGGTGCATTCATGGTAGCTACACTTTATTGCTGTATGTGTTGTTGGTGTGTCTATTGAACTTTTAAAAATGTGGTTTTTTGTGTGTGTATGTTGTGGAAGTTTGGAAAAATTGGAGACTAGCACAATCAGTGTGGGACTGGAAATCCTAAATCTTAATTACCTAAAAAATGTTTTGATCTGGTTTATTAATATTCTTTATTTATGATTCTTTCAGAGACAGCAGTTGGGTACCTCTGTAGAATTAGAAATGGCCAAGATGCTTGAGGAAAATACGAATATCCTTAAATTTGGATATCAGTTCACACAGCAGGGACCCCGAACCAGGGCAGCCAACGCGATAACGAAGAACAATGACTTAGGTAAGATTTATGTGGTACTGAGTCATATTTCCGAAATACAATACTAAGCTATTTTTAGAAATAATTTTTAACATAGAAAAAGTACCTGTCTTTAGTGTCTAATACTGTTGGGTCCTTTATACCGCGAGTCAGACCCAAACCAGGCTGTAGTAGTCTTCCTGTGTTAAGCCAACTTCTGTGACAAACACATGATAGCTTTAAGTAAAGCTTTTTATTCTTGGTTGTTAGTTATTCCTTGTGCTTTGAAATAAAGAGTTCGATACCACCAGAAAGCATCTGGTCTATTTATCAAGCAGACCCAGGCAGAAATTCAGCTTTCTATTATGAAGCACAGAATAAGTCCAGTTTGACTCCCGCCTCCCTGATGTGCAGGGTCTGCCTGCCACACCGGCCTGCCTCCATTCCTTTTACCACTGAGTTGTGCTCTCTGACTGAAATGAATTCTGTAGCTCTGGATGAGATATAAATGTGGGCTTCATAATTTTATATCTCTGCATTTCCAGAAAGTGACTTTCCTTTTAAATGCTATTTGCCACTAAAATGTTTTGCAGGATTCATTACAGGAAGAATAATAAGTCCTCAACAGGGCGGTATCTCCAAGCAATGTAGTTCTTTTAAGCTTCAGCCATGTTCGCATTTATATTGCTGTAGTTTGTTCTTTAATCCAAGTTACCTGAGCTATGCCAGGTATGTTTAATTCCCTGTCTATGCCAGGTGCCCATAGGTGTTTTAGCCACTTGTTTTCAAAAAAGAAAACATCCCTTTGCTGTGTACTTGGTTCCAGATGTAGTTTTCAGTCACCAACTTGTCTTAGTGTTGGTTCACTCCCGCAAGTGTTTTGACTCTGCTGTTCAGAGTGTTTCTTAAATCTGGACTGAACTTTGTAAATAGCTGAGAGCTTTCCTTTCCTTAGGGATTCAGATTTAGAAAAGGGTGTACATATTGAACCCTTAACAGGTATTCTAATTCTGTTGTGGGCAGTCCCTCACTGAAATAGCTTATTTCTCTGGGTATTAGGAGATATTTGTGTTTCTGAGTCTGATATTAATACATACCTTAAACACATGTGTCATATATATTTTCTACTTACCACATTTGTTATACTTTTAAAATTGCCTTTTATCTTATAAGTTAGTTGTAGTTCATTTAACGTGTCTGTCTCCCGATAAACTTTGTTTTTGAGCAGGGTCTTGCCATTACAACATGTTGGCTCATGCTAGCTAAATTAGTTGGTTTGGGGCGGGCCGGGTGGCTCATTGGGTAAAGTGGTTGCTACTGAAGCCTGACAGCCTGAGTTTGATCCTCAGAACCCATGTAACGATGCAAAGAAAGACTCAGTGCCAAAACGTTTGCTCCAACCACACACACACACACACACACACACACAAACACACACACACCATGACACACATACACACATGTATTCACACAGCATACACAAGAATAATATATAAACATTTTAAAACAAAATAATGTTTTCAAACATTACAGTTTCTTTAGCATGGAGACCATGTTGCTGTCAGGAGCCATGGTCAAAATCATATCTGGCCCATAGTAGGTATTTAGTAAAAGTGGATACACCTTGGGGATTAGAGTACTTGCCTAGCATGTTCAAGGTCCTGGATTTTTTTTTTTAAGATTTATTTATTTATTTTATGTAAGTACACTGTAGCTGTCTTCAGACACTCCCAAAGAGGGAGTCAGATCTTGTTAAGGGTGGTTGTGAGCCACCATGTGGTTGCTGGGATTTGAACTCTGCACCTTTAGAAGAGCAGTCAGGTACTCTTACCCTCTGAGCCATCTCACCAGCCCAGGGTCCTGGATTTGATCTCTAGCAAAAAAAAAAAAGAAGAAGGAGGAGGAGGAGGAGGAGGAGGAGGAGGAGGAGGAGGAGGGGTGGGGGAGAATGAAGAGAGGGAGGGAGGACGTGAATGCGGCAGTAGAATTTTTATTTATTCAGTTACAGTTTTCTGGTAACTGCATCATCTTAAAATGGGCCAGGAGGATCTTCCATTTCCCTCTCCTCTAAACTACCTTGAATCCCCAAATGCAACCAATATCACCCCTGGTCATCTCTGTCACAGGTAGATGACACCCACAGGAATTTCATAATTGCAGCCCATAAACATAGTACGGAAGTCACTCTTTGCAAGGTCTCAGCAGGTAGTAAGACTTACTTACTTAGCTACCATGAACGATCAAGAACTTTATTCATGGAAAGAAATTGGACCAGGTAGATAAGAAGGACAGCAAGTAACAAAGAATAATCAAAAGTGGTGCTCTGCCCTTTGCTCTCTGCCCTCTGCCCTTTGCCCTTTGCCCTCTGCCTTTTGCCCTTTGCCTCGTGCACATAGCAGCTGCCTCAGATCTGCTCCATAGTCACTGTCTGTCAGTGCACTGCGGTCTCTGTCTGTAGATAGAGAGCCTGGGACCATGCTTCCTAACACGTAGATTCTAGCTGTGTGACAAGACTCAAAACTGACACAGTCTCCTGGGCAAGTGACTTTCTTCGGCTCACAAATGGGACTATGGCAGATCTCTGTTGTCACTCTTATAACATCTTCTCATTGTTTTCTCACTCTCAGCTATCCACTGAAACCCTCCTCCTACTCGCCATCTCTCCAGCTGAGAAGTGTCACAGCTATAACAGAAAAGAGGTTGTATGGGACACATGCAGTATGCACTTCACCTTGGCGTCTCGAGCTTTTCACCTGTGCGCTAGCTAACTGCATACTTAGCTTTCTGTGGATTTTTGTTTGCTGTGCTCTTTCTTGTAGATCCTGTCTGTAAGATTTTCTAACATTATTATTTTTTTTTTTTGTAGCATGCATTTTAACATCTGAAATGGTTTGCCAAAAACAGCTAAACCCTGCCTTAAGAGTTGCCTGACGTTTCCCTTTTTTGGGTATATTTGTATTTGTTTCAGGTCTCCTTGGCTTTTTTCTCCCTAACTTTTCAGTAGACACTTGAAACTTGTTGCTCCTCCCATAGGTTAGAGTCAGGGAAGCATTAGCAGGTGAGTACAGTTCACAGAGACTGTCGTATCCTTTGCCTTTATTTTCTGACTCCACCCAGACAATGATGGGGCAGTTCTTTTTTCTTTT
>NC_034599.1:70219930-70254269 GCF_900095145.1 Mus pahari | reverse complement strand
AGACAGGGTTTCTCTATGTAGCCCTGGCTGTCCTGGAACTCACTTTGTAGACCAGGCTGGCCTCGAACTCAGAAATCCACCTGCCTCTGCCTCCCGAGTGCTGGTATTAAAGGTGTGCGCCACCACGCCCAGCGATGGGGCAGTTCTTATGCACACCAGTGAATGTCTGGGCCCAGCAGTCGGTAGTCAGAATAGCATGGGAGCAGCCATTACTCTAGCTGGGTACAGAGAAGACCAGATCTCCGATGATGCTAAGCCTTTCACAGGCTGGTGACATTGAACCACTTCTTTTTTTATATATAAACTTTAAGATTGAGTTATTTATTTTATGTGAGTAGACTGTAGCTGTCTTCAGATACACCAGAAGAGGGCATCAGATTCCACTACAAATGGTTGTGAACCACCAGGTGGTTGCTGGGAATTGAACTCAGGACCTCTAGAAGAGCAGTCAGTGCTCTTAACCATTGAGCCATCTCTCCAGCCCCATTAAACTACTTCTAAGCTCACTAGTGGCAGGTAAGGTCTTTAGCTTCAGGAACTTGCTGTTGTGACTAGCTCCTCTGACAGCCAGTTTAGGCTAAAGGAAGAGGCTGTGACTTGGTCCTTGCATCCAGAAGAGAAGTGGGGAATAACCAGTCCTATTGACTCAGAGAGTCTGAGTGCAAAGTGCCAAAACCAATAGCACAGGAGTGCAGATCCTCTATGGTAGCCAGGTGGCTCACGAGTGCCTCAGGGCCAGCAGTGTGGTGGCTGAAGGTGAGCCCTCTGTACTGAGCCCACTGCTCCATGCAGCGGGTTATACCTTAACTGTGGCAGTGAGCATTTAGATACCATTATCCTCCTGCTACAGAGGAAAGTTGAGACAGACCTAGAGAGGTTGATTGCCACAGCACACACCATAGGAAAGTGGCAGAGCTGTGGTTATGTTCCTTTGCTGGCTCTGCAGCTTGGTGTTATGGCCTCTTTGAATAGGGCTCAGGCATAGTGTGGAGTACTGAAATGGAGTGGTTGGTAAATGCCCTTGGTGACTGATAGTCGAAAGAGCAGGCTAGCAGGTTCCTAGAGCTAAAGGCCTTACCTGCCTGCCACAGCAAGCTCAGCAGTGGTTTAATGTCACTAGTCTGTGAAAGGGCTGAGTGTCATCAGACATGAGCATATTGTTTGCTCGGTCATCTGGAACAGCTGGATATAGTCTCTTTCAGCAGCCAACATTTAGTACCCAGAAGGAAACTTTGTAAAGAGAAGGAAAATTTGGAAAGCAGTTGCCAGTCATTTATTACATTTAGAAATGGTAAAAGTATTTTTATAGATTCCTTCAGTGTAAGGACGTGTACTTAACCAGGGGAGCATGCACATAGTTTTAATAAAACTTTAAGTTTTATTTTATGATTTGGTGTTTTACCTATGTTTATGTCTTTGCACCATGTGTGTGCCTAGTACCTGTGTAGAGTAGAAACAGGCGTCAGGTCCTCTGGAAACGGAGTTACAGACAATTGTGAGCTGCCATGTGGGTGCTGGGAATCGAACCTAAGTCCTGGAAAAGCATTGAGCCATCTTTTCAACCCCCTGATATAACTTCTTAACCAAGGCTCGCTGATGCCATTGCAAACATCGTGCTAATTGATTATTTCTGTAGTAGGTATGCGGTTTTGTTCAATAAGCAAATGACTTGAAAACTGAGTGCCGAGTGCTCTGGTTTCTGGCCAGCTGCTGTGTAAGCACCGGTGTCAGGTGTATAGCTCTTGCTCAGAAGCCACTTGACTTTCAAGTAAAAAGATAACCAAGCATTCCAATAACGGTCACATGAGTGAGAAATCCTCAATTCGCTTTTATGAGATTTTATCTGTATTATACAGAAATTTGTTACAAGCATGTTAACATTTTATAACAAAATATGGATTACTAACTGACTTCCCCCCCCCCCCCGCAGTGCGCAAGAGACGAATTGAAGGAGACCACCAGTAAGCATGCCGAGGGGTGACCTTTAGAAGACTGAAGATCACCAGAGGCTCGTGTTTGTGGCAGCAGATGTAAAAATTAACTGGGTAGAAGGGAAAGACTGGAAATCTTTTTTTAACTATATGCATTATTTTCCTAGCTTATGATATTTGATTTATAAAATCAGTAATAGGTAGTATTTTGTATTTGTAGCATTTCCACTGAGACCAGTTTAATTTAGCTTAATTGAATGGTTTATGATGATTTATAGGTAAAAATGCAGTTGTAGAAAGTTTCAGAAGTCATATATGTAAGAATAATTTGAATGAACATCTTGAGGACCAATCTTTTTTAAACCAAAAGGGACGTTGCTGACTCAATATTAATGTTGTTCCTTATATATTAAGGGTAAAGCGCATGGTGGTTTCCTTTTTTTAAAATCCATGAATTTAGGCAAAAGTATGCTTTTTCCTTATTAGGGAAATAAAATGTCAGAATTTTGAAAGATGGCTCAGAATCCATTATATCTACATAAGCCAAAGCAGGCCTCCAGGAGACGGAACAGCCGTCTGTGTGCAGGTTTCTGCACACATCTGATGGGTCTCAGCTGCACGGGGTTGGTTGTGTATGTTTGTTTGTTTCCAATAGTCCTTAGTTCTGTCCCACTGCATACCTTGTTAAAAGTATAGTTATAAGTATTTTTCTTTGCTGTGGGCATTACAGTTTTGTAAAAGCTAGTGGTTAAAAAGCATTCGAGTAGAGAGGTTATTTTCCCAATAAGAGGCTCTTAGCCAATACTTAGTTATTAAAAGTAAAAGAGAAAAAAGAAAGGCGCTGTTAGATGTAGGAGAGAGTTCAAGCCTGAGAAACTTGCAAGGTGGACATTACACTGATGAGCAGTGTCAGTTGGGAACTAACGTGAACTAGCTGCTCCTCCTACAATCTTAGCACTTGGGAAGCTGAGAAGGTAGTATTGCCAGATGTTCAAAGCCAGCCTGAACAACATAGGAACCTCCAGGTTAGCCTGGCTACATATGTGAGAACCTATGTCAGGAAAAGGAAAGAACAAACTTGTTGTCTGATAAGAAGCGCTGTGTGTGATTCCACAGGTACAATGCAGCACTGTCTGAACATAGTTAATCCCCGCTCCACAGTGTTCCAGCCAATCACAAAGACTGCTGTTCTTCAGAAACCCAGTTTTATTAGATGTTTCCTTTCATCTTGTTATTTTTAAGTCCATATGATAAAAAATAATTTCTGTATCTTAGGTTATCTTTATCACCTGAGCGTTAGAGTGAGGACTTGAGCTGTCTACAGTGGGGTTGGGTAAGGCTGCCCACTGATGCCCTGCTAGAGGACTTGTGTCTGTATCTATGCTCTGCCCCATGCAGCTCCTACAGGATTGGCAGAGGCACACAGCACAGACAGTAGAGAGGAAGAAGGCCCAGGGAAGCATGAACAAGTCGATGGTTGCTTATCCCATGCCAGTGCTGGTCTTTGAAGTATTATACAACTGAAGAAAGTGCTTCATCGGTAAATTGAGTGTGAACTCATCTGATTGAATGGATGTCTTTTAAGAATTATAGTGAAGAACAGTGTTTACCTTGATCTTTAAAAGTCTGGCACCTCTTTTTAGTAGCAGTTTTTTTAAATTCCTCTGAGATTTTCATGACATGGTAATAAATTAGGACTTTGTAATAGTTTTAATTTTAAGCTAGAGATTTTTCTAAACCATCAAGTTTTATATCAAGTTAAATGATTATCTAAGAGAATATCTTCACATTTTTAAATTGCCCTTTTAAAAAGCCTTAAATTGCCCATTTTGTAAAACTATATATTCATATTTGTCTCAAATTATAATTTTCAGTATGTCTACATGAAATTGTATACATTAAATTCACCATTAGTAGCTAATATTCATGCCTTGAAAATAGATTTTGGTGCTATACACTTATAGCTAGAACCTACTATAAGTAGGTTTAAAGAATACATAGAATACATTTTCTTACGGTGCCTGTCATTTCAAAGACCAAATAAACATTTTGTGTTAAACATATTAGCAGATTGTTGGTCATTTCAAGGAGGATGTTCGTGATCCTTAAGTTGCACGTTTTCACTAATGAAGTGAGCTGTGTCCTTTACAAGGGGTGCACTCCTGAAAATTACATGTAAATAGAACTTTAAAAATTGTTTTATGGGCTGGCAAGATGGGTCAGAGGGTAAGAGCACCAACTGCTCTTCTGAAGGTCCTGAGTTCAAATCCCAACAACCACATGGTGGCTCACAACCACCCATAATGAGACCTGACGCCCTCTTCTGATGTGTCTGAAGACAGCTACAGTGTACTTAAATATAACAATAAATAAATCTTTAAAAAACTGTTTTATAACTGACAATCCCTTCATGTGTTTTCTTTAAATGTCTGAATATAAAATGTTAGTTGTATGCCACATTATCTTTAACCTTTATTGCCACTAAAATAAAAAGTTATTAAGCTTCATAAAACCATATGGTTCCCAGGGCTGGCTGGCTTTTTCTGTATAAAGTCAGGAACCACTGTTACCTCTCAGCAGGTGAGCAATGGCTCACCTGGAACTACAGCCACTACCAGCCTGGAGCCTTGCAGTGTCTAGCCGTACTCCTCCAGCGCAGCTTCGCTTTGAACAGCATCAACTGGAGACGTGGCACCAAAGAGAAATGAACTGTGGGCATCTGAGAGTCCACAGTTGCTGTTGCTGCCAGGCACGGGTGTGACTTCTTGGATCTGAACATGTTCAGAACTGTCTTCTCCATCAGCTCTCACAGGGCGCTTCAGTGTATGTCGTGTTTACTTTACTGCACTATTACTTGGTTCCATGAATGCTTCCCTATAAAAATCAAGCATGGGACCTGGAGAGATGTCTCCATCATTAAGAGAACTGACTTGTACCAGGCGGTAGTGGTGCTACCTTTAGCACTCAGGAGGCAGAAATAGGCAGGTCTCTTGAGTTCGAGGCTAGCCTGGTCTACAGAGCGAGTTCTAGGACAGCCAGAGCTACACAGAGAAGCCCTGTCTTGATAAAAAACAAACAACATAGCACTGGCTGCTCTTGCATAGGTCCCAGGTTCGGTTCCCAGCACCCACAGCAGGCAGCTCACTCCCTCCTGTATCTCCAGTTCCAGATATAGTGCCCTCTTCTGGCCTCTGTGGGCATCTGCACACATATGGTGCACAAACAGAGAAGCAGGCACACACACATACACAGACAAATAACAAAAACTGAACAATATGCAGATTTTATAGTAAACATAACATTTCATTAGTTTTCAACTTTACCTTGCAATTTGTCGTTTGAAGGACCAACCTTGGAGGTTAGCTTATAAAAAGACACTTCTAAGTAAATCGTTTTAATCGATGCCACATATTATTTTTGGTTTTTCTTTTGCCATGTGTTTTAGAAAGCTTTCAATAACTGTAGAGAATTGGACCTAGGATCCCAGCTTTCAAGGCTGGGTGAAAATAGACTGTAACTGATACAAGTTCACACCCTTAGGGCGACCCCTCACCCAAAAAGACTTCATTCCTTTTTCTATTATCAGTGTTTAAATACAGAGCAAATAATCCCCATAAAATTCTTCCAGATATTGTAGTTTATATATTCAAACAAGTTTAAAAGCAAATTATCAGTACTTTTTTTAAGTATTATTTATATGTGTATGTGCACACACACACACGGTGTGTATACATCTTTTTAAAGCTCAGTTTGTGTATTTACAACCCTTAATCCAGAGAGCCCAGTTACAGTTTTCACAAAGGCAAGGAGTGTTCTTCCTGTCTTGTTTTCATTCCAGTAGTTAGACTATCTGTACTCCCAACCGAATAAGCAAAATGACAATAACTCCTGATGATTCAGATGCCTCAACTTTGGTTATTAAGAAAACACAGTTGAGTCCAGGAAGGGTCAAGGCAGCTGGCTGTGCAGGCTGAACACTCTGCACACTTCATAGAATGTGCAAGTGCTAGCACTAGTCCGAGCTAGTCCGGGTTCCCGTGAAGGCTTCCAGCCTGCACGTCCAGTGTCTGCCCTTAGCCTTTCCATCTGTGGCACCGATGGCCTTGCCCTCCAGGTGAAGCAGAAGGTGGCGTGCATCTTGTTCACCTTCGGGGTCTGCCCAGCATACTCATTGTGTCTTGTCTTAGCTCTCCAAATGAGATCCATGCTTGGGTTTGCTTCCTGCAGTGTTAGTGAGGGTTTCTGTTGCTTACACTTTCCGAGGTTTAGTCCATTGTTGTCATTGCGGGAAGCATGGCGGCCCCTTGTGTGAGTCTCACCTCCTGTCCTCATGCTCTCACCTCTTGCTCCCTCTTTGCAGCAGTCAACAGCAGCTTTCCAATGAAAGCAACAGCCTCTGCAACTGGTCCACATGACCCTGGTATGAGGCAGAGCTACCCCTCCATGTGCCAACAGCCTCGTTTCTCCAGGTTGGATTTGTTAAGGGAAAGACTATACTCAGTAGCCCTCAAAACAGTATCTTCTCCAGTGGTTAGAGGTGGCCGAGAACAGGACCCTGTGTTACTGGGCATCACTTCATGTCTTGCCTCAGGCTTAGCTCCATAGAACCTCTCATGTATTGCTGTTGACACCCCCATTTCCTCCCCAGTCATCCAGTAACATGTGCCTTTTTTTTTTTTTTTTTCGAGACAGGGTTTCTCTGTATAGCTCTGGCTGTCCTGGAGCTCACTCTGTAGACCAGGCTGGCCTCGAACTCAGAGATCCGCCTGCCTCTGCCTCCCGAGTGCTGGGATTAAAGGCGTGCGCTACCACGCCAGCATGTGCCTTTTTAAAGAGCCTGTCTTAGGGTTTCACTGCTGTGAAGAGACACCATGACCAAGGCAATTCTATTTATAAGGACATTTAATTGGAGTTGCCTTACAGGTTCAGAGGTTCAGTCCATTATCATCAAGGTGGGACACATGGCAGCATCTAGGCAGGCATGGTGTTGGAGGAGCTGAGAGTTCTACATCTTGTTTCAAAGGCTGACTTCTCAAGTAGCTAGGAGGAGGGTCTCAAAGTCCACCCCCACAGTGACACATTTCCTCTAAGGCCGCATCTCCTAACAGTGCTACTCCTTGGGCTAAGCATATTGAAAGCACCACAGGCCTGACAGTGAAGGTCCCACTTAGCCCTTCAGTGAGGACACTGCAGCCTTCTGCTCCTGAGGGTGCAGCGTCCCAGGCACCGCCTTGCAGGCAGACTGAAAACTAGACAGGTGTCTGTGAGCACAAGTCTTTAGACTTTCCACCCCGGGAACTGAAGTCTCAGCAGGGTCATCATTTTCCTCCTCTTGTGCCTTCTCTGTAAATACTGTTCTGATATCATGTGAAATGTCAAGTTCTAAAGGTTGGAGAGCCAAAGCCTGGGTGCCAGCAGATTGGGATCCGGTTTGCAAATGGTGTCCTTGCTGCATGCCATGTGGCAAACCAAGCAGCGGCAAGTGTAGTGAGAGCTTCTGTTTCTTTTAAAACTCCAGTTATGTTATATGAATATGTTTTGTTTTAAACCCCAGTTATGTTATATGAATATATTTTTGTATTAATCCCAAGTGTGGGCTATATGACTGCTTCAGATTGTCCACAGCAACTGACTGATTTGTCTGCATGCTCTAGCAGGGGAATGTTCTGCCAGCTGAAGATAGTATACATTTGGAATTCTGGGAACTCTGGATAGGGAATAAAAACACCAGAGCCCAAAGAAAGGAAGCTGCTGCATTTTTGTCAGGTGGTGGTAAGCAAAGAAACAAGAAGGAATTAGCTATCCTGACAAAGATGAACATTGCCCCAGGAACCTGATGCCCCTAATCAGCAGGGAATAGTTTAAAGGATCTACACCCCTAGCTTTCTCTCTTGCCTACCTAGTGTTGGGGGGGGGGGTTTCAAAGGGATTGGGGTGAAGGGTGGTATGTAAAACAAAAACAATAAAGTAGCCCAAAAGTGGCCTGCAGGTGGGACCCAGATGAGCTGGGCAGAATAGGAAACTTGGCTTCTAATGCAGTAGAGGAGACAGCAGGGTATGAAGGAATGGATATTCTATTTCAGGATATCAGCAAAAAAAGTTTATTGCAGCTGCTGCCATATGGTTCTCCCCTGCTTGGGGGTTCTTCCCCTCTTTCCTCCCAAAAGGGATTCTCTATTTCTTCTTCCTATATTCTGTCTCAAAAAAAAAAAAAAAAAAAAAAAAGTGAGGAAGATGGCTGAGTGCAAATGAAGGAATCGGAGAAAAAAAGAAGAGGATGAAATGGGAAAACTAGAAGAGACACCATTGTCAGTACCAGGACCTCTGAAACCTGTGACATCACATAGGCAACAGTGCGACCTATACACCTGTTGCCACGACAATGGCCACCGTATTCCCAGAATCCATTGAGCTTACCTCCCACCTTTACCTGTGATCACATCACCATCCATAGTATAAGAGGAACGCCCCTCCCTCCCTCTCTTCCCCCTCTTCTCTTTCCGCTGCCACCTTGCCCTTTTCGCTAAGTTGGGGGCCTCTATTTCCTTTGCTCCCCAACCCACTCTCCTGAACCCAAGCTCGTCAACAGTTCCTCTGCTCCTCCTAGCCAGTCAACCCACTAACACTAACATGCTGTTTCCTTTACCACCTTCTCAGGTGGACCCCCAAGTCTGGGACATCCAGAACTGTTGGAGAACAGGTTGAGAAAACCCCAGGCATTTTTACAGCTTGCAGCTGAGAGCCATATAGTTCTTTGTTAAGAGCCAGCCACCCCCTTCCCCCTCAAGTCTGTGGGAATCAGCAAGATTCCGGCCCTTAACAAACATCAAGGACTGTTAAGGGAGTTTTCCAGCTTTCTGGAGCTGCCAGGAGCTGCAGCCTTGAGCTGTAAGGAGGATCCGGGACTCTGAGATTAGCTGCCTGGTGTTCCGGAGCAGTGACGCCAAGACTCTGAGAAAATCGCAAGAAGTTTCAAGTCTGCAGTCAGCATCCCCTTATTTGTTCTTCGCTCTGTTTCTTTTGATTGTTCCTCAACCCCTCCCCATTCCCCCTCACAGTGTTTATAACCAAGTGTTCAAGCTGGCAATAAATGAAGCCTTGACAACTTTGCAGGGCTTCCCTCTTCTTTCCCTCCCATTTCACCTCAGGTTCGTGATCCCCCTCGAGAACCATGGAATAACTTGTCCCTCGGGACAGGATACAGAACCCCTCTTGCTAAACATCATTCTTCTGTTCTCATCCAGTTACTGGACTCTACCAGGTACTCTACCAAGTACGTCACTCCAGAGCCTCAGGGGACTTAAGCCTATCATTTCTGACTTCCTAAGGAAAAAACTCCTTCACCCCACCTCTTCCCCCTTTAATACCCCTATACTAGCAGTTAAGTGTCTCCTAGTTTGCCGAGGAGTAGTGATACACGCCTTTAATTCCAGCACTTGGGAGGCAGAGGCAGGACAGCCAGGGCTATACAGAGAAACCATGTCTCAAAAAAAAACCAAAACAAACAAACAAACAAAAGGAATCGCCTGGTTCAAGACCTCGGGCACATGCTTTAATTCTGCAGTGGTTCCTCTCCATCCTGTTGTAGCTAATCCTTACACACTTCTTTCCACTGTCCCCTCAGGGACTTCTCATTTCTCAGTCTTAGATCTCAAGGATGTGTTTTTCTCTATCCCTCTCAACGCCCAGTCACAGAACATATTTGCCTTTGCCTGGACATCCTGACACCCACTTTTCTACCCAACTTACCTGGACTGTTCTGCCTCAGGGATTCCGAGACAGCGCACACCTACTTGGCCAGGCCCTGGCTTCTGACTTACTCTCTTTATCTCTCCCTAAATCTAAGATTGTACTTTATGTAGATGGCATCCTTCTCTGTAGCCCCTCTCTAGAGATTAGTCAAGCTGACATCTCTGTTCTTCTAAATTTCCTTTCCATTCGAGGCTACAGGATCTCACCTTCTAAAGTCCAACTGTCCACTCCTCAGGTCACCTATTTGGGACTAACAATTACCCCAATCCACAAGAAAAAGTCTGATTCAGTCTCTAACTGTTCCTTCTACAAAGGAAGAGACTTTATCATTCCTAGGACTGGCTAGCTTTTTACGTTCCTGTGTTCCTTCCTTTCCCTCCTTTCTCGCCCCTTATATGAGGCAGCTTTAGGCCCCATTCACGAACCGCTTCTCAAACCTGTTACCAAGCCCTTTCAGAGGCTCCAACAGGCTCTCTGTAAGGCCCCAGCCTTACATCTCCCTGACCTGACTCATCCTTTTGCCCTCTAAGTAACTGAAAAGGAGGGATTTGCCCTTGGAGTCTTAGGTCACCAACTGGGACCTTCTTTTGCACCTGTAGCATACTTGTCAAAAAGACCAGATGTAACTATCCAGGGGTGGGCACCTTGTATTCGTACCTTAGCAGCCACTGAACTCCTTATTGGAGAGTCAAAAGAACTAACCTTGCGGTCGCCTATAACTGTCCTCTCTTATAACCTGTCACAGGTCCTATTTTACAAAGGCTTAAAGACCCTCCCTCCCTCCAGGATTCTGTCTCTTCAGGTAGCTCTAATAGAAGACTCCACACTCACCTTCCAATCATGCCCGCCTCTTACTATTTCCAATCTTCTTCCTTGACCTAATACTAACCACGCCTGATCTCCCTCCTGCACAGCTGTTACCTCATCCTTCACACATACAAAAGGGCACATTGCCTCAAGCCATTTGTACTTGGTATACAGGTGGAAGCTCCTTTCTATATGAAGGGGCTAGAAAAGCTGGCTGTGCTGTAGTGTCAGACACCGAGGTGGTGGAGGCACAGGCCCTTCCTGCTCACACCACTAATCAACAGGCAGAACTAAGAGCCCTTAGCTGTGCTTGTCAACTGGCACAATGACAATCCCTCAGCATCTTCAGATTCCAAATATGCTTTTCATATCCTCCTGTCCCGTGACACTATCTGGAAGGAGTGTGGGTTACTTATCACAAAAGGAGGATCAGTAACTAATGCAAACCACATTATGGCCATGCTAAAGGCCTCCCATCTCTCCACAGCTATGACTCTATTGTCTCCAAGGGAAACGACTGAGCTGATGAGGCATCCAGAGCTGCTGCCCTTAGGAACCTAGACTCATCTCACCCTCCTCAGGGCATCCTTACACTGCAACTCACATCCCTCCTTCACCCCCTGACACTCACCAAACTGTTCTATCTTCACCAACTCTTTCATTCTTTTTGTTTGGTTGGTTGGTTGGTTGGTTTTTTTCGAGACAGGGTTTCTCTGTTTAGCCCTGGCTGTCCTGGAACTCACTCTGTAGACCAGGCTGGCCTCGAACTCAGAAATCCGCCTGCCTCTGCCTCCCGAGTGCTGGGATTAAGGGCGTGCGCCACCACGCCCGGCTCAACTCTTTCATTCTAACAGCCAAGTGTTGTCTTCTTTTGTTAAGACCCACCTACAGCCTACTCCTGAAGACTTAAGTTTCTTAAAATCTATCACTGCTTCTTACAAAATCTGTCAGATGTCAAACTCCAACTCAAGGTATCATAGCACCCCTTTTCCTACTCATCAGGCTAGAGGTTCCCTTCCTGGAACTGATTGGCAACTTAACTTTACCCACATGCCCACTGTCATGTGCCAAG
This sequence comes from Mus pahari, assembly GCF_900095145.1. Classification (NCBI taxonomy): domain Eukaryota; kingdom Metazoa; phylum Chordata; class Mammalia; order Rodentia; family Muridae; genus Mus; species Mus pahari. The sequence goes on along the minus strand of NC_034599.1, from coordinate 70,242,707 downwards.
TGCCTCCTGGTCTTGGTGGACATCTTCTCGGGGTGGGTGGAGGCATTTACCACAACTAACAAAAGGGCTCAGTTTCTCGTCTCCTCCTCTGAGAGATCATCCCCTGGTTTGATCTCTCAATTTACTTCCCAGATTTCTCAAATTCTATCTAAGGCCCTAGACATCCCCTGGCATTTTCACATCCCCTACCACCCTCAATCTTCAGGTAAGGTAGAAGAACTAACTGCTCTTTGAAAACCATTCTTGCTAAGCTGTCACAGGAACTTCACCTTGATTGGGTAAAACTCCTACCTCTGGCTCTTTTCAGGCTCTGAGCTCTCCCCAAGCGACCTCTCCTCATCTCGCCCTTTGAACTCATGTGTGGATGTTCTGGTCTTTCACCTAAATGCTCTCCCCTCCCAGACCATCTACTCACCCCATTACTTTGCCACCTCCATTCTCTCCTATGGAACTTTGCTGACCACCACCTACCGTGGCCACACACTGTCTCCTGTCCACTGCCTGTCAACATTGGAGATCAAGTCCTCTATCCCCTCCAGATCATCAGCCCTCACCCCTCTCTCCCAAATGGCAGGGCCCTTTTTAAGGTAATCCTCGTGACCCCTACAGCTGCTAAACTCGAGGGACTCCCTCATTGGGTCCACCTGTCTCACCTCAAACCTTTCATCCCTCCACCTAAAAATGACTCTTCTTCATACACATTGACCCTAACAGGACCCTGCTCTGTTAAGCTCTGGACGACATCAAGACCATCCACCTTGTCCCCAATCCCAGAAAATGAGACTCCACTCCTGCAGCTGAGCTCTACCTCACCGGATTAGACATGGGTTTCTCGTCCTTCCCCTGCTGTTCGTTTCCATCCAGGGCAGTCCTTACATCTGGAGATTTGAGGTTCAAGAAACCCCCACAGATGACAGTCTTTCCAAATAGGGTCAGGAAACTGCTCCATAGCTGGATGCCAGGAACCAATCCAAATCACTGCCATCCCTGTATCTGTTATCCCATCTAAATATTATGATCTCTATACTTGCTTTCTCTTTGGACCAGACAAAAGATTATTGTAGAAAATGGCCAGACGAGTATGTGGGCTGCCCATATTGGTCTTGTCAGACTCATATGCTAGGAGCATGGACCAATCATTTCTTCTATCAACACCGCAAGACGCTTTTTTTCTACATACAAGACCCATGGGATTCCAGGTGGAAGACAGGAGTTGCCGGTAAGCTCTACCATAAAAATCAGCCCAGTTCCCTAGTAAGTACTATGCACATTCAGAGAAAATATGTCTCAAAAATATGTCCCCTAGATATTGGAAAAGTAGGGGAGATAATCAAACACTCCTCCGAGGTCCGTACCTCTTTGACATCACCCCTCATAATTGGTACTAACTTGTCATTTCTCCTTTTGCTTCAGACCTTGATCTCGGCATACCAACTCCTTAATGTCACCAGGCCTGGTTGCTTTAAAGACTGTTGGTTATGTGTACCCCCTGGAATTACCTCACAATTGTCACTTTCAGCCTCTCCGGTGATATTGCCATGTAACCTTACCTCACCTTTTGTCAGCTGCCCTGACTCTGATGTTGCCATGACTCCACACCTTACCTCTATCCCTCTCTTTGTCATGGCAAACTTTTAAGACCTCCAGGACATGTTCTGTAGGAACACTAAGCTCCCTAGATTGCAATAGAAACATAACCCTTGATCTCTGCCACAATGCCCTGCAGTCCAGATCACATCAATCCTCTGTGGCACTCAGGCCAGCTGGTCAGGAGTCTGCACGCTGGCACTCCTTTTCCCTGAACTGGGAGTAATCCAGGGGAATGAGCCCCTGCCAATCCCAGTTGTAGATATGGTAGCTGCCCAACATAGAGGGCAGTTCAAGTCGTGCCACTCTTGATCACTATGGGAACAGCCACAGGTGCTGGTACTGGAATTACAGGGATAATGACTTCCATGACCCAATATAATACATTCACTTCCCAGTTTAAAAGTGATCTTCAGGCTGGAGAGATGGCTCAGTGGTTAAGAGCACTGACTGCTCTTCCAGAGGTCCTGAGTTCAATTCCCAGCAACCGTATGGTGGCTCACAACCATCCTCGTAACAAATCTGACTCCCCCTTTTGGAGTGTCTGAAGATACAGTGTACTTACTTATAATAAATAAATAAATCTTTTTTTTAAAAAAAGTCTGAATCTGTGCTTACTATCCAGAAACAGATCGATTCTTTGGCAGCCATGGTGCTTCAGAACAAATGGGGGCTAGATGTCCTGACAGCTAAAGAAGGTGGTCGGGGCTGGCGAGATGGCTCAACGGGTAAGAGCACTGACTGCTCTTCCAAAGGTCCTGAGTTCAAATCCCAGCAACCACATGATGGCTCACAACCACCCACAATGAGATCTGATGCCCTCTTCTGGTGTGTCTGAAGACAGCTACAATGTGCTTACACATAATAAATAAATTAATTTAAAAAAAAAAAAGAAATAAAATCTTTTAAAAAAAAAAAAAAAAAGAAGGTGGTCTTTGCCTGTTCCTTCAAAAAGAATGCTGTTTCTAGGTCAACCAATCTGGGATAGTGAGAAATAAAATCCAGGAGCTACAATCAGACATAAAGAACTTAAAGAGACCCGTGAGACCTCCAGTTCTGGGATTTTCCAAAACCCTATATGGAAGTGGGTACTCTTTTTTTTTTTTTTTTTTTTTTGAGACAGGGTTTCTCTGTGTAGCCCTGGCTGTCCTGGAANTCACTTTGTAGANCAGGCTGGCCTCGAACTCAGAAATCTGCCTGTCTATGCCTCCCAAGTGCTGGGATTAAAGGCATGTAATGCCTTCTCTAGTCATTCTTCTGGTGTTATTATTTGCTCCCTACCTCATTAATCTTGTTTCTACATTCCTCCAATGACAAATACAAAAAATTTCTAACCAAACTATTAGTCAGTTCCTGTTACAGGATTACCAGCCGCTGTCCACAGAGGAACCTGATGCAAACACTTACCAAGTGTATCCTGATGATGCAAGTCAAATACACCCCAAAATTGACGACACCCCCAGACAGCAGGAAGCAGCTTAAGAGACTCCCTTGTTCCCTTTTCACCATCGCTTCTCCCTCCTCTTTTCTTCTCTTTATAATAAGAAGGGAGGGATGTTGGTACCAGGACCTCTGAAACCTGTGACATCACACAGGCGACAGTGAGACCTACACAGCTGTTGCCAAGACAATGGCCACTATATTCCCAGAATCCACTGGGCTCACCTCCCACCTTTACCCGTGACCATATCACCATCCATATATATAATATATATATATATATGGAACGCCCCTCCTTCTGTCTCTTCCCCCTCTTCTCTTTCCACCTGCACCTTGCCCTTTCCCCTCAATAAACCTCGCGTGGAACCATTTGGCCTGGTGTGGTCTTTCTGGAGCAGCCACCACCGATACCAACAACCATTCTCTTGTTTTTGAAAGAGTTGCATGCAGAGTTGGCTGTGAGACTGGGGAGATTATGGGTAGAGGTGGGAGCACTTGGAAAGTGAGCAGTGCTAGAAAGAAAGAGTAAAGGACTAAGACCCAGGGCCTGAGAGTCGGAGCTTCCCATGGGATCAAAGAGGGAAGCAAAAGGGGGTAAAAGGCAGATCTCAGCCTGGCACTGAGTCCCACAGCCCCTGGACCAGGCAGGCAGCTGGGTCTGCAGCCTCGGGGAGTAGGAGGCCATGCAGGAAAAGCTAAAACAGCTGGTTTTCAGGGAAAGGGTCTACCTGGAACCACCTGTACCTCCGCAGGGGCAGCCTCAGGTTATGAAATTACTACCATTAGCTTTCCCTGTAGTTGCACAAGGTCTTCAACATCAAAATACCCAGTGCTTCAATTTCAGTAAATTTGGTCATTTAAAGCGAAATTGTGACCAAGCCACTAAAAGCCTCAGATCTCTAAATGCCCAGTGTGTTAACAGTACTTTTGGCAATGTATTCTCTGAAAGAACACCTAGGCTTTCCAGGGTGTGCAGGTGAAAAGGGGACCATTGGACCAGTGAGTGCAGGTCCAAGGGACATGAGGTAAATGCTTGCTGTTGGGAAACAAAATGGGGCACCTGCCACCTCAAGGCCCCACACAAGCCTTTTCAGACTAGAGTAGCCAAGAATCACCAGGTTATAGGAGGAAAAAAAAACTGATCCAAAAAGTGTTTGGTTCATTGATAATGTCTGTTTATAATTTCTCACTAAACACAGTACAATTAATGGCATAAAACAGAAAAGGAGAAATGTAGTGAGTTTTTTTTTTTTTTTTTAAAGCCCAGTTATAGGCTGGAGAGATGGCTCAGCAGTTAAGAGCACTGACTGCTCCTCCAGAGGACCTGAGTTCAATTCCCAGCAACCATATGGTGGCTCACAACCATCTGTAATGGGATCCGATGCCCTCTTCTGGTGTGTCTGAAAAACAGCGGCAGTGTACTCACATACATAAAATAAATAAATCTTAAAAAAAATACATTGAAAAAAATAAAGCCCAGTTATGTGAATGTTTTTATCTCAGGTGTGGGATGCGGGACTGCTTTGGATTGTCCACTGCAGCAGACTGTGATTTGTCTTGTGCTCTGGCAGGAACGTGATTCTGCGAGGCGGCTGCTGCTCCTCCCGCTGCCCCCCTCCCACTCCCACCCTCTCCCCTGTTGCTCCTCCTGGCTGCTGGTTTTTCCTGGTTGGAGATATTCTGAGAGCTCTCCATCCTGAGCAGCTGGGACTTCAGACAAGCATAGCTTTGCCCAGCTGAGCAATACATTTTTTATTTAGTAGTTTTGTGTGCTTAGGAATTGCTGATTACAAAGCATTACCCTGGCTGGGGTGGAATCCCAGCATGCAGCCTGAGGCAGTAGGGTCCCAGTCCGAGCTTCCCCATTGCCTTGTGTGCTAACCTAAAACCTTACCATGCTCTTTTAAAACAACCAGTTTATTGTCCCTGAGCTACTCTTTCCTATCTGTTAGGGACTCAATTGTTGTGTCCTCCCCAAATCCTCATGCTGTAGCCCCAGTATGCAGGGGTGGTGGGGTTTAAAGATGGACCTTTGGAAGGCAGAACGAGAGAAAGTATGCGCACACATAAAGCCCTTGTGATCCCACATACCCACTTTATTTGACTCAGTCTTGTGCATGAATTACATTTGTCTTGGTTTTGTTTGAAGCCTGAACAGACCTTTATGGCACTGTATATTTCTCTGTCCTTTGAAGTCAAGTATTAAAGTATTTTCTCATACTAAGATATCAAAACACTCTAAATGTTTTATAAGTAGAAAAGCAATTAATTTTCTGACATTTAAATAACAAGTATTATCCGCACAGTTTACAACACAATAAAGTTTCTTTTGAAGACTAGACCATAGGCATTTAATCATTGTATACCGAAACAAGTAACTTTATAAAGTTCATCAAATATCCTATATTCAGACTTTAAAAAAAAAAATCTCTTTAGTTTTAGAACCAGACATTCACTTCTTATGCCTTTTTCAGGAACAAGCTTACTGTGTGGAGAAGAATGAATGGGAATGGAGTATGCCATGTGTATGAAGATGCCACTGGGAAACCCTGATTTGTATGCTAAGCTGACTTATTAGTAAAAGATAAAGCTTATTCATTCCCCCGAGATACTCTTTCCTGCCTTATGGACTCTATTTTTATCCTCCCCCAATTCCTGTGCTGAAGCCCCAACTGGGAGTAGCAGTGAGAGTTGGAGATGGACATTTGGAAGGCAAGTGAGGGTATACAAGGTCCCCAAAGTAGGACTCTCATCATAGAACTCGTGGTTGTTTAGGACCAGCAAGAAGGTAGCTGGCTGTCTACAAGCCCTCACTAGGACTAAGCCTTGGTGTTAGGATGTGAGGCATTAAGTCTGTTGGAGCCACCCAATCTGTAGCCTGTACTGCCATGGTGGAACCATGCAAAATGGTCAGTAGTTGGCCACCTTTGTATCAGTGTGCAGTTGGGTCTGTCTATAAGATGTTTCACTGACTCTGAGGGAGGGTGTGGGGTGACTGATGCCCAGTGTCCTTTGCCTTACCTCAAAACATGCCTTTTATATATGTCAGTCTAGTTTTATGGACAGACAAGAGTGAGTGTAAATTAAACCATATGAAATTATTTTTGGTTCAAGTACATTCAGTAATCTACTTGAAGTACATTACTAAAGGCCCCGGGCTGGCCTCAGACTCAAAGTAGCTCTCCTGCCTCAATCTTTCAAATGCTGCAATTAAGCATGAACTGTAAGTCAGCCAGACCTGGCTGAAATCACTGTTTTATAAATAAAAATGGCCGTGTTTATCCTCCTGGGGATGGTGAGTCATGGAAATTCATGCAGCCCAAGTCAGAGCTCTCCTGAGCGTGAGAGGCGGGGCCTGATCAGTGCTGCCACGTGTTCCCTGAGGCATCCCAGTTAAAACTGCTGAGCCCAGGGATGAAGTCTGCATGGCTAAGCCACCTGAAATGCAAGCCCTTCAAATGTTAAGTTTTCTTTCATGGTCTGCAGAGCTAGCCTAGAGGTTCATGGATCTGTCAGAGGCTCCAGGTCAGGACCACGTACAGGAGCCCTGAGCCTGAAACTCAAGTTAAGGACCTCTGGGTATTCTAGATGAGTCTGCATGCTCTCTAGAGTTAGTAGTAACCAAAATATTTTTACTGGGCAACCACAAAATAGTGTTATAAAAGAATAAAGGGGGTGGGGGTGGGGCCACACACAGTTAATCGCAGCCATCTGGAGGTAGAGACAGGTAGATCTAGTGAATTTCATGTCAGCCAGGGCTACATGGTGAGAGCTCATTTCAAAACAAAACAAAAGATACAAAATACATATACATACATATGCATACATGAAATGAAAAGGGAATTTAGGGGTTTCTGCATAGCCCATCTCATTGCTTCATGTAGGTCAAAGCAATTGTTCTGTCTTTGATAGATTTGATGGGCTAGGGATGTACCTAAGTAGTAGGAAGCACATTCAGCACACACAAGGCACAAACAGAGATCTGACAACAACGTGACTGTGCTAGACACCAGTGCACACCAGTGCACAGTTACATCTCAGTTCTCCTCTTTCTTCCGTGTCGTCTTCTGGAGGGTTTGTCTCCTGGAGAAACATGAAGCATGGGAAATAGAATTCAATGTAAGGCATTCCTCGAAGCTTTGTCCAAACTAGTTCTGAACTGATGGGAGAAATCTGTGTTCAGTTCACAACACCTGAGGAGACAGACCCCCGGGACCTGGCTGCCCTGGGAGGCTGTCACAGTAGGAGGGACACTTCATTCAGTGTGGCATTTCTATCACATTACTTGAAGTACATTATTTTCTTTAAATGCTTCTATAAATTCGGTGTTTTAAAGTCTGATTTCAGATGCTGAAGAGTTGGCTCTTTTGAGAGGCCTCAGGTTCAGCTCCCAGTACCCACATGGTGGCTCATAACCACCTGTCCCTCTCTTTGGGGTAGGGAAGACTCCATCATTGTCTTCTGAATCACAGGTGCTGTGTGCACTTGTAAGTAAAATACAAAGAAATCTTAAAAGACTGAATTTTCAGAATACTTATGTATGTTTTAAAATTATTTACATATGTATATACACATAAAAATGAATTGACAAGTCCACACTACTTAAACATTAATGCAACTGCAATGCTTAGCCCCAGTCTGGAAAGTAGGGCATATTAAATGCTAGGAAGACAATGACTTAGTATGTCCCAGGAGTGCTAACATAGGAACCCTCATATAATTATGACTTAAAGTGTCTTTGCTCTGCGATCTTACAAGAGAAAGGGAAACAAGGAATCCATGGGAAATAGCACAGACTGAAGCAGCCTTCACTTGCTGTTCTATCCAAACGTCAGGCACCGGTCTACCCACACCGAGTGCCTGCCAGTCTCTAGATGAACGCTGATGTCTGGGGCCCTGTGTCCCGCCTATACTCTCTGTGTAGCTGAAAAGCCTCACCCTGGCCACACCTTTGCAAGGCTTCTCTTCATTCTTCAGTGTCTGTGTGGCCTCCCAGGACCCACCCCTGCCAGGCATCATCTCACTGGGTGTCAGTGAACTACTACGGAGCTGGCTCACGGACACAGGGTAACCCTAGAATTGAGTAAACCTAGCTTACCTACCTCGGTCACTCCTGAATCTCTTTGCTTTGAGTAATCCTCTGGCTTTTTCTTCCCCTGGTCCCTCATGATTGCAATCTGAAGAAGATACGGCTTGTTTCTCTGAAAGCAAAAGGACTTTAGGAACGGGGTTGCCCTTCAGAGGGAGCCACCGTTACCTGGCGGCAGCCACCTTGAGTTGTAATTCCCATGATCATCCTGAGTAACCCTTGTCTGCCTTCCCTACTATTTTCCAGCACACTACAGAGGACCACAGACATTAGAACGGCTGTGGAGCTTTCTGAACAGATCTGGTGCCATCTCAGTCAGGATGTGATAACGCCATCAGGATTTGTTCTCTGCAATTGGTACCTCCTTCCTTGAGTGAAAGCCAGCTCTGTCTTGACTGCTATATGAGTTCCTGCTGTTGTGCCCAGACTGTAAAAACCCCAAAGAGACCACCAGGAATCACAACCCACTGTAATCACATGAGGGTCTTTATTCAAGCTCGAGCTTGGGCCACCAACCTTCCTGATGGGACGAACAGGAAAGAGAGTGAACCTCCAGGTCTAAGTGAAGGAGTTTATAAAGGAAAAAACACAAGCCAGTGTTCTTAACTGTTGAGCCATCTCTCCAGGCCTCTCCTTTTTTACTTAGCTCTTCTACATGAACTGAATGACAGCTTGAGACAGTCTCAGGTTGAGCTATTAAGTACCCAGAAGCCTGAGAAATGCATGGATGTGTGGGTTTCAATTATTGGTTTTATGGTTTTGTTTTGTTTTTTCTGCTTTATTTTATTTTTGAGACAGTCTACCCTGGCTTGCCTAGAACTTAAGTGCAGCCCAGGCTAGCCTCAAACTCAAAATCTCCTGCCTCAGCCTCCATAGTGTTGGTGGCGAGCTTGCACCACCATGTCCAGTTATTCATAATAGCTTTAAAAATAATAAGGTTTAAATATGAAATTCTTAATTGTGCTAATACATACATTTCCCTCCACAGTACATACCACATTGTTTTATGTTTTCTTTCTTTCTTTCTTTCTTTCTTTCTTTCTTTCTTTCTTTCTTTCTTTCTTTCTTTCTTTCTTTCTTTCTGTATTCCAAACTGTTTATTGATTATTCAAATGGACGCATACCACTTTTTTAGGGTGAACCAGAGATTAAATACCTTTGGCAGGAAGGAATATCTGGGAAGGAAAGCTTATTGGCTAAACCCCCAGGGCCTCTAGATACCTCATTAGCATGGAGAACTGTTTGGGCTACTTAACCACAGGTCCTATGTGGGAAGTATGGCGTCTGTTCCAGGCCAGGAATCTGGTAGGGAGCAGGGAGCAGGGAGCTGTCTCCTGTCTCAGGCAGGTGCCTGGGTTTGTGTTTCCTATGAACAGGTTTTGTGTTTTCTGGAGAAGTCTTGCTTTCAATTAACCTTTTCTATGGTGAGCGTCCCTAACCAAAGCAAAACAAGAAAGGGTATGCATTCTACGGCCATAAGGAAATAATAGCAGCAAGATGAAGATCTCACAGAGTGAAACTAGGCCCTGCCTACAATGAGGTGTGGCAGCTGCACCGACTTACTTTTGGCTGCGCCCTGGTAACGGCTTTTAGTGGCAACCTCTCCGGAGACCTTGTCTTCCTCGTTTTCTCCCTCCACCTCCTCATCTCCCTCGACATCATGGTTAGGCTTCTGCACAGTGGGGCTCAGACCTGGACGCTGCTGCTTCTTTCTCCTCCAGCTCTTCCTCCGCGCACAGACTTTACGGGGAGTAGACACCCTCAGTTCTTCTTTCTGCATCTATTTAAAAAAAAAGGCTGGGGCTGGAGAGATGGCTCAGTGGCTGCTCTTCCAGAGGTCCTGAGTTCAATTCCCAGCAACCACATGGTGGCTCACAGACATCTGTAATGGAATCTGATGCCCTCTTCTGGTGTGTCTGAAGACAACAATCTACTCATATACATAAAATAAATAATTCTTTTTTTAAAAGGCAAATTTTCAACTTAAAAAAAAAAAAAAAAAAAAAAAAAAAGACCTACTTTCAGCAGGATGTGGTAGCATGCACCGGTAGTGGAGCCTAAGGCAGGAGGATATCTTAAACCAGGAGTCCAAAACCAAGAACAGCGCATGCAACGTGGTGAAAGTCTTTCCAACAGAAAAGGGGAAGGAAAGAAAGGGAAAAGGGAGCCTGCTACTCTGTGCCCATTCAAACCCACTTTTAAAGCTGTTTGACGCCATGTGTCTTCTACCCGCGTGGCTATAAGCCCATACAGCAGATGGCTTGGTGGGATAAAGGCAACATACAAGTGGGAATGGGGGAGGAGGGCTGGCACCACTCTGACCTGTGTGTGCTGTGTGTGTGTGCTCACGCACCTGGGAGCTGTGTACATCTCTGATAATGTCACTCACAGCTCAGAAGTAGCAGCCGAAGAAACCCCTTCTGACATGCCCCTCTGGGGCAGTAGAAGCTACCTGAATTCTTCCCTAAGCTACCTGACCTGCTGAGGCTGCACCAAGCTCCCATGCCTCCCAGACATTCCTAGTGCAGCCTTCAATGCAAATACTATATCCCAGCTTCCACGACCGGCTGCGGAGACTGACATTTTCTTAAACTTGCTCAGCATGCCAGACTTAGGAGCTCAAAGAGCTGAGCCAGTGTCACACACGGCAGAGGGCTCTACAGTCTTTATTTCCTTCCTATTTTTCTTTTTTCTTTTTTTTTTTTTTAAGATTTATTTATTTATTATATGTAAGTCCACTGTAGCTGTCTTCAGACACCCTAGAAGAGGGCATCAGATCCCATTACAGATGGTTATGAGCCACCATGTGGTTGCTGGGATTTGAACTCAGGACCTTCAGGAGAGCAGTCAGTGCTCTTAACCGCTGAGCCATCTCGCCAGCCCCCTATTTATTTTCTTTTTACTCCTTGTGACACCAGGGATCAAATCCAAGTCTGTGTGCACTCGAGAGAAAGCAACTCTGCTGCTGGACTTGGCTCTACTTTTTTCTAATGTTGGAAGGTTTTCTGTGGAGCCACACAGAGATGAAGAGTGACGTTATCTGTAATCCCACTGCAGTCATTGGTAGTGGTAAGTGTAACACTTCTACACATCACACACACACACACACACACACACACACACACACACACACACACACACACAGGGTAATATATTTTTTTTTTAACTTCAGCAAAACAGCTCTAAATGTACAAAAGTTCCCAACATAAAGCTGAGTCAATATACCTTGATCAAATCTGGGCGTGGCCACTCAGGATCACAACCAGCCATCGGGAGGATTCTAATCTGTCTCTTTGAACTTCTGTTTGCAAATGAAAGGGTCATCTTCTTATATGTGGCACTGTCTGTACAGTGAGGTCTGCTGGGAAAGGAACAGAAAATATCTGTCTCGAATTTATCAAAAACACCAAACCTGCCCATGGGTAGTGATGTCCTCACACTACGCAGAGGAAACAGGCAGGATTACAGTTCTGGTCCATCTGTTCACTGCTCAGGAAAATGGGGTGGGCTGACTCAGGCTGCAGGAGGAGAGGCGGGTGGCCAGATGGCATGCTTTTACAGAGAATACCCCCTACTACAATCACAGACAAGGAACATGAAATCTCCGTTCCGCAAAAGTGGAGCACGCGCTAACAGGAACATTTTGAGAACTGAGTTGTTCCCTCTGCTCAATAAAAGCATAAATAAAATGTAGTCAGCCAGCCGGGCGTGGTGGCGCACGCCTTTAATCCCAGCACTCGGGAGGCAGAGGCAGGCGGATTTCTGAGTTCGAGGCCAGCCTGGTCTACAAAGTGAGTTCTAGGACAGCCAGGGCTACACAGAGAAACCCTGTCTCGAAAAACAAAAAAACAAAAAAAAACAAAACAAAACAAAAAAAATGTAGTCAGCCAAGTGGGTGATCCTGTTTCAAAACCAAAGTGAGCCACAGGAGGGGCCTCAACAGCTCAGGCCAAGTTGTGAGTCTCAGTGGGGAAATAACCTGTAATCCCACCACTCAGGCAGGAGGATCGCAAGCTTGAGGTGAAGATGGGTAGTGAGTTCAAAGCCAGCCTGGGTTACGTGGCAAGACTGTCACAAACAGTAAATGCTTCTTGAGCAGGGGAAGACAGCTCCTAACCGGGTCCTGAAGTGAAGAAAGGACCCGGGGAAAGAAACCTTACCCCAGCACGACTCAGAGCAAGTGGTAAAAAGCAAAACCAGAACCAGACATGTTTCAGGATGCTTCTAGGAAACATCGGGAAGCGGGAGGGCTGGGCTTCACTTCCTATGCCAGGTTTATGCACCTATGTAACACAATACCCCTGGGACACGCACATTATATATCTAATGAGCCTGCCAATCTGTGAGACTGAGATCCTCGAGACTATATAACCTATATTACTGTTTTTTATTTTTTAATTTACAAAATTGCACAGCCATGCCCACAATCTGATTTTAAAATACCAAAGCATCTTCAAAGGAAGCACCTGCCCACTGTCACGGAAAGTGCTGTGCCTCTCTCCAGGGAAGCTGGCTCCTAGTAACAGCTGTGGCTTAAAGGGGAAGGTGTCCAGAAGGGGCCGAGGCACCCACCCACTGGGCCCATGTCTTGAGAGGGCACAGACTATGAGCACTTTGGCCACACCTGTTGTAAACACACCCCAGCACTACACTCTGTTGACAAGTTTAGCTTTCTTGGCTCAGTTTCACTAAAGAGTGAGAACCCAGAAGACGACAAGCTACAATGGCGGCAAGCCTTTCCCAGGAGCACTGACCAACCAGCGACAAGCCACGCACCAGTCCCTTGTAAGCTTCCATAACATGGGCTATTTCCCTGAGAAACCTGTAGTTGACTTTGCCTGGAAAACAACAACAACAACAAAGTTACCTAAAGATAAGTCTGGATTGAAAGACGGCCTGACCACGGAGACCCGTTTCTTCCCGTATAAACAGTTGGTTTTGATTATCCTGCAGTGGGGTTTTGTAGATATCGTACACTTCCTTGCCTAGATGCAGGGACATGCTGGAAAGGGGTAACAATTCAGGTGTTAGGATGCTTAGTGAACAGCCCAGGATCCTGTCCTCGGAGAAGTCACAGGAAAACAAACACAGGTGCTATTAACAGCCTCCTTCCAAACCGGGAATCCTAGCACTTGGGAGGCAGAGCAAGAGGATCGGGGGAGGGGAGCTCACAAGCAGAATCAGAATCGGCTACAAAGTGAGCTCTGGGCCAGGATGGGCTAGGAACCCCTCTTTTGTTTTTTGTTTGTCTGTTGGAGACTGTGTAGCCTTGGGTGGCCTGGAAATCAGTATGGGGGGTGGGGGGGGCACTATCTTATAGAGATCAGCCTACCTCTCTCTCTCCCCCAGTGCTAGGATCAAAGGTGTGCTCTACCACATGAGATGAGACCCTGTCTTAAGAAAGAAAGAAAGAAAGAAAGAAAGAAAGAAAGAAAGAAAGAAAGAAAGAAAGAGAGAGAGAGAGCGCGAGAGAGCGAGCAAGCTAGCTCTTCTCTTTGTGGCAGTTTAAATGAGAATGTTGCCCTAAATGGTCAGAGGTTTGAGGACTTGGTCCCCAGTGGCTGCTATTTGGGTAGGTTTAAGAGGTGTGGCCTTTGAGAGGCCTTTTCTTTAAGAGGAAGTACGTCATTGGACGTGGGTTCTGAGGTTTCAAAGCCACTGCCAATGCCAGTTAGCGCACTCTCCGCCTCCTGCATGGCTGGAGAGAGGTGAGGGCCACTATGCCTGCTGTCATAGTCACAATATCCATGATGGCTTCCTATCCCTCTGGAACTTTAAGTCCAAATAAACTTCTCCTATAAATTGTCTCTGACATGGTATTTTTATCAGAGCAATAGAAAAGTAACTTAATATGTACTTCAGAGTAAAAAGTGGTAAAATCTACTTTTTAGCTTATAATAGAACCGCCTTATAAATATCTTTCCATCTATATCTTTAAATTAGTAAACTGAAATGAATTTTAAAATACTTCAGTCGAGCAGTGGTGGCGCACGCCTTTAATTCCAACACTTGGGAGGCAGAGGCAGGCAGATTTCTGAGTTCGAGGCCAGCCTGGTCTACAGAGTGAGTTCCAGGACAGCCAGGGCTACACAGAGAAACCCTGTCATGAAAACAACAAAAAAAAAACAAAAAACAAAAATCAAAAACAAAAACAAAAAATTCCATTTAGGGGCTCAGGCTATCTGTAGCTCAGCTTAGGGGCTCAGGCTATCTACAGCTCAGTTTAGGAGCTCAGGCTATCTGTAGCTCAGTTGGTAGAATGCTTGCCTTGCAAACATGCAGCACTGGGTTTGATTCCCAGCACAGGTTATTTCAAGTTGCCCTGATCTCTCAAAGGCGAGCCTTGTAGCTGATGGAACCGAGCCAGATGGAACTGAGCCAGATTTAAGCTCTGCCACTGCCCTGCTGTAAGGCCCTCTCTCAGGCTTCCTAGGGAAAGGCAGTGGCCCAGATTTCCCCAATTCTTAAGTCCTACACAGAAAACTTCAAGGTATCCAGGCCTCCCTCAGTGTTCTAACACTCACCTTCCATCTGACCACTTGACTATCCGAGCATTGCTTTCTTTAGTTTTAGAATCTTCTTGATCCTGGCAGATCCTCCAGCGTATAGTATTTTCCACCTGGTTCAAAATAGAAAGGTATTAGACAACCAATTTACCTAGCTATATGTTCTTTGTTTCTCTAATAATGCATAATCATACACCAAAAACTGATGGGTGATAAGAAAGTGGCTGACTGCGCGCAGCTCTGTCATGCACTGACGACAGGCGTCTGGACGCATGGTAGCTAACCAGGCACTCTTTGCACACTTCTGGAGGCCTAGGTCTGAGCAGTGGGAGGAGGCTAAGCGGGACGCTGCCTGAAACCACAGCTAAGAGCTATGTACGAACAGAGGTTAGTCCACACAAGGTAAGCTGCCAAAATTGACACCGACTGAGGGTGTAGCATAGTAGAGCACTTGCTTAGCGTATATGAGGTTCCCCCCNCACACACACACACACAATTTCTTGGAAGGACTGCGGGCATAATGGTGTTGGGGGGGAAGGCTTTAAAAATATCTCTTAGGGAATACAGCCCTTAGAATGAACTAAACAGGGCTCACTGGGGCTCACAGAAACTGATCTGATAATCATGAACCCAGTATGGTCTGAGCTAAGGCCTCTGCATATATATTCTGGCTGTACAGCTAGCTCAGTGTTCTTGTGGGACTCCAAACAGTGAGAGTGGGGGTGGTGCGGACTCTTTCGTGTTTGGGACCCTTTTTCCTGTACTGGGTTGCCTTGTCCAGCCTTGATATGAGGGTCTGTGCCTAGGCTTATTGTAACTTTTTATGCCATGTTCAATTAGTATCCCCGGGAAGAAGAGTGGAGCTTGGGAAGAGGGAAATTTGGGAGGGAGGACTAGGAAAAGTGGAAGGAGGGGAAACTGTGGGTGGGGATGTAATGTATGAGAAAATAAACAAACAAATAAATAAATAAAATTCTTCCTTTTCCAAAAAAAAAAGTGTGTGTGTGTGTGTGTGTGTGTGTGTTGGGGCCAGTGCCATCGCTCACTGGATAAAAGGGCTTGCTGCCAAGCCCAACTACCTGAGTTGAGTCCCCAGGATCCATGTAATAGGATGTGAGGCCTTCTGCACATTGGTTTCTGATCCATGTGCACATACACGTGCATGTTCTTGCACACACGCAGATAAATGTTTTGTTTTGTTTTTAAGAAAAAAGGGTTTCTTAGTCTAATGACAAAAGCTCTATAATAGTTTAAGTTTTGTTTTGTTTTTAAAAAGACTAAATAACTAGGAGCTAGAGAGATAGCTTAGCAGTTAAGAACATTTGTTGCTTTTTCAGAGGACCCAGGTTCAGTTCCCAGCACCCATGTTAGACAGCTCACAACCATCTATAATTCCAGCTCCAGAGAAACTGATACCCTCTTCTGGACTTTGCAGATACACACACACATGATCTACAGACAGACAGACAGACACACATGAGGAGGAGGAGGAGGAGAAGGAGGAGGAGGAGGAGGAGGAGGAGGAGGAGGTTCAAGAATGATAAAACAATTACCAGCAAATTAAAATCTGAGAACTATATTTAGTTTTGAGTCCAAATTTATCTCATGAAGTAGAGAACTGCAAGTCACAAGAAACCTCTAAAACCAGCCCATGCCAGCGTTACCATCCCTGCATGAACAATGGTGGTCCTTTGTCATCCCAACATTCTTAAGAGAAATCCCCTACTGGCAAGGTCTGCTGCCGCCATGCAGTCTCCCTGAAGAGACAGTCATGTGGTGGGAGGTTGCTGGGACATACCTGGGAGGAAGTGTGGAGGCGGGGTCACACCTTCCACTGTTTATCCTGAGGGACACTAATGAGTCTCAACAGTTTTTAACCTTTATTTATTATACCTATATTATAATACAGGTTTAATTTAAGTTAAAACTTAAACTGAGATGGGGCTAGTAGATGCACACCTTTAATCCCAGCACTTCAGAGGCAAAGGCAGGCAGATTTCTGAGTTCGAGGCCAGCCTGGTCTACAGAGTGAGGTCCAGGACAGCCACAGAGAAACCCTGTCTCAAAGAAACAAAAAATAAAAACTGAAAACATTAGAAAAGTGTCAATTCTAAAAGAGGGAGGAAAGGCGTGTGCTTACTCCCCTAACAATATCTGGAAAGCCAGTTTACCGCCGTGCTCTAGCGGTATCTGTTGAGTAAGCAGGAAACGTTAGGAACGTTCTTAAGCTCTGATCTCACATTATCACCCCTGTGTTCACTGTCTAAAGGAAAAAGTCAGGGGATGGAGAGATGACATAAGATTAAGAGCACTTGATGCTCTTTCAGAGGATCCAGATTTGGTTCCCAGCACCCACAGGGTGACTCACACCCATCCACAAATTCCAGTTTCAGGGGATTTCATGGCCTCTTCCAACCTCTGCAGGTACTAGGCACAGATGTGGCGCACATACACACACGTGCAGTCAAAGCACTCACACTCATGAACTAAACATAAGAAACAATGTGAGGAAGAACTCAGCCGGCATGACAGAGCATGCCTGTGGCCACAGCTACTCGAAGGCTGAGGAGAGCGGGACTACAAGGAAATGGGACAGAAGATGGCACAGTACCTTCAATTTTAACCTAGCTTTGTCTTCTTCACAGAGCACTTTCTCATCTTCAAATTCGTCTTCATAATACTGAGGATCAAATGGTCTAAAATTTTTGCCATATTAGTCATAATTAGTGACTGACTGACACTATAAACCGATTGTCTCTAGAACATTTTATCACAGCTGAAAAGTGACTTCGTGAGAACCTTCAGGAAGTATGCCAGTGACTACTTCCTTGAAACTTCTTTTTAAAACAAACTTCAGGGGGGTGGGGGGGCTGGAGAGATGGCTCCGCGGCTAAGAGCATGGAAAACCTGGGTTCCATTCCTAGCACCCATATGACAGCTCACAACTGTCTCACGCTCTCTTCTGGCTTCTGTGGGTACCAGGCACATACTTATACACATAAGCAAAGCACCCATGGACATAAAATAAATGTTTAAAAAAAACTTCTGGAAATAAAATACAAACATGGTTTGTAATTCTAACTTATTGAAGAAGCACATCTTATAAATGTATCCTATAAAACATAGGTAATAACCTGCTCTGTCCATATCCTAAAAACACCAAGATCTCTGACTCGTGCAGAGCTGTTTGAAGGGCTGTGAACTCAATGAAAGGCTTCAAAAATGTACCTTGGGCCAGGCACAGTGGTACATGCCTTTGCAGAGGCACACAGAGTTCTCTGAGCTCAAGGTCAGCTTAGTCTATGGCCAGGCCATCCATGGCTACACAGTGAGACACTGCCCCACTGCAAAAAAGTAGCTTAATTAGGTACTATCACCGGGCAGTGGTGGCACATGCCTTTAATCCCAGCACTTGGGAGGCAGAGACAGGCGAATTTCTGAGTTCGAGACCAGCCTGGTCTAGCGAGTGAGTTCCAGGACAGCCAGGGCTATACAGAGAAACCCTGTCTCGAAAAACCAAAAAATAAATAAATAGGTAGATAGATAGATAGATAGATAGATAGATAGATAATTGGTACTATCTAGACATAACATATATATATATATATATATAGTTTTTGGAGACAGGGTTTCTCTGTGTAGCCCTGGATGGCCTGGAACTCACTCTGTAGACCAGGCTGGCCTTGAACTCAGAAATCTGCCTGCTTCCACCTCCCAAGTGCTGGGATTAAAGGCATGCGCCCGGCTCCGGCTTTATATTTTTAAATAAATAAATTGGGGCTGGAGAGATGGCTCAGTTATTAAGAGCATTGACTGCTCTTCTGAAAGTCCTGAGTTCAAATCCCAGCCAACCACATGATGGCTCACAACCATTTGTAATGAAATCTGATGCCCTCTTCTGGTGCAACTGAAGACAGCTACAGTGGACCTACATATAATAAATAAATAAATCTTTAAAAAAATTAATAAATTAAAATTAACAACAAATTAAAACCTGAGACTTCTGTTTAGTTCAGGGATCAAATCCCCCCCCCCCCTTAGAGTTTGTACCTGTGTGCCTTAGTGAGCAGGAAACACCAACACTATTTTGTTGTCAAAGTCATCTGGTCGAGATGCCCTGTCACTTTTACCGAACACCCGTGATTTCTCTGGCATCTCTCATTTTGTGTTTTCAGCTTTACCCGGTGACATTGCCACATGACACCTGTTCATTTACAGAGAGCCCCAAAGGCTGAGATTACTAGCCTTCTAAATCTCCGCAGAAACTTATCATTCTCTTGTTCTCCGTCACCTTATGATTGGTGGGCTCAGGTCAGATAAATTACACTTTTCAATCTCTTGAACCTTTAATTCAGTTCTCTTACTTGGGTTCTATCCTGAGGAATTTGGGTAGTTTAACAAAATACAGTTCATTTCCCAAGTCAGAGTTGATGCTGGGAACTGCTATTTTCACTCTGGTTTCAAAGATGCGGCGGCGTTCCTCCTGCTGCTTCCCAGACACTCCAAAGGTTCCAGCTGTGCTCCGCGAGTGGCAGACACAGGTCTGAAAGGAAGTGATGTCACACACACTTTAGGGACAGCCACTCCTTCCTCCAAGTCTCTCCCTAAAACATCACCCCGACCACACCCACAAGGAAAAGAGAGCAACAATAAATTCCATGGGGGATTAAGATATGTTAACCTGAATATATTGTGTTGGCATAGCCGCTTTTCTATTTTGCATGAGACATTAAGGAGTATAAATAATTCAACCCATAATTACTAAGTAACTGCCCCAAATCAGAAAAGAACAGCAATGTTGCCCACATGGCACACCATACATGTGGGTAAGAAGACCTTTTAAATCAAAGGTGTCCGTGTAACAGTCCCATAGTCCTGTCCCTCAAGTTTGGCACTGATCTCATTCTAATGGTTCCTCCTGTGCCTTCTAATTGTTTCTCTAAACGACTAATTCAGCTAAGAATGTCACATTAGTCCTCTCTGAACACATCCCCTCTCAACATGAGACTCATCACCCTCAGAATCTTTTCTCTTAGCCTTCAGTCCTGTGACCAGTCGTGACTGGTGGTTGTACTCACAACAGGCTGTCTTGGAATAGGTGCTCGCTGGTCCTCATCGCTCTCTGAGGAAATGTCCTCTATATCTCCAAACAGATCCATGTCCCCACTGTCATCTTCAGTGTTGAAGGAATACACATTGTTAATTGGTCTAACTAAAGTTATTTTTGATTTTTAATTAGGTACATGGGGGAGAGTGATAGGTGTTACCTGAGGGCAGGTCGGATGGGGGTCAGGTCCCCTGGAGGTGGAGTTACAAGTGGTTGTGAGCTGCCCACCACAGGGGCTGGGAACTGAATTTGGGTCTCCTGCAAGACCAAGTGCCCACCCCACCTCCAGACCCCTCACTGATGTTCTGAATGTAGTTCCTCAACACATTCCCAATATTTACAAACCAAATCTGTACCAAACCATCTCAAGCTGGCTCCTCGAGCTTGGACTTCAGCAAGGCTCCCTTGAGTGTCACTGGGAGAACCACCTTGAGGAGGGTTCCTGGAGCTGGGCATGGTAGTGCACACCATGCATGGTGGTGATCCCAGCATTTAGGAAGCAGAAAGGGAGTTAGGGTTAGCCTGGACTACATGAGACCCTGGTTCTAGGTTCACTGACTGAGACGCTTTCTCATAGCCTGTCTGTCATGACAAGCTTATCTATGGGATCGGGGAACTATCACCTCACTATGAATAATGCCATGGGTCCTCTGCCTTGCTTGTTTGCCTTGGCTCACTCATCGCTGGGAAGGAAGTGGTTGCTTTGATGTGAAAACACACATCCTGCCTGTGGGGACTCCTACCTGCGTGGAGAAAAACAGTTGTATAAGCTAGCTCCTGTATAACAGATATGTATAAACAGATCCTTCCACTGCAGACAGGCCTTCAGAGAGCGCAGCCCTGTGAGTACCTGAACCAGAGCTTCACGGCTAAGACATTTCCATGTTCCTGAGCGCAAGGATCTGAGTGAGAATTCCTATGCTGTTCTCAGCTGTTGTGCGCTGGGATGCCTGGCCATGCAGCAAAGACACTCTCTCCTCTCGCCCCCTGTATCTCTCCCCATCCCCTTTATTCTCCAGGATCCCTAATGGCCTCATCCAGTCTTAGGATACTTAACATGGACACTTGAATCCTCCACACTCAGAGGATGCTCCACAACGGCTAGCTTTAAAAAGGTTATTAATGTGCATAGTAGAGGAGATGCTGGAGCAACGAGGCCCTCTGACTTTAAACTCTGCCATCATAACCATGGACCAGATAATGATGTTCTCAAAGTTCCCACCATTCCAAAAGTTCTTTTATAGGCCCTCATCAACTCTGGAAAGCAATGCTATAGCCCATGACTGAATAAAGCTACTTTCTACTTACACTAATTACTTGTGCGTATGACGACCAGCAACCTGAAATAGTAAACAGTCTAACAGAACAGCGTGCCAATATAGCAAGACCAAATTCTAGCCCGGAAACATTGCCTAGATTTTATACAAGGTTTTTTTAGCATTCATCTGCATGTATATGTGATGGAGGTCAGAGGACAACTTGCAGGAGTCAGTTCTCTCCTACTGTGTGGCTTCCGGGAATCAAACTGAGGTCATCAGACATGGAACCAAGCATTCAGTAGGGCTCAGTGGCCCTACTGAAAGACCAAGAAGACACAATGACAAATACCTTGAGTAAAAGAGGGCTATACCGCAAAATGTAGCTATTCAAAATAACAGGGGGATAATACAAATACATTCAACAGCTTAAGCAAATAATCCAGTTACTTGATGATTATAAACCACCAAAATTTACTACAGAAGAAATAATCAAAATAGCCCTACTGCTATTAAGGAAACCAAATTGGTAGTTAAAAAGCCTAAATAAATAAAACAAAATAAAATAAAATAAAATAAAATAGAAATTCAAAAACTAGGCATGTAGCACATGCCTTTAATCCCAGAACTGGGAAGCAGAGGTGGGCAGATCTCTGAGTTTGAGGCCAGTGTGGTCTACAGAGGGAATTCCAGGACAGTCAGGGCTACACAGAAAAACTATCTCAAAACAAGAAAAAAAAAAAAAAACAACCATTTTTTGTTTTGTTTTGTTTTTTCGAAACCGGGTTTCTCTGTGTAGCCCTGGCTGTCCTGGAACTCACGACCAGGCTGGCCTCGAACTCAGAAATCCACCTGCCTCTGCCTCCCAAGTGCTGGGGTTAATGGCGTGCGCCACCACTACCCAGCCAAACAAACCTTTTGATTTAGAGGCTCCACTGGATTTTGATAGCTGGTATACTTAATATAAGCTTTAACCAGCTATCATAGCAGAACGGTGATAGACTTTTAAAAGTAATTTTCTAGTATTTTATCCTTACAGAAAAAAAAAAGTAAAAATATTATAAACATTTCCTAAATTGTTTTCTTTCTTAAAATGTTTCGGCAAACCAGACATAGTAGCATACCTGAATCTAGGCTACATACTAAGAACTGTCTTAAAGAAAAGAAAAAAGGGGGCCGAAGAAATGGCTCAGCAGTTAAGAGCACTGGCTATTCTTCTAGAGGTCCTGAGTTCAATTCCCAGAAACCACATGGTGGCTCACAACCATCTGTAATGGGATCTGGCGCCCTCTTTTGGTGTCTGAAGACAGCTACAGTGTATGCATATACATAAAATAAATAATTCTTGTTTTTTTCTTAATGTAAAGAGGGGGACGGGAGAGGGGGAGAGAGCGAGAAAGAGAATGGGCTACCACTCATGTCAATACTCCTAGCAATTAGGAGCCTAAAACAAAACAAAACAAAAACAAAATCACAGCCTGGGCTACACAGCAAAACACTGCCTAAATATAATAAATAAAAATTTAAAAACAAAATCTAATACATTTAAAATTACATTAGGCTTAAAGTTGTTTGCTAGGTTACTATAAATACAGAATTATAATTAGAAAGATAGCTAAATACAGAGAACAACATTCAAATGCAGGCCTGAGAAAATACAGGGAAGAGGTAAAATTATTAGAACGTAAATACTTAGCCAGGTATGGTGGCTCACACCTGTAATCCTGGTATTTGGGAGACAGAAACAGGAGCATTACTATGAGTTAGAAGCTATCCTAGGCTACAGAATAAG
>NC_034599.1:70127960-70217059 GCF_900095145.1 Mus pahari | reverse complement strand
CACACACACACACACACACACACACACACACACACACGTTGCCTTGGGAAGGACGGAGGCAACAGAAGGGCTCTTAAACCAGGCAGAGGAGTTTCAGCTCAGCCACAAAATACACAGGAACCTAAATTCTAAGGTAGAAAATGAGTGGGATGGTTCTGCAGGGTTTTTTTTTTTTTTCTTTAAAAAGGAAAAAAGTTACCATACTTTTAAAGATCAAAATTAGTGGCTGGAGAGATGGCCCCTGTGGTTAAGTGTGTGTGCTGCTCCTGCAGAGGACCCAAGTTCAGATCCCATCACCCATGTCAGGCATCTTACAACCACCTGTAACTCCTGCTCTAGGGGATCTGACACCCCCTTCTGGCCATCTCAGGTGCCCCCACACATGGCACATATACACAAAAACACATAAATAAAAATGTTTAACTTTTTAACAAATGTTTTGTTCATTTTATATGTATTTTTTTATATGTATTTTTTAAAAGTATATAGGGCTGGAGAGATGGCTCAGTGGTTAAGAGCACCAGCTGCTCTTCCAGAGGTCCTGAGTTCAATTCCCAGCAACCACACGGTGGCTCACAACCATCTATCTCTAATGGGATCTGATGCCCTCTTCTGGTGTGTCTGAAGACAGCTACAGTGTACTCATATAAAATAAACAAATAAATCTTAAAAAAAAAAAAAAAAAGTATATATGGGGCTGGAGAGATGGCTCAGCAGTTAAAAGTACTAGCTGCTCTTCCAGAGGTCCTTAGTTCAAATCCCAGCAACCACATGGTGGTTTACAACCATCTGCAATGGGATCTGGTGCCCTCTTCTGGTACACAGGTGTATATGAAGATAGAACATTCATATGCATGAATAAGTAAATCTTAAAAACAAAACCTTTAAAAAAAAACCAGTATATATGACTTACTGTAATTATTCAAGCAGGTTGAATTATAACCCCACAAATGAATTCATATCCACACAGAATCTGAGAGTGTGACTGTTGTGGATTGCCCTGATGTTGTTTTGATGCTAATTCTGTTTCCCTCAGAGGAACCACCTTAGATGAGGACATACTGATGTGACTTCATGGGAACCTTCTCCCCATTTTTAACTGGTAAAATAAAGGCTAAAGCTGAAAGTTTTAGAGAGGAGAAGAAGGAAGAGACGGGGCGGGAGGGAGACAAGATGGAACTAGAAGGAGAAGATGGAGCTGAGCTACATGGTCTGGAGAAGCTGTAGGTAGGCAGGGATCTCATAGCTGGGCGATAAGCAGTGTAGGGTACATTTGCCCAATCTAGGTATGCAGCTTGCATTTATATCCATTGAGTTTTGTGGTTTTCTGTGTGGGCATTTTGGGGTTGGAGATTTACCATTATAAATGTGGGTGGTTATTACAAGTCTCTAGTGTTATCATTTTACTGAGCTAAGGGGAATCTGAGCGAGCAGTGGCTGGCTTGCAGAAAGCCAGCCACAGTGGGTGGATGGCCTGGGAGCAAGCCGGCCATGGGGGCCATGGTGGGGGGTGGGGCGGGGGTGGGCAAGACCATTGTTGCAGGCGCATAGCCGGTTTAGCATAGATCGGTTTTTTTAAAAAAACAAAAACAAAAAACAAACAAACAAACAAAAAAAACCCTACATGCTACGTGTGACCTTACTTGGGATAGGTTTCCGCAAAAATAATCAGTTAAAATGAGGTAATGCTGGATTAAACTTGGTCCTGGGGGTAGTAGCTCTTGTTCTTGCCAACAGAATGCAGTTTAGAGACACAAAACTATACAAGAAAGTAAGCTATGTTAACATCCTACCACAGCCAGCAAATTCAGGAAAAGGAAGGAAGGGTCCTTGGGAAAGAGCATGGCCCCACATTCACCTCGATTTCAGTCCTACGGATGACCCAAAAGTCTGGGGAGAATCATCTCTACTGCTTTTCAACGCTCTTTAACTGCTGAGTCATCTCTCCAGGCCAGATTTTACTGCTTGAAGCCAACCACCTTATGATCCTGTTAGGGGCAACCTAGGAAACAGATCTTTGTGTGGAATGAGAGAACGATTGGCAAAGAGCAAAGAAATCCACCAACCTGAACTCTCTATAATGCCTGCAAAGTCAGCTTGCTTTTTAAATTTTTTTCTGGAAAAAGCAGTTTTCTTAGGCATAGGGACTTGCCTTAAATGTTTTATTACAATTAAAATTTCACAAACACAGATCAATTAATCTCAATGAAAATAACTCATGTTTACATTGTATTTATAGACAAGCTGTACAATAAATATATAAAATGCATTCACAGTTTGTAGTTCAGTCATCATCTTCTTCTTCTTCATCACTGATCACATACTTCTTGTGCTTTTTATTCGCTTTATCATCGTCTTCTGCTTTCCTCTTTCCAGAAGATTCACCTTCCTGAACAGATAAAAACATTTACAGTCTGAAAGCTAGAACGTTTCTAGGGAAGTTTATCAAAATAGCTGAGTGACTATAGTCACTCATATAGTTGAATGACTCATTACTAAAGTAACTTTAAAAATTTTGCACTTGCTTGCTTCAGCAGCAGCATGTGCACTAAAAATTGGAATGCTGCAGACAAGATTAGCTTGGCCCCTGGGCAAGGATGACCCGTAAGGAGTGAAGTGTTCCATATTTCTTAAAACAGAAAAAAAGTGCACGGCACAGTGGTGCGTGGCGTGGCGTGGCATGCCTTTGATTCCAGCACTTGGAATACAGGAGGCCGAGACAGAGGCAGGAGGATATCTGTGAGGTACAAACAAGCCTGGTCTACAGAGTGAGTTCCAGCCCAGCCAACTCTACAAGTGGTAAAACAAATAAATAAATGGTGATAAAATAAAAATATAACTTTGCAGAGTTCAAGCCCAGCATATTATCTTGTACAGAGAAACCACTGTAGACACAGACAACCACAACAACCTGGGCGATGGGGTCTGCCCTAGAAAAGGTTAGGACTCTCTCAAAGAAGCACAAGAGTGCGCTTGTGCTTGCGCACGCGCACACACACACACACACACACACACACACACACACACACACACACACACACTTTCCTAAATGAAAATTCACTGGTCCTGATGGAACGTTTTTTCCATGATCAAGTACTTAATCAACAGTATCTCTCTTTTCTGGGTATTCACCTTCTTTTCCCTATCTAAAATTCATTATTTTAGTAAGTATCAATTTTTAAAATAATTTTTGTTTAGATATATTAAAAACATCATAAAGATTTTTGAGAAAATATTTATAGACACCAAAGACCTATATATACAGAGAATCTATTAAATCTATTAAAACCTATTAAATTCATTTGTGCAATCCTCTAACAGCAACATCACGTAGAAGGTTTCCTAAGGAAGCAGTTTCGACAGGCAGAATTCAGCTGCACATTTAAGTCAAGACCCCCTCAACAACTGTGACACTGGCTGACACTTCAGAATTGTCACAAACCGCGTGCGCGCGCGCGTGCACGCGCACACACACACACACACACACACACACACACACACACCTGAGTTAAAGACATGAGAAGCTGGATTACATAGACCAGAGACTGGCTGCT
Organism: Mus pahari; assembly: GCF_900095145.1. NCBI lineage: Eukaryota > Metazoa > Chordata > Mammalia > Rodentia > Muridae > Mus > Mus pahari. The sequence continues at coordinate 70,213,505 of NC_034599.1, read as the reverse complement.
GGCAGGATGAGCGAGACTTTGGACTGGGTCCCTAGCAGAACAAGATCAACTTCCGTGGACACACGGAGTCAGGGAAGGCTGCAGAATGCTTCAAGATGAAATGTGGCATGCACACTCATTTCCTGATCTCCTTGGCTGAGCCTCTGAAGACAGGCAACACCCTGCACTTACTTCTTGCCTTTCTATCCCAAATGTATTCCTAAAGACTGGGCATGCCACAGCAGGGCTCAACAAAGTTTGGAGGACTCACAAGACCTGGCAGCAATAAAGCAAACCCAGTAAGAATACTGGAAGATAGGTCATGCATCCAGGATGTGACAAGTCACCTCCTTTCTCATTCCCCAGCCTAGAGTAGACCCAGATCCTTCTCTTGGGCCCCCATCAAGAGAGGCAACACTGACTTCTCTTCCCACTGGAGAACCTTGCAAACACATTACAGCCTGCACATAAATAGGATGTTTGGTGTCTAGTTCTAAAACTCTTTAATGGTAGACATTAGATCTGAGTGGCTAAAAGAACTGGCATGGTACTTCTAAAAATGTATAAGGTTTTTTCAAAAGCTCTTAGACAATGTACAGCAGCAGCCCAAGGTCAGGGCCTCCCAAAGAAGTCTAAACAGCGCCAGGTCCAGCTCACTGTCAGGGCTGAGCAGCTGTGGAAAGCCTGTCAAGATGACTGATTCCCTACAAGCTACATGCAACATGAGGGCCCCAGAACTACAACAGAGCCGTCAAGGTGACCTTACTTAAAGCATGCAGAAAGCTGCCTTACTGAACACAGCTGAAACATGCCCCTGTGCCGTACATACTGAAACAATAAAAACAAGACTGCACTAGAGCTTGATAATGCAGCCATGAACATGGGTTCCTACAGACACAGGCAGCTATGACATAAGGCAGAGCAACAAAGCGGGTTTCAGAAAGGAGAGGCAGAAGAGGGAAAAGGGAGGCCAGGCCCTTCCAACTAACCCTTCCCACCTTCGCTTTCCAGTCCCCCACCCCCACCCCCACGGGGAACAGAGAACAAGGCAATCAATCTCACTCTCCCCACTTCACTGCCTTTGAAGGAAGAGACAGGTTTTCCACAGGTTTTCCTATGAGCAAAGGGGAAGGCACTGGATAAAGAAAGGCAGTGTTCCCTGTCAATCTCGACGTCAACATGTCCCCACATCCTACAGTACTGACTACAGTACAGTTATAAGGCACCCAACAAAAGGACAGACTCGGGGAAGACAGCCGCCTTGCCCCGTGGCATGCAAATGAGAACTGGAAGGATGGGCAGCGCTCAAATTCAATGGTGCAGCTGATGATGATAACCTTTTTCTCCCCAACGTTCGTTTTTTGAGACAGAATTTCTCTCATTCATAGCACAGCTGCCCTGGAGCTCACTATGATTTAGCCTCTAGGGATCTACGAACCACCATGGGGTAGCCTAACTTGCCCTTACCCTCCAAGGCCTGTTCTGGCAAAGCAATAGCTCCTGATGCGGGTATCATGGCACCTGAACATTCCCCACCCCTTAAAGCACAGCCTGGTCCTGGTTCCTGGTCTTTGAGGGGATTTGTTAAGCAAAACAGCAAGAAGGTTCCTCTTAGTCCTCACTGTCACCCACCACTGAGCTGCCTCATAGGACGAGGCAGAGGTAAGACACTTGTCAGGAAAGGTACAAGAGTGCAAAGATTCTGAGAGTGTGCTGGGGGGACCTGGAGGAGGGGCTGCCGCAAGAGAGCTTGAAGGTTGCCCAGGCGCGTTTAAGCCACAGGTCTGCACATTCCCAGCCCAGCCAGCCACAGGGGAAGTTGTCAGGCATATCACTTACTAGACGTAAACAGTTCCGTGGCACTTGTCAATTCTCACAGTTCTGCTTGCCAAGGATCAAGCAGCTGCTTAGAGGAGAGCCCCAGTTTGCCAACTGTTCATCACACTGTAAACGCACTATTGAGATCTTACTTCATCTAACTCACAACAAATATGGTGCAGAATAATGTTAAGAAATTCTGTCGGTAGCAAGCTACTCCCAAGAACATCACAAACTCAACAATAACCTAAGAACATACTTTTGCTTCACATGAGCAAAGAGTTCATAAAATCCCAAAATGAGTAAATCAGCTCTAAAGCAAAACAGGAAAATATTCACTGCTACGTACAAGATGGCAGACCAGTACTCAGAAGAGCCCTCTCACTGAAAACAGCAAGCGAGGGTGGTAAAGCAAAGCAAAAGCACACCGGAGGCCAAAACATAAGCGGCAGCAAGAAGGCGGAGCAACGCAGGCTCCTCCTCGGAGACACCAAACTATGTGATCCTCCGGGTGGGCAGGACGGCAGACAAGGGCCCCAAGCCTTCCGTGTAAAAGCAGACTGGGGTAGAAGCCTAGTGCTGGTTCTCTGAGAAAGGGGTCTACAAACTTCAAGTATTTGTGTAGTACATTGGGGCGGGGGCAGGTCCACTTGTACTGCAGCATGCAGTAGAGGTCAGAGAACAAGCTGTGGCAGTCAGCCCTCTCCTTCCACTCTGTGGACTGCACAGACCAAGCTGGGTTGTCAGGCTTCACAGTCAAATCAAGCACTTCCATTGCTGAGTTATCCAGAGACTTCGTTCTGGGAACCGTTTCAGGTAGTCTTAGCCAGCCGACTCGCAGCGCACCTTGCAGAGGCACATACAAACAAGACCCCGGCCCGGCTGTGCAAACGTGTAGTGAGTCTCAGCACTAGCAGGGGATCAGAGTAAAGTCAAGGCCTGCCTGAACTACACGAGAATCCAAAAACCAAACCCTAAACCAAATCAAACCAAGAAAATCATCTTCAGAGAAATGAACCTAGGCATCAAAAACTCCTGTGGAGGGCTGGAGAGAAGGCTCAGAGGGTAACAGCACTTGCTGGTCTAGGAAAGCACCTAAATTCAGTTCCTAACACCCATGTCAGGAGGCTTACAAACCTGTGATTCCAGCTCCAGAGGATCAGATATCTTCTTCTGGCCCCTGTGGGCCCCTACATACATGTGCTCACTCACATACCCAAAGACTCACACACACAGACATAAATAAAACTAAGTCTAAAAAAAAATTCTCATGGCTATCAACTCAGTAAATCAATCCAAATCAATCATTACGTCAGAGATGTACCACATTTCTTTGAATGAAGAAATAGATACAGCCAGAAAAATGCCCTGGTTTGCCTTGGGTTTCAAGACTCACAGGTTGAAATGCTAGCCTCTGAGATTAGGAGGGATTCTGGAAGGTGAGTGTTGTATTAACTGTCTCTTCCTAGGATTGAAATATTCTATTCTGCAGGAAGCTTCCTAAGCAAGAAGGTAAATAACTCAAAAAAACTTCAGGAAGTCCCCGAAACTGACCAGACTTACAATACCCATTCCTAAAACGTAAGCAATAAAAGCTAAGTCCCTTTCAGAGGAAGTGACTCTGAGATGAGTAGAGCTGACAAAAAGACTGTGACAAGTTCTAAGACCACACCAGCTGCCTGGAAGAAGCAAAAACCAGCCAAGCTGCTGGAAGTTTAGACCAACGGAGGCTCCTGGAAAGGACAGTCCAACCTGTTGAGCTGCCTGCAGACCAAGTGTGTGCTGCCCCAGATCCCAGCATCTGTGGCTGGGCCTTGGTGGTGGAGTTGTCTTTGAGTCATATCTGGTCCTGGTAGTAACCCCAATAGAACTCGCTGGTTCACCAAACTGGGCTTTGGTGGTGACTGGACATTGGTCTGTCATGAGTTTCCTATCTGGGGTGAGAAGACTTGTGCCTCTCCAGGGAAAGTTTTGTTACACAACAGTAACCAGGACAAAGGAGAGCCTCATGAACGGAGTGGGTACTTATACAAAAGTTCTAAGTACAAGGTAAGTCCCGAATTCAGGACCTGTGGCTCACCTCATCACTGTTGAGCTTCTTTGCTTTGAGTAATCTTTGAGCTTTATCTTCGTCTGAGCCCTCATCACTGTCCGAGGAATAGATTCTGGCTCGTTCCTCTGAAAACAAAGGGATTGCGCAGAGTCATTTTTAAAGAATCTATTCATTTTTGAATTTTCTCTCCAATAACACCTTCAATTCTCTCTGTACATTTTCCAGAGGAACAAAATAATTTCTATTTGTCCCATTCTTCTGTATTGTGCACATGTGCTATGCATGTGTGTGTGCATACACATGTGGAGGCGTCAGGACTCAGCCTCCATCGCTCTTCCAGCTTATTTAGTGAGGCAAGGTCTTCCTGCCAACCCTAGAGCTCACCAATACAGCTCATCTTGCCAGCCAGCTTGCTCTGGGAATTTCCCGTCTCTGCTTTCCAAAGCTGAGTGGCCCCGGGTCGCACCACCCAGTATTTACACAGGTTCTGGTGATCTGAACCCCAGTTCTCATGCTTGCGTGACAAGTGTAACTGAGCCTCCTCAGTCCCAGTTTTAACTTTCCTTTTGTTTTAAATAGGTTAAAATGAACCAGGCCAGGCAGTGGTGGTGCACGCCTTTAATCCCAGCACTTGGGAGGCAGAGGCAGGCAGATTTCTGAGTTCGAGGCCAGCCTGGTCTACATACAGAGCAAGTTCCAGGACAGCCAGGGCTACACAGAGAAACCCTGTCTTGAGAAAAAGAAAAAAGAAAAACCAAGACTATTCCTTCCTAATAGAATGCCTTCCTAGCTCCCCATATCTTTGCCAGGTGAGTACTGTACTATGCTGAGAACCAATGACCTTGCCTACCTGGTTTAAATCTCTGAAGAACTGGATATTATATATGCTAATCCTTGAATGCATCTCTAATATTCTGCATGAAAAATGTTACAGTTAAGATTTTTGTGATAGGTCTGAGAGATGGTTCAGCGGTTAAGAGCACTGACTGCTCTTCCGAAGGTCCGAGTTCAAATCCCAGCAACCACATGGTGGCTCACAACCATCTGTACAGCTACAGTGTACTCATATACATAAAATAAATAAAATTTTTTTAAAAAAGATATTTTTGTGATAAATTAGCATCGGCAACATAAAGAAAGCCACTGTACTAGGTTCTCAAAATAACTAGGTAAGGTATAACAGGGCAGCAGAACAAATATAGCCCTGCAAGATAATAATCAGATAAAGGGAAACTTAGGTGTTGGTAAACCTTATCACTCAGTTTGGACCAAACATTAGGCCCTGAGTTTTATACCCAGTGACACACACAACGCAAAGCATCAGCAGCCCTCATTTCTCATTTTACAGACAAGGCAAATGACATTCAGAAATGAGAAATCACTTGCTTGAAGCTGACGAGGTGAGAGAAACAGCTTTAGGAAGACTCAAGAACGATAAGCCAGCGTCACGCACCGAGCACACTTCTTCACTCCTCCTTCACTCCCCAGCCCGTGTTCCAGGCACCATTAGTAGACTGACTTATTCCAGACCACATACGAGAAGTTTACAGGGTATGGAGCCCTTCCAAAGTCACTGTTAAAAGGTGTCAGAACGAGCTGGGGGGTCATGGTGATGCATGCCTGTAATCTCACACTCAGGGAGCTGAGGCAGAGCAAGTTCAGGAAGCCAGGCATCTTCTGAGTCTGTCTGTCTGTCTTCCTTCCTTTCTTTTTTAAATACATTATTGACTTTATTTAATGTGTGGGTGTTTTGTCTGCATGCATGTCTCTGCACCATGTCTGTGCCTAGTGCCTGCAGAGGCCACAAGAGGACATCATATCTTCTGGGACTAGAATTACAACCATGAGCCTCATCACTAAGAGGGACTACATCAGAGCACTGCTCAGAGACCAAGCAGGCTGTCTCAGGTGTGCCTGGGTTCAGTGTGTGCTACATAAACGCCAAGCACGATGAAATGAACCCTGCTAGGAGGGCTCTGCAAAGCTGACGGGCAGAAGCAAGCACCATGTGCTCTCAGTAGCTGGATTTCTTTATAACTGTCAGCTGAGTAAGGAAGTTTATGCCTAGAATACACCAGCACTTGAGAAGCTGAGGCAGGAGGATTGCTGAAAGTTTGAGGACAGCTGGACTAGAATGAGACCCTTCCTCAAAACAAAAACTGTCAACCTTTCAAACTGAAAACCAGAAGGTCCAGGGGTTATTTTGGATGAGGCCTGATATATACACGTGCCTGCAACCCCAGTGTCCAGGACACGGGCAGCAGGGGGCCGTGCAAGGAGGGACTCAGGAAGGGAGCCACGGGAGGTCCTGCCCTTCCAGGATAGCCTCACTGAGATCTAGCAGGAGACAGTAACACCGACTCCCTAAGCTGCCCAATGGCCGGTGGTCAGCACATGCGCAGGTGAACACGCATGCCGCGGTTTTACTCCACACTCACCGCGGATGCCACCTTTGTAGCGGTTTTTAATGGCAGCCAGGCTGACCGACTCCTCGCCTTCCTCCTCCTCGTCGTAGCGATCGGGCTCCAGGTAGCTGGCGCTCAGCCCCCGCTGGTGCTGCTTCTCTCTCATCCTGCGCTGCTGAGACTCCCTCCTGATGGAGGCCCTCAGGCGTTCTTCTTCTTTCTATAAGAAAGCGAATAAGCCCTTCTGCTATGGTTTGGAAGTGACCCCGATTCCACTGGAAGCTAAATCCCAAGCTAGCTACTTCATGGGTTAACTGGTAAATTAATGGAGGGATGGGCTGTTGTGGGACTGACCCCTACAGAAGCAAGCCTGCTGTCTTTCACTATGCACCACCATGGACAGTTTCCACCATGACGGAACACAGGAAGAAGGCCTTTCATCGCAGCTGCTCCCTTGCTCTTGGAAGTTCTTAGTCACGAAACCCTTTGTTTGTTTGTTTGTTTGTTTACTGTGTCTTATTTATTTTGATTGTTGGGAGTAGGTCAGCTTATAAGCTTTGGGTTTATCCTTCCATCATGTAGGTGCTGGAGATTAAACTTGGGTTGTTAGCATGTTAACATGGAATAAACTTCATACCTTGCTTCTTTGACGAGCAGACACCAGGCTGACCCAGAACTCACAATCCAAGATTGACTGAGGCTCTAGGTTTAATCCTCAGCACCACAGAACAAAACTCACACAGTTCTCTGTGGGACTCTGCTCTAGGTCTGCTGCGTCCCTTCCTTAGCATGCCCACTGAGCTCTGACAGGACAATCTGGTGTAGGTGATTTAGTGGTATTGATATGTGTAAACTTAGCTATTTCAGTGACTGGTTTTGTGGAAGTTTCCAGCCCTGCTGGGAGACAACCCAAGAGCTTACATCTACTTTATCAGCATCCACACAGCTTTCCACTTGAAGAGAGCTTAGGAAAGTAACTTAGCTCGTGTCATTGGAGGGGGGAAGAGAAGTCCCACAAGAGACGACAAACAGAAAAAACAGGCAGTTGGGGCAATCTGCTCTTAATATGCAAGGCTGTTTCAGGATAAAGCCTAGGTAGGCAACATACCTTAATCATCTCTGTGCGCTGGCACTCAGGGTCACGACCAGCCATTGGTAAGATTCTAATCTTCTGTGTCTTTGAGCATCTATCTGCAAGTGACAGGGTCATCTTCCTGTGTGTGGCACTGTCTGTAGAGTGAGGCCTGTGGGAAATGAACAGAAACTTCCCACTGTTTCTCATGGATATTTGTGAGCCAGTCATACATCACAAAAACACAAAGCCTGCAGCCGCTTCCTATTCACCAAAGAAGAGTTTAGAGGCTAGACCTCGAACCTGAATATTCTACTTGGAGGACAGAACACTTTCCTGCCTCTAGTTCAGTGGCTCTCAACCTGTCAGTTGTGACCCCTTTAAGGGTCTAATGATATTTTTCACAGAAGTTGCACAACCCTTGTACAGGGCCATGCACCAGATATCCTGTATATCAGACATTTACATTATGATTCATAACAGTACCAAATTACAGTTATGAATAATTTTATGGTTGGGGTCACCACACCATGAGGAACTGGGAAGGTTGAAAAGCATCTTTCTAGCTCAATGAGACAGGAAAAGTGAAAAAGAAAAAGCTAGAGCTAGCCAGCCAGGGGTGGCACACCCCTTTGATCCCAGCACCTGGGAGGCAGAGCCCCTCAAATGTCTGAGTTCAAAGCCAGCCTGGTCTACAACGTGAGTTCCAGGACAGCCAAGGCTACATGGAGAAACTGTCTGGGAAAAGAGAAAGGTATGGGGTGGGGGGCAAAGACCGTTGTACAGCACGACTCCCGAGGCAGCAAACAGCCACGCCCGAGCAGTGTTGTGCACACTGAGTGCCCTGCACCTCACTTGTCACAGCTACCTACAGCAATCTCACAAAAATCAAAGTTGTCCAAGGTCATGAGCAGAAACAGTTGAAGCATTACAATTCTGAAGGTCAGTGCTCCCTACAGAACAGTGTCACCCAGGAAGGGGTCTGCTTATCCCCAAGGAAGGATGACTACATGTGCCCAGGGGACACATTCCCACAGAGGCCTGCCCCAACAGCACTAGGTGATGGGATAGCCAGCCCCAGTATTCACATCCCCCAGCTCAGCACCCTTCCTCTGGCACTAGCACACACAAGCCCTAATTATCAGTTTGTCTCCAAGTCAGGTTTACTGAAAACAAAGGATACATTTGGCCAGCACAGACAAGCCCTTTAGGATTCCCAGCAGGCAAGTAAAATACCAACTTTCTGTTTCACATCACAGCCTCCGAGAAAGCAGCCTCAGCTGTCCTTGACTAAAGCCGCTCTGCCTCCAGAACCAGAACTAACCTCTGGGGGCGGAGCTACAGGGCTCCACTGGGGGCAGGGCGGGGCAGAGGAGGGGACGGGCTTAACAAACCAAGCAGCAGTGCCAAGAGCCCTTACCTGAAGGTGAGCTTCGTTTTGAAGACAGCCTGCCCCTGCAGCCCAGTACCTTGTCTTATGAAAAGATGGTTGTGGTCACCCTGCAGTGGGGCTTTGTACACATCAAACACTTCATTCCCTAAATGCAGGGACATGCTGAGGAAAAAAAATACCACATGAATTAAATCCAAGGCTCTCACTGCACAGCTTTAATTACTGAAAATGTGATTCAATCAGTTTCCCTCTTTACACAGAATGAAGAAAACCTCCATGCTGGGGAAAATGACCTGACAGAAGTCACACCTACTGTGACTCAGGCCCAGCCCTACTGTGTTCCCAGTGAAGGATACTCTCCCTCATATTGCGAGTAGTAGTCAATGGGGTTAAGATTCTAAACTTACATTATGTTTAGTTTATTGTCTCCCACCTGCCCCCCTAGCAGAGCTGTAGCCATTTTGTTCCATGCCCACCAGCTATTTCATATTATTACTGTAGTGTGCCGATGCAGAAAAATAACCTGACACAGAGCAGGGGCATGCTGACCACATACCCTGATAGGTTATGTTAGGAAGTTTGTTGACCTTAAGAAATTCCACAACTATAAGCTTCATGTAGGACCCACCAAATTAAAGGTCAGTATGAACTGTTCCGTCTAAAATGGCTTGAGTCAGGGTGGACCACCAGGCAGACCTTCCAGCACCTGCGTGTGAGCTCGCTGTGGTTTTGCAGTTTTGCTTGCATGTCTGACATGAATAATATGTTCAGGGTTGTAGCCTCAGTGCACAAACTCTGAGCTGCAGCCCTGACTTGTCAGTCTTAGAGCGTGCCTTCAATAAACCATCCCCGTCTGAGACTGCTGTTCCTGTGGTCTGTGGAGTGGCTCCTGGACCCCGACACCAACAAGCTCCAAGGATCATTCCTCTCAGGCTTTCTGAGCAGTCACAGGGGGTAACTGATGGGGAGTCGGGCCCAGAGCCTTCTCTCCTCCTGTTCTGGGCACTCAATGCCAGGCATTTCTTACTCACCTCCCATCTGACCACTTGACTATTCGCGCATTGCTTTCTTTAATTTCATTTCCTTCTTCATCTCTGCGTATCCTCCATCTTATAGTGTTTTCTACCTGTTTTAAAATACAAAACCTTAGAAAGCAAGCCTGTGGGATTCCCCTGGAGAGACGCAGCCAGAGAAGAAGTGTGTGTGGTGACAGAACAGACAACAGTGAGATCCTCTTGGGGTAATTAACGACAGGAGGAGATAGTGTTGAAACGAACTTTGGTGCTGTGAGTATTATGATTGTAGCTTACAGCCAGAGCATTTGAATGGACACAAAGCCTGCACTGCACTGCCTGGGAAATCACAAACACAAGAAAAGCTCTGAGGCACAGGAGACAAAGCCTGAGCCCTGAAGAGGTTAAAGACAGACACATCTGGAGAGTCATCTTTCTCACAGACCTAAAAACCATTGAAAGTGAGACCAAGACCCTCTGCCTTCTGGACCCTCGCCACACACATAGGGATTCATCACCTGGGAAATGCCAGATTTAGAAAATGAGTCACCACCGGGCGTTGGTGGCACACGCCTTTAATCCCAACACTTGGGAGGCAGAGATGAGGCCAGCCTGGTCTATGGTCTACAGTGTGAGTTCCAGGACAGCCAGAGCTACACAGAGAAACCCTATCTGGAAAAACCAAAAAAAAAAAAAAAAGAAAAGAAAATGAGTCTCCACTACAGAAATTAAAGACTTGATGGGCCTTCCAGGAGAACACAGCACATCAAATGCATAGGTTTCATCACGCTACATCCCGGAAACACTAAAATAACAGCAGAAGGGGGAAATACACTCACTCACTACAAGGATTAAAAGAATGAGAACACCCTGGGTGTGATGTGCAGGCCTCTGCTTCCAGGGCATGGGACGCTGAGGAAGGATGACTGCAGGTCAGAGTCCAGCCTGGGCTAAAAGGGCAGGGTTGGAATGAAGATGGAGATGGCAAGGAGGAAAAGCAACCATGCTGGCCCATGCATTCCCCCTCCCCCTCCCATCTGCCTCAGCTCCACAATTCTCTGTACAGCCACTCTCGAAGCCCAGGGGCTTGCTTCCCATTTTCCCATGTACCGATTCCTCACTAAACAAGTGACCACTGAGCCAGCTGAGCAAAGACTTGATAGCATTAGACGGGAGAGCATTTCTGAGATAACGTCAGAACTAGCTACTGAAGGTTGGGTGAGAAATATTGAAACAAGAGTGGTCAAGCTGATAGACACAAAATTATAACATTCCTCCTGTGCTTATGTGGGCTTGGAATTTTAGTGAGAATTAAAATGAAGCTGGTGAGATGGTTTACCAGGTAAAGGTGCATGCCATGCTACTAAGCCTAACAAACCAAGTTCAATCTCAAAGCCTTGCTGGAAAGCACCAACTCCTAAAAGCTGTCCTCTGACCTCCCCATCTATACAGAGGACTATGAACACTCACACCACACAAACACATAAATATATCTGACCTCCCCATCTATACAGAGGACTGTGAATGCTCACACCACACACACACAAATAAATATATCTGACCTCCCCATCTATACAGAGGACTGTGAACGCTCACACCACACACACACACACACACACACACACATATTAATATGTAATTTTAAAAAAAAATTTTAAGGAATTGGGTTTGGGGGAACACCCTGGGCCTGGAATGCCACATTGAGAGGCCACTGCAGAGGGTATAGGATCACTCCCAAGTCCCAAGATCACCCACTATCACCTTGGTTCACCCATCAGGGTTGCAAGAAAATGTCAGACAAACCAGACATGGGGGAAACTGCCAGCTTCAATGAGACCAAGCTTAAAAAGAAAGAAAAAGAAAAGGAAAACCCTGAGACACAGGAAAACAGCCTGCCAACCAAAGAGAGACCACTGACCTAGAAAAGAGGAGTCTCTGAAGAGGGACTCTCCCACTAATTGAACTGCCAAATTTCACTGGTTTGCCCTGGGATATTATAGAAAATTACTTGTATGATTGATGAAAATAAAACACACCTTGCAGCAAAAACAAACAAAAATAAGTAAAGGAATTAGAATGAAAAATGTGTCACTAGTTCTGTTTCCCCTGTATGTACAATACATTAGAGTAACAGTTGGTTTTGTCAACTTGGCTCAGAGACAAATCTGGGAAGAGGGACTCTTAACTGAGAAAATGCCTCCATAAGACTGGCCTGTGGTAAGGTCTGTGGTGTATTATCTTGATTAATGATCAATGTGGGAGAGCCCAGATCATCCTGGGCAATGCCATCCCTGGGGCAGGTGATCCTCAGCTGTATAAGAAAGCGTGCTGAACAAGCCACGAGGAGAAAGCATGTAAGCAACGCTCCTCAATGGCTTCTGCTTCAGTTCTACTTCCAGATTCCTGCCCTGATTTCCTTTCAGTGATGGACTGTGATATGAAAGACTAAGATGAAATAAACCCTTTCTTCCCCAACTTGCTTTTGGGCATGGTGTTTTATTATAGCAATAGAAACCCTAAGACAGTTCGCTACATATAATAAACAAACACATATATAGGCATTATCTTAGTTGCTTTTATATTGCTGTGATAAAACACCATGACCAAAACAAATTATGAAAGAATTTATTTGGTGCTCACAGATTCAAAGAACTAAGTGCCCATGCCCATCACGGCAGGGAACTTGGCAACAGGCAGGCAGTAATGGCACTGGAGCAATAGCTGAGAGCTCTCATCCTGGACAAACAAGCATAAGGCAGAGAGAGTTTATTGCGAATAGTGTGGGATTTTGAAATCTCAAAGCCCACTTCCAGCAACATAGCTCCTCCAACAAGACCACACCTCCTAATCCTTTCCAAACAGTTCCACCAACTAAGGACCAAATATTTAACTAGATGAGCTTTTCGGGACCATTCTCATTCAAACCAGCAGAGGTATCAACTGAGAAGACATGAACACACTATGAGGTCTCCTTCTATAGAAATGAAGCACATGGAAATACTTCTAAAGACACAAAACTTCACAGAGCCGCTGTGATGAACAGCTCGGCCCTGGTTCATTAGTGAACTAACTATGCCACCAATTAACTAAGACTGTTCACCTTGTCTCAACCATCACTTGAGAAACATAGCATCCAGGGATACTTTCAATTATAACCCAAGAGTCTGAAAGAGAGCTAGTGATATTAAACACTGACACTTTGTACTTGGAAGAACTTGAGGTTTTGGAGCAAAACAGTGATATCTAAACTGTGATTCTATACTGGAACATATGGTGGCTATACTGCTATTTACTGCTGCACCATAACAGAAAAGAGAAAAATGCCAAAATGATTAAGTTAAAAGGAGCAAAGAACTACCACATTCATTTATATAAATGATGGAAAGAATGAAAAGCAGAACAATTATGTCAGAGGCATTAAGATGGCTAAGAAAAATTAATAGCACTAACTCTGAGTCAATACACACACGTTCCAAGCAAATAATACTGATAGATGATCTGGCAGTGCAGAGACAGTCCAAACCATCCATCAGTCTAAACCTACTCACTGGATGATCTTGAACAAATTACTGGCATTTTCCACCCCCGTTCTCACTTGCTCCGCATCTCCACAGTGGTCACGGAACAGCTCTAGACACCTGTGCTCTTTTAGACAGGAACCATCTTTACCAATGTTACTTAGGCACTTATGAAGCTGTCCTGTGAAGAATACAGTACTACAGAAAATGAAGAAGCTCAACCTTAGGCATGTAGCTCATGCCTGTAATCCCAGCATTCAGGAGGTGCAAGAGGGAAGATCATGTGATTAAGGTCATAGTAAGTCCCTGCCTTAAGTTAAAAAACAAAAAACAAAACAAAACAAAAACAACAAAAGCAAAACCCAAGTATAAACTGCAAGGCAAGGGGCCTAGGTTGACTCTATAAAAAGCAAAGTCTGCCTGGTACCTTCAATTTTAACCTGGTTCTCCCCTCTTCATCCAGCATCTCCTCATCTTCAAATTCATCTTCATAATACTGAGGATCAAAAGGCCTACAAAATGTATTTTTAAAAAGCTATTAATTAACATTTCATATACTGCCATAATATAGTTATAAACCATATACCAAATATATTTTGAAGCTCAACTTGAAAGAAGTCTTTAAAATATACTAAAATTTAAAATTCTGATGCTGTTATATATTACTTGAAATAAAGTACAAACAAGGCTAAACATTTCCAACAGCTGGGTGTGATGGCATATGCTTTTAATGCCAGCACTTGGGAGGCAGAGGCAGGCAGACATGTGAGTTTCAAGTTAGTCTGGCCTACGACTGAGTTCTAGTCCAGCCAGGGTTATATAATGAGACAATGTCTAAAAGAAAAAACATTTTTTTCTCAATTTTTCATATTATATAAGTCTTCCAAAGAAAAAAGCATATATGCTGTGGCTTCCTACATCATTTTCCTTGTGGGGGAACAGTATAAATGACCTCAGTGAATGTTAGCTTAGGAACCTCCATCAACAGGGCTTCACTACAGTGTGACAAGAGCTGCTCCAGGGGCCAGCAGATCTCGGGCTTCCCACCGCAGTGCTGTTGGGCTGTAGGAGTTACTATGTGTCTACTCATCCCTAAGAGAGTATCAAACTCCTAACCACAGCCACAGCCAGGAAGTCTCCCTACTGCTTTTCTCTTGTGGGATGCTTGATTGACTTTTTCAGATACATTAATGAAGTTTCCACTTCTCTGCTAGTCCACTGAGTGAAAGTAAGCAAAACATATTCATGTATACTCATATTTCTTTTTGAATTTTGTTTTGTTTTGTTTTTTAAGACAGGGCTTCTCTGTGTTACATACAGTTGTGGCTGTCCTGGAACTCACTCTGTAGATCAGGCTAGCCTCAAACTCAGAGATCTGCCTGCCTCTGCCTCCCAAGCGCTGGGATCAAAGCCATGCACCATCATGACCCGCTAATACCCACATATTTCTAGCCAACCCCCAGAAGACATCCTAACGTCCTTGCCTGGGCTCTACGCTGAGGAAGTTGGGCAGTTTAACAAAATATAAGTCATTGCCCAAGTCCGTGTTCACTTTGGGGATCTCCACTTCTATCCTGGTCTCAGGTATCGGCTCCTCCTCCTGCTGATCCTGAGGCAAGCCATTTTCATCCTAGTGCAAGAAAATGAAAAGTTAGAGCTGCGGGGACCGGGTGATGTCCAGTTCAAGCTCCACATTTCATTACTTAAGGGAACAAGAAACAAGTCCAGGGTGGCCTAGAACTCACTACCTAGTCCACACTGGCTTCAAATTCACAGAAATCCTCCTGCCTCCGCTTTCCCAGTACTGGGATTATAAGTCCAGCAAGAACCATATTTAGATCTTGGGGCTAGCGCACACTCAGACCTCCACACTATTCATCAATCTCCAAACATCTCAGGAAAAGCAAGCAGGGTCAAGCTGCCTCCGGGCAGAGCTTCTGTGATCAGTTGTCTCCCCAGAGTGTCCCTGACAAATGTTCAATCAGCTGGCACCTGTGTAGCCACTCTAATGGCATCAGAGAAGGTTATTCACAGATGGTGAGTCTGAGGCTAGCCTGGACTACATGGCAAGACCCTGCTTCCAAAACTAAACTTAAAAAATAAAAAGGAGGGAGAGGGTATAGGGAACTTTCAGGATAGCATTTGAAATGTAAATAAACAAAATATCTAATTAAAAAAAAAAAAAAAAAAAAAGGAGCCAGGCATGGTGGCGCACGCCTTTAATCCCAGCACTCAGGTGGCAGAAGCAGGTGGATTTCTGAGTTCAAGGTGGCAGAAGCAGGTGGATTTCTGAGTTCAAGGTCAGCCTGGTCTACAGAGTGAGTTCCAGGACAGCCAGGGCTATACAGAGAAACCCTGTCTCANAAAAAAAAAAAAAAAAAAAAAAAGGAATGAAGAAAAAATATTAACAAAGCACACATTTACTTGCATGAATAAGAAAAACAATTAGGTGAAAGGGTCTCAAATCCTGGGTGCTCATGGTCTCGCCCTGTGAGGCTGGGCACCTCACGGTAGCCTCACTCACTTCTCCTCCTTGGAACCAAATGCTTCTACAGAATTAAGAAAGTCATCTACTCGTTATAGTTTCATACTGTAATTTAGATAAAGACTTCCTCTTCTTAAGAGAGAAAGAGGTCCTTCCCCTCTGAGACTGCCTCACTTGAATATGGGCTAGCTCACGCTACTTTCACTTACCACAGGCTGTCCTGGAGTAGGGGGCTTATCTTCTCCATCACTCCCTGAAGATATGTCATCTGCACCTCCGAACAGATCCATGGTTCCATTATTATCTTCAGTGCAAAGGGAAAAACAAAGAGTGTCAACATCTGGTCTTCATTTGAACATCCCTGAGATTTCTGGGCCAGCTCCAGGAAATGGCATAAACCCAGGTCTTGAGCATAGGTAGGGAGGAAAAGGGCACTGTGGCAAACACGTGGAAAGACACGCGTGTGGAGAGAGAAAGTCACTGTGGCACACACGTGGAAAGACATGCGTGTGGAGAGAAAAAGTCACTGTGGCACAAACGTGGAAAGACAAGCGTGTAGAGAAAGAAAGTCACTGTGGCACACATGTGGAAAGACACGCATGTGGAGAGGCTTGCACATTGCACAGGAAGCTCTTCTTTCCCCTTCCATCTCTGCATCCTTCTCCCATTTTCCCCTTCTAGCGAGGTCCCATTCTCACTGAGGCCCCCATCAAAACAATAATGTGTGTAAGCCAGCAAAGCAAGGTGAGGCACCAGCAAGGAAACAGGAAGACAGATGAGTCGCTTCTAAGCCAGCTGTCAAAACAAGCCAGAATTACTGGTAATCACGCAGTCTAGGATAAACCTATGAGACTGAGTTAGAGAAATGTGGCAAAGGACACACCACTGGACAGCAAAGCAGAGGTGACCAGAGTACTGGATGCTCACTATACGACTTCCTGTTTAGGAGGTGACCACAGCCATGCCCTTCCCGTAGTCCCCTTAGCTCATGTCACCACCCAGCTACTGTACATGGACATGGTTCACTTGTCTCATAGTCTGCACACCCTCACCACCAGACGGCAAGGTGTAGGACATGGCTTAGAATGGTAGCCATGTACAGCAGAGCCTCAGGAAACATCAGTGAACAACAGACGCAGCCTACCTAATTCTCACTGCTCTGTAAAAGGGTCTGCATCACCCCATTTTACACCTTAGAAAACAAGTGTAGTAAAAAAAACTCTGGGGAGCTGGAGAGATGGCTCAGTGGTTAAGAGCACTGGCTGCTCTTCCAGAGGTCCTGAGTTCAAGTCCCAGCAACCACATGGTGGCTCACAACCATCCGTAATAGGATCTGATGTCCTCTTCTGGTGTGTCTGAAGTGAGAGACAGTGTACTCATATACATAAAATAAATAATTATTTAAAAGAAAACCTAAAAGAAAAAAAGGAAGGAAGGGAGGGAGGGAGGGAGGAGGGAGGAAGAGAGACAGAGACAGAGACAGAGAAAGGAAGGAAGGAATCTGCCAACCAAACCCATCAGGTTGTCCGATTCCAAAGTCCAGAACGGAACTACTAGGCAGACATTCAGGGTTGACTTTTCCCTACAGCCTTAGTTATAGCATTCCTTAAGATAATTTCTCTATGCTTAAGAGTATGCCTAATTCCCATTCGGCAGAGTAACAGCTGCACATGGCCAACTATCTATCGCAATCAAGTCTGCCATAACTTTCAGACCGACATCTTCACTGCAGGGTCATCTGCCCTTTGCAAATGCCTCTCAGAGATGACCATGTGCAGCTCCACCTTCCCAACAACCTTAATGTCATGCTTATATGGATGACTTCTTCATGTACCCTGCAGTCAAAGAGCACTCATCTAACGTTACACTGTTAAACAGAGCACAAGGACAGTCAGTCACGGTTATCCTTAATCAGGCTGCAGCACACTGTCACTTCCAAACCGTCCAGAGGCTCAGCCCCATCAATAAATTCAAATTGTAACAAAGAAGCGGGTTCCCAACAGTATGAGCTGCACAGAGTACACTGATCACATACACAGAGTCTTCTGTGAGTCATGCGGTCTCAAGGTCTGCCAGGGCGCTACAGTTACAAGCACAGAGAGCTAGGAACCAGACTTGCATACAAAGTAAACAGGCTACCTTTGGGCACTTCGGTGTCGCTGTCTGCTTCTGAATCAGATGGAATCGCATTCTTGCGCTTCATTCGTAAAACTTCATCTTCACTGTCACTGCCTCTTGCGGATTCTAAAAGAGCAGAGTTAGAAGGTGTACATAATCACATCCCAGCTTTACAGGGAAACTGCAGCAATGAATAGAAAAGGACAATGATACATGGAATGGTCTGGTCCCATCTACCACACATTACGCTACTTCAAAGAAGAAAACCTAACCTGGCAAAGCCAGTGCCTGTCATCCTAGACCTAATGAGGCCGAGGCACAAGGAGGCAAGAGCATACATAGTGATAGAACAGGTCAGTATGTGATGAGGTTAGGCCAGGTCTTGTAACACACTGTCCTGTGTCATGACAGTGGTAGCCACACACGTCTATAAACATGTCAACACAAATTAAACTGCACACAAACAAGAGTAGAGGTAAATATAAAGGAAGAGAAGAAAACAAAAATGAAAAACAAGATAATAAAGATGGGAATGACAGGGACTAGAGAGATGGCTCAGTGGTTAAAAGCACTGGCTGCTTTTCCAGAGGACCTGGGTTCAATTCCCAGCAATGAGATGGTGGCTCATAACTGGCTGCAACTCCTGTTCCAGGGAACCCAACACTCGATTCTGGCCTCCATGGGCACTGCATGCACATGATGCACAAACATACATGCAGGGAAAATACCCATCTGCATATGAAAAGAAAACCCTTTAAAAAGACACACGAACGGACCGTGACTGCACCCAGCCATCTGTACTCCCATGAACGTTTTACCTGACTTCTGGTCCTGCTCTTCCTCACCGTCTGAGTGCCTCCCATCTTCATCTGAGACTTGTGGCCTTTCATCATCTGAGTTTTGCATTTTCTCCTCATCGGACACCTGCGGCCGGTCCTCGTCGTCCGAATTCTGCTTCTCCTCGTCATTATCAGAAGCTACTGGATGCTCATCGTCAGAATTTCCCTTCTCCTCCTCAGACAGCTGCTGTCTGTCATCATCAGAAAGCTGGGCCCGGTCCTCGTCATCTGTGTTCTGCATTTTCTCCTCCTCATCGTCCGAGTTCTGCAGCTTCTCCTCATCGGACCCTTGCTCATGCTCCTCGTCGTCAGAGTTCTGCAGCTTCTCATCGTCTGACTGGTCACTTTTATCCTCTCCATCCCATTTCTCATCGTCTGACTGAGCTTTTTCAGACCCTTCTGCCTCTGAGTGACGGCTCCCTTCGTCTGACCTGTGGCCCTCGTCGTCGTCGTCATCGTTGTGGGCTTCAGAACCACTGTGCTGGTCCTCGTCAGAGGGCTCATTATCCTCGTGGTCAGAGTGCTCGGAAGCCTCCGACCTATTGTCTGACCGTTCAGAGTGATTGTCACTGCCACTGTGATGAGAGGCCCCCTCCTCCTCACTGTCATCTCCAAACAGTTCCTTGTTACTGGGCTGTCCGGAATCACCTCTGTCATCCTGGTCACTTTCGCTGCCAGAGGCGTTGCTGCCAGAAGCGCCGTTGTCCTGGTCAGAGTCCGAGTCAGACTCAGACTCCGAATCTGTGGGATCGTGTAAACACAAAGGAATATCGGCAGAGTGAGGAACTCTAGAAGTCCATCTCAATTTGGTAAAAGACAAACAGAAACTGGCAAAACTGTTGAAGCCAACTTTCTCACTGTTCCAGAGACAAAGCAGCTTCAAGTACCAGGAGGCTCAGTTAGGAAAAATGAGCAGACTTGCAGTGAGCAGGCACAGTGGCTCATACCCATAATCTCAGCAACCCAGAGGATGAAGCAAAAGGATCAGTTCATTCAAATATGAGGCCACCCTGGGCTACACAGTAACTCCCAAGCCACCTCAGGCTACAGAGTGAGACCCTGTTTCAAAAAGCTGAAATAAATAAATAAATAAATAAACAAATAAATAAATCAAGTAGAACTCTTCATGTTTTACCTCACCCAGTGCCCCCGAATCCCTGTCACTGCCTAGTTCTTAGACATGAAACAAACAGTAAGCAGCCCTGCATTCTGGTACAGAGAGCACTACTTGGTTCAGAGTGACATCACTGCCACAGTGATGAGAGGCCCCTCCTCCTCCTCCTCACTGTCATCAACAGTTCCTTGTTTCTGGGCAGTCCTGAATCACCTTTTTCATCTTCATCACTTTCTTGACCAGCAGGTAGTGGTCCCTGTACCAGAAATGCAGCAGGAGAAAACGAACAGAGCCTAGAGCAGAAGTATAGAAAAACAATTGTAGAAGGTCCCATCGGAACACCACATATGAATTATGGAGTGAAGAATGTAGTGTTTTGGTTTGTTTACAAACCCCAGTCATAGCCAGGCGTGGTGGCACATGCCTTTAATCTCAGCACTTGGGAGGCAGAGGCAGGCAGATTTCTGAGTTCAAGGCCAGCCTGGTCTACAAAGTGAGTTCCAGGACAGCTAGAGCTATACAGAGAAACCCTGTCTCAAAAAACCAAAAGTAAAACAAAACAAAACAAAACACCCCAGTTATGTCATACGAGTATGTTTTTGTTTTAATCCCAGGTGTGGACTATGGGGCTGCTTCAGTTTGCTTGCAGCCACTAACCATGACTGTCTCCTGCTCTAGGAGGGGTGTGATTTTTGGCGGATAGTTTAACTCTGGGGACTCTGGGGAGGGTATAGACACAGAGCCCGAGAGAGCAGAGGGCACTCTGGGAAAGCTGCTGCGCCTGACTGCTGCTGTGGTTTGTCAAGTAATCATGAACAACGTGAGCAAAGAAACGAAAAGAAGTCGCAGATATCCTGACGACAGAGACTGGACTGAAGCCAAGGAACACGATGACCCTAATCAGTACAAAGTAGCTTATAGAGGTCTGCACCCCCTTTTCCCTCTTTCTAACCTCCTTTCTCTCCTACCTCATGTTGGGGGGAGAGGGGTGTGGAAAGGGATCAGAGGGGGAAAGGGTTGGAGGGGAGGTAGAGGTGTAAGAACCCAATCAAACAGTAATACAAATATGCCAACAGAAGAAAGTAATAGCTAAAGAAATAACGACCCAAATAGAATGAATGGACACATCCAAGAAGTTTAATTAATGCCACATTGAAAACCCTTAAGAAAATCCACAGCTAAACGTATCAAGTTGTCAAAAACAACAACAACAACAACAAAAAACACCTTGAAAACAACAACAACAAAAAAGAATTGTCTCATACAAGGGACCCTCTACAAGGATGACAGCTGGTTTTTTTCATCAGAAACCACAAAAGCAAAGACAGGCATCCAAATGTGGAAAGGGGAAGACTGTCCAACAGGTATGCTTTTTCTTCTTTTCTGTAGGACTGACAAGCGGCCCTGGCAGTGCTGGTTGAGACCATGAACCCTAAGCCACAACTCAGCCTAAGAGCTTTATAGCTTACAACTGTGCTTCAAAGAAATTTTAAAAATGTAAAGGGCTTTAGGAATCATAGAAAATATTTTAGGATGAATGAATGAAAGTGAAAACATTACATCAATTCTTAGGGAATAAAAGCAAAGCAGTGTTACTCAAAAAAATAAAATAAAATAAAATAATAATCCTACATTAAAAGGAAACATCTCAGTCAATGACCTACCTTAACATCTTAAGAGGTCAGAAAAAGAAAATAAAGCCCAAGCCAGGCAGTGGTGGTGAACACCTTTAATCTCAGCACTCAAGAGGCAGAGGCAGACAGTCTGAGTTCAAAGCAAGTTCCAGGACAGCTAGGGCTACATAGAGAAACCCTGTCTTGAAAAAACAAAAACAAAAAGAAAGTAAGAAAGCCCAAAATAGATAATCAATGAAACCAGTAGTTGGGAGAGGCTGGAGAG
Organism: Mus pahari; assembly: GCF_900095145.1. Taxonomy (NCBI): domain Eukaryota; kingdom Metazoa; phylum Chordata; class Mammalia; order Rodentia; family Muridae; genus Mus; species Mus pahari. Next base: position 70,191,799 of record NC_034599.1, on the reverse strand, counting down.
ATGGCTCAATGATAAGGAGCACCGACTGCTCTTCTGAAGGTTGTGAGTTCAAATCCCAGCAACCACATGATGGCTCACAACCATCCGTAATGAGATCTGATGCCCTCTTCATGTATGAAGTGTATGAAGACAGCTACAGTGTACTTACATATAATAAGTAAATAAATAAATCTTTTAAAAATAGTTTAAAAAAACAAACAAACAACAAAAAAACAGTAGTTGGATTTTTTTTTCCTCCATCAAATGAGTTCTTATAGTCTCAGTTGGCCTGCCTGTAACTGGCATGTAGACCAAGCCTCAAACTTGTTCCAATCCTTCTGCCTCTTGTCTTTTGAGTTTTAAGATTATAGAGATGTACCATCATGCCTGGTTAACAATTCATTCTTTAAAAACATTAACAAAATTAAACCTTTAGGCAAATTGTACAAGAAAAAAAAAAAAAGCAAAACTCAAATTACTAAAGTCAGGAATGCAAGTGGGGATGCCATTATAGACCTTACAGAGTCAATGATTATAAACCATAAACAATGCTAGAAACCTAGACACAATCCTTTTGAGGTCAAGAACAATATCTACTTCTGCAAGTCCCATTCAACATCATAAAGAGAGTACCAGCCAGCGCAAGGTAAATAAACAAGCAAGAGAAAGAAACAGTACAACTATCCCTAATCACCATGGCACAGTTTCACATGTAGAAAACCCTAAAGGAGCCACAAAAACAGTGACAGTGAATCTATCAGCATCGGGATAGCACCAAGCCACAAGGTCAATGCGTAGCAGAAATAGAAACTGGGAAGCAACTACAGCTGCAAGTGGAGGCACACGTCTAACACCAGCACTCATGAGGAAGCATTATCAGGAGCATAAAGCCAACAAAGGCAACATACTAGCAGACCCTGTAGAAGAAAGAGGGGGAAAGGAAGGGAAGGAGGGAGGCAGGCAGGCAGGCCTACCAAGTTCTACCCTGTCACATCCACAGCAACTTCAAGACCAAGAGCAGTTGTCAAGGACAGCACACCTGACCCTGGAAGTCAATCTTGGAGCCTCCACTAACTCAATGGTAAAATGGAAGAAAACTGCCATGACCTTAAAAGAAGTTTTGAAAGGGAAGAAAGGGGAGGGGAAGAAAGCTTAGAACTGCAATCATCTGTGCACTCCACTTCCGGCTATGAGACGGCACTACAGGTACATCTTACTAAACGACGCTTTTCACCAGTGGATGCAAAAAGCACTGTTAATGTAAGCTGGGGAGCGGGAACCTGTCTTTTCTCATTTACGTCCCCAACACCTATCAAGGTAGCCAGAAGACAATAGGGATCCTTGTTACTGAATGAATGAATGAATGAATGAATGAATGAATGAAAAGCTTCATGGAAAACATGGGAAGGAGTACACACAACTGTGCCTCGAAGACACAGAGAATAAACACAAGAGCAAAAGTTGTGGGACAGGAATTAGTGTACAGTCATATTCCAGCCTTATCCTGAGTAGAACCGTCCCAGGGGAGTTCAGTTCTCTGTACATTTACCTAGTGCTCCCTTCACAACTGGAGTCATTACATTCAAACTGGAGTTGGCGACAAACGGGGAGGGGGAGGGGCAAGGAAAGTGACATGTATACAAGTTAATTTGGGCCTGGGGGACTGCAAGAATTCTGAAGTTCATCTCAGATCTTTCCTCAGTCTTCTTCTATTCACATCTCAAATTCAGATACTCGTAGACCTGTGCCAGAAACGCCCCCTATGAACCATCATTCATTCATTCATCACCAAATCCTGTTACTCCTCTCCAAACACCCTACAAGCTTCCCTATTCTTACATCACAGACAAGGAAACTGGCTTTCCGCACAGGCTCTCCAAGGGCACCCATCTCCAGTGTGTGGTCCTTCTGTAGAGCTCCAAGCTGATCCCTCCCAGACCCTCCAGGGGCATCTGCGCTCTCCCACCAACTCGCTCTTTCACACGGGGCGTTATCACGCCCGATGGGCAGTTAAACTTGTCTCCACTTATTCACTGCCACCCTTTCAATCGGCCATGTGTGCACGGAGGGGCGCAGGCCACACGTCCTCCCTTCTGCTCCCCCACGAGTCCAGGCCGGTCCCGGACCCTCCAGGCACTGACTTCGCGCCTGTCTCCCGGGAGAGGCTGGCACCACCGGGCATGCAGGGGGCGCTGGGCAAGAGCTCGGGGCCATCGCGTTGCCCGGCGCCGCGCCTCCGGCCGGAAAGCAACCCGACGCCCCAGGCGCCCATCCGCGGAGCTCGCCCGCCCGCCCGCCCGCCGCACCTTTGCGCTCGGCCTCGCTCTCAGCTTCGCTCCCGAAGAGGTCCTCCATGTCCGCCATAGCAGCTTGGTCCCCGGCCTTGGCCTGGTCGGCTCGAGCCTGCTTTACGGCCCCGACCCGTCCAAACACGACGTGTCGTAAAGAGCCGCACAAAGACCTACTTTGCTTCTGTGACCTAGTTTTCGCCTGCATTCGGCGGGCTCCGCCCACCCCCCGGCGTCCCACCCCGCCCCAAGTGTCAGCGCTCGCCCGCTCGTCCGTTAGCCCGCTCGCACGCCGACGCGGGACAGACTTGTTTACGACCTGCCAGCTGCGTCCAGGTTTCTTAAAAATAGTTGAGGGCGGGTGTGGTCGCTCTGCACTGGGGAGGCAGATCTCTGTGAATACCAGGCCAGGTTCGTCTACAAAGCGAGTTCCAGCCAGCCAGCCAGCCAAGCAGCTTTGGCTACATACATAGACCCTGTGGCAGAAGAATAAAAATAAGTCATGGAGAGCTCTAGCCTGGAGTAGTTAGTGGTGCATGCCTGTAATTTAGCACTCTAGAGGCAAAGGATCAGAAACCCGAACTCATCCTCAACTGCATAGCAACTTCAAGAGCAGCGTGGGGTCCTTGAGAACCCCCACCCTTAAAATAAAAATAAAAATAAAATAAAATAAAAGACCTGGTGAAAAAGACCTTGTGAGATAGCTTGTCGGTAAATGACTTGCCCTTAAGATCTGGTTTCTGAAAACCCAGCACTTAAACTCAGGCACAGCTTCCAACATCTGTAATCCCAGCTCTCAGGTCCAATAAAGGACCTTGTCTTAAAATACTGATGCTGGATGGTGGTGTCTAGGCCAGCCTGGTCTACATAGCGAGTTCCAGGACAGCAGGACAGCCAGGGCTATACAAAGAGACTCTGTGTGGAAAAACAAAAATTAAGGTGCTGCCTGGTGGGTGTGAAGAGCAATTCAAGAATACACTGGAAATCGGCCTTTGGCCTCTAGGCCAAAGTACAGAGCTTGCCTATTATGAGTGAGGGTTCAAATTCAATCTGCACTGGGAGAAAAAAAAAGATTTAGGACTAATAATCCCAATATGGGATATGGGAGGCTGAAGCAGGAAGACAACTGAAAATTTGAGGCCAGCTAGGGCCACAAAGACAGCCTGGATTACTAAGAAGGATGAAGCGTTAAGTAGTTTTAGGTTAGTTTCTGACAGTATTTCTAATTTCTGATCTCTTTCATTTACATTTATTAAGTTAAAATACATTTATTTTTAATTTTATTTATTTAAATGTGCATAGGTGCTTTACTTTACATATATATCTGTGCACCACATGCATACCTGGTACCTGAAGATGTCAGAAGAAAGGAGCATCAATCACATTACCTGGGACTGGAGTAAAGACAGTTGTTACCTGCTATGTGAGTGCTATGAATCAAACCTGGATCCTCTGGAAGAGCAACCAGTGCAACCCAGCCAGTGCTCATAACCACAGAGCCATCTCTCCAAGTCTCTATTTCTAAGCTTTTTTTTTTTTTTTAAGATTTATTTATTTATTTATTTATTTAATGTATATGAGTACTCTGTAGCTGTACAGATGGTTGTGAGCCACCATGTGCTTGCTGGGAATTGATCTCAAGACCTCTGCTTGCTCTAGCCCTACTCGCTCCAGTTCCACACACTGTAGCTGTCTTCAGACACACCAGAAGAGGGCATTAGATTTTATTATGGATGGTTGTGAGCCACTCTGTGGTTAACTGGGATTTGAACTCAGGACCTCTGGAAGAGCAGTCAGTGCTCTTAACCACTGAGCCATCTCTCCAGCCCATCTCTAAGCTTTTTTTTTTGTTGTTTTTTGTTTTTTGTTTTGTTTTTTTTTTTTTAGATTTATTTATTTATTTATTTATTATATGTAAGTACACTGTAGCTGTCTTCAGACATTCCAGAAGACCATGTGGTTGCTGGGATTTGAACTCTGGACCTTTGGAAGAGCAGTCGGGTGCTCTTACCCACTGAGCCATCTCACCAGCCCAAGCTTTTTTGATTTTAGAATTATAGATAAGGGATTGTGAATCAACACCCCTATAAGATGGGTATGGTTCTCAACATGTGGGTTGCAACTTCCTTGACAAATCTTTCTCTCCAAAAATATGAGTCACAATAGTAGCAAGAAAAAGTTATGAAGTAGCAACCAAAATAATTTTACAGTTGGGGGTCACCACACATAAGGAACTATATTAAAGGGTCACAGCGTTAGGGAGGTTGACAATCAGTGCTAGAAAATATATACTACTATATTACTGTTTTTGTGTGTGAAAAATGTGAGGAAATAGGGAAGCTAAGTGGCTGTTGATAGCCTACCCAATATGATCTGCTTGGCCATAATGTATATAATCACTTAAAATTCATCAGCAGTTTTAGACTTGTGTTAGGGTGTGGGGTTTCAGAAACAACGCTGATCTCAGACTCAGGGTCCTCTGAGTGTTGGAACCATAAGCATTTCATATTTAACTATTTTATTTTATTTCATTTTAGAGACAGGATCTCATGTAGCCCAGACTGGCTTCAAATTCTCTTTGTGGCTGAAGCTAGCCTATTGAACTTTTTTTTTTTAAGGTTTATTTATTTATTATATATAAGTACACTGTAGTTGTCTTCAGACACACCAGAAGAGGGCATCAGATCTCATTACAGATGGTTGTGAGCCACCATGTAGTTGCTGGGATTTGAACTCAGGACTTCCAGAAGAGCAGTCAGTGCTCTTAATTGCTGAGTCATCTCTCCAGCCCACCTATTGAACTTCTAAGATTCTCCTACCTCTTTTAAGTGAAAAGACTGGATTAGAGTCACTTTACCTGCTTTGGTGTTTGACTTTTAAAACATAATATATATCCATATTGAATTTTTAATATGATGCTGGGCTTCTCAAGATAGCATATGGTATTAATGAATTAAGCTAGGTACTTTTTTTTTTTTTTTTTTTTTTTTTTTTAGCTAGGTACTTTTAATCCAAGCACTTGAGAGGCAGAGGCAGGCAGATCTCTGAATTCAAGGCCATCTTGGTTTATAGAGTGAGTTTCAGGACAGCTGGGGCTACACAGAGAGATGGTCATTGAAAAACGAAACAAACTGTGATCTGGGCACAATGGCACACGCCTTTGATTCCAACACTTGTCAGGCAGAGGCAGGTGGCTCTCTGTGAGGTCAAGGACAGCCTGGTCTACAGATCAAGTTCCAAGACAGTCAAGATGGCATATTGAGATCCTGTCTCAAAAGAGCAAAAAAGGAAACAAAACCCAAACCTCTGTGTGATGTGTTATATAAAGATAAAGAGAGAAGGAAGGAATATGTTCTAATTGGGGAGGGGGCGGCGGGGGATAGTAGTCAGGTATAGGGGAAGGTGATGTCTCAACAGGTCCATGCCAAGGCATCCCTTCTCCCTGAGGGACCAGCCACATGAGGATATAGTATAGAATAGAGTTTACTCAGGGCATGGGGAGGGGAATTAAGAGGGTAGTAGAGGCAGAGAGAGAGAGAGAGAGAGAGAGAGAGAGAGAGAAGTCAGCCATGAGCACGTGGAGAGAGGGAGGAAGGGAATGGGGAAGGGACAGAACAGGAACAAGAGAAAGCAGGAGAGAGCGAGAGAACAAGAGGGGGGGACAAGCAGCCCCTTTTATAGTGGGTCAGGCCTACCTGGCTGTTGCCAGGTAACCATGGGATGGAGCATACCTAGTTGTTGTCAGGTAACTGTGGGGTGGAGTTTAGATAGAATGCTAACACAGTGTATAGCACAAAATTGGCCAATTGTCTCCAGGAGACCCATCCCATCAGTAGAAGCAGGAAATGGTGGTTGCCTCCTGAGAAAGAAACCTGAAGACTAGGATAGGCAGGGGAGAAATGCCATCATTCATTAGCTTTTTTAAAAGATTCATACCCTGGCAGTGGTGGTGCACGCCTTTAATCCCAGCACTTGGGAGGCAGAGGCAGACGGATTTCTGAGTTCAAGGACAGCCTGGTCTACCGAGTGAGTTCCAGGACAGCCAGGGATATACAGAGAAGCCCTGTCTCAAAAAACAAAAAAAAGAAAAAAAGATTATTTTTATGTGTATAGTGTACGCACGCGCGCGCGCGCGCTCACCTGCTTGTCTTTACTTGTACTACCAGCAGAAGCCAGAAGAGGGCATCATATCCCCTGGAACTGGAGTTGTGAACCACTTAAAATGGATGCTAAGACCCAACCTTAAATCCTCAATATAGTACAAACTCATAACTGCTGAGCCATCTCTCCTGCTCCACTATTGCCTTTTTTTTTTTTTAATGCCCTCTGGGTTTTGTATAAAGTATCCTCTAAAATTAAAGTCAAATTTAGAAATACTAAAAAGTTACCAAATGCCAGTGGTGCTTAATTAGCTCTGGGTGCAAAGATTTTCTTTTGTGCTGTTTTCTACATTTCCCTACAATGGAAATATATTAGAATAAGCAAGGGATTTTTATTTTTATCTAGTAGGACAGACTGTGTTTTGGTTTTCCTACTAATGTGGCATGCTGGTTAAGGTTTTGTTTGTCAACTTGACATAAGCCAGAGTCATCTGGAAAGAGACACTCTCAAGTAAAAATATGCATCGATCAGACTGGCCTGTAGGTAAGCTGTGGGGGCATTTTCTCGATTAATGGTTGGTGTGGGAGGGCCCAGTGCACTCTGGGTGGTAAATACCACCCCTGGGCAGGTAGTTCTGTCATACACCAAGCCTGGGAGCAGCCCGGGAGCAGCCCCGGAGCAGCACTCCTGCATGGTTCTGCTTCAGCTACTGCCTTGAATTTCTGCCCTGACTTCTCAAATCGCTTTGAGTCAATGTTACAATAGAAAGTAAACCGACATTTGGCATGGGGATTCTGACAATTATTTTTATAATTGTAACAGAAATACATAATATAGTATAAACTGAAAGTCACATTAGTTGCCTCCTCTCTCTCTCTCTCTCCCTCCCTCTCTCTCCCTCCACCCCTTGTGTGTGTGTGTGTGTGTGTGTGTGTGTGTGTGTGTGTGTGTACACATAGTTGGCACTATAAAACTTATTTGGATGTGAAGCTAGTTTCCATATGGAAGAGTTTTCTGGGTATTTAGAAACAGACACTTCCTGAAGTTAAGTTTAAGCTTTTTTTTTTTCCAAAATAATGACAACTATTCTGTCCTTAACCTTCATTTTTTTTTTCCCACTGCCATGTATCAACTGGGTTTTTAGGAGGTTCGATTGTCAACTTCAAAGCCCTGGTAAATTTCCTATATAAATGTGAGTTTGAACAAGGAAAGATGAATGTGGAAAGTGTCTGGGTACACTTCCTATGAAAATGTGTATTTATGTAGAGAAAAAGAGGAAAAACAATCCACATCAACCAGAAGAACGTTATTAAATCAGAAAGCGTTTCTTAGGAGAGAAATGAAGGTGGATCTTTTGTTGGTTAGGAGCTTTCCTCTCCACTGCAAAGGGGCTAGGGAAGGGGCTGGTTTCAGTTACTTCCTGCCTGCTGAGGGTTACCAGGGAGCTATGTCCTGGAAAGACCTCAGGCAGCAGGCAGGATGAGGTCAGCTGCTGCAGTAGCAAGGGGAGGGGACTTAGAAGACAGGAACCCTTGGAGGCAGCGGACCTGAAGGGTGGAGAGTACCACCAGCTGCAAGGATACCCAGTACCCGGAGACCAGAGGACAATAGATGTGGGGAAAGGAGATGAAAGGACATCTTCTGAGTTCGAGGCCAGCCTGGTCTACAAAGTGAGTTCCAGGACAGCCAGGGCTATGCAGAGAAACCCTGTCTCGAAAAACCAAATAATAATAATAATAATAATAATAATAATAATAATAATAATAATAATAATAATAATAATATAATAAAGTGCCTAATGAAATCGTGGTGTTAGGGAGGGCAGGGAGGTGATGAGGGGACTAGAGTGATGGCTCAGTGGTTAAGAGAAGGTAGCACTGTGTGTGTGTGTGTGTGTGTGTGTGTGTGTGTGTGTACCCCTCTGACTGTGGGCTCTGTAGACTAGGCTGGTCTTGAACTCTGGTGACGCACGCCTTTACTCTCAGCACTCAGAAGGCGGAGGCAGGCGGATCTCTGAGTTCGAGGCCAGCCTGGTCTACAGAGCAAGCTTCAGGACAACCAGGGCTACACAGAGAAACCCTGTCTCACCCTGCTCCCAAAATGGAGACCAAGGTGGGAGAACACTTCCCAACTTCTAAAACATGAAGGAGAAAGCCAGAGTCAGGAAAATCTACTCCCCTGCAATGTATGTGTTTTGGGGGAGGTTGAAGGGAGACAGAGTTTCTGTGTGTAGCCTTAGTTGTCTTGGAACTCGCTCTGTAGACCAGGCTGGCTTTAAACTCAGAGAGATGCATCCTGAATGTTAGCTTTCCCTCTAGGCTTCGCCCAACAGTTACCTAGCAACAGCCAGGTAGCCACTTGGCTTTCTATAAAAGGACCATTTGGCCTCTCCCTCTCTCCCTCTCTCCCCTCTCTCCCCTCTCTCCCTTCTCTCCCCTCTCTCCCTCTCTCTCCCTCTCTCTCCCTCTCTCCCCTCTCTCCCCTCTCTCCCTCTCTCCTCTCTCTCTCTCTCTCTCTCTCTCTCTCTCTCTCTCTCTTTCTTTCTTTCTTTCTTCCCTCCCTCTCTCTCCTTCTCTCTCTCTCTCTCTCTCTCTCTCTCTCTCTCTCTCTCTCTCTCTCCTCTTACCTCTCTCCCTTCTCTCTCCCTCTCCTCTCCTCTCTCTCCTCTCATGAGTTCTTGGCCAGCCTCTTCCCTTCTTTCTTTCCTCTCTCTGTCTTTCTCTGTCCCCTTTCTTTCTCTGCCTCTACTCTCTTCCCCACACCCCTTTCCCTTGTCCCAAATAAACTTCATTTTATACTAGACCTGTCATATGGGGCTGATACCTCAGGGGAGATGGCCCAGCATGGGCCCGCTAAGGCACGGCTCCCCCATATCATGTAACCGCATTACGAATCATGTCTCTGAGTGCTGAGATTAAAGGCGCTGCGCACCACAATGACCCGGTGAGCCTGATTGTTTTTAAAGGCAGTTTCATGTAGCCCAGGCATGCTCCTATCCAGCTCCTGACCCATTTCTCACTCAGGAGGTGAGGCAGGCAGATCTCTGCGTTAAAAGAGCTGGCTTGGTCTACAGAGCTCCAGGACAGCCAGGGCTACACACAGAAACTTTGTCTCAAAAATAAATAAATAAATAAATAAATAAATAAATAAAATAGACTTGGCCCAAAGACAAAACTGAAACAGTCTCCTTATAGTGGCACTGCCCAGATTAAATCTGTCTGGTGTATTTCCTGATTTGACTGGTTATTTTAGAATCCTGCATAAACACAGAATGCCATCTCAGCAGAGGGTGGGACTCCTGTGCCTGCTCCGCTGGCCCTGTATATTTCCTCTCTCATGGGCGTCACTAGGAGGAGACTGGTTTCAGGCCTCAATTACAAAAGCCTTGAAGGCTTTACCTGTAATGTGGCAAAAGGCCACAAGAGGGTGATAGTTCTTGGTTTTGTTGGTTTTCTGGTGGGTTTTGTTTTGTTTTAAGAGAGCCTCTCATTACATAGCCCTGGCTAACCTGGATCTCACCATCCTCCAGCCTCAACCTCCAAAAACTGAGGTTAGAGGCAAGAACCACTACACCTGGCTATTGATTCAGTTCTAAATAACAACTGCTACCATTTTAGGAAAATGTAAAATGGGACACTTCCCCTAAAGAGTCCACTGAAGGTTCTGTTTCCTCAACTATAATTTATTCCCTTACTTACCAGGAAATGACAATTGGGGATAGTCCCTTCCTTAAGTGGGTGTGACATTTTAGGTTAATCATGACTCACACTGATGTGTGGGTAAATTCTCAGCTTTCAAATGTGGGAACATATGAGTTTATCTTGCTGCTGCATTGTGTGAGTACTGAGAATCAATCCAGGGCCTCAAGTAAAAGAAGGTTCTCTCCCGAACAGGCTACATCTGCACACACCGTTATCTACTACTCAGTGGAGGAATAGATTATAATCTTAGGCTTAAAATGGCAAGAACAACTGAGCAAATGCGAAGAGAGTACAGATGATGCCACCAAACCCATAAACTTTTGGCAACTATGCTATTCTTTTTTTAAAGATTTATTTAGTTAGTTTATGTATATGAGTACACTGTAGCTGTACAGATGGTTGTGAGCCTTCGTGTGGTTGTTGGGAATTGTATTTAGGACCTATGCTCGCTCCAGTCAACCCTGCTCACTCTGGTCAACTCCGCTCGCTCAGTCTCTGCTCCCTCTGACCCAAAGATTTATTTATTATTATAAATAAGGGGGGCTGGGGAGATGACTCAGCGGTTAAGAGCACTGACTGCTCTTCCAAAGGTCCTGAGTTCAAATCCCAGCAACCACATGGTGGCTCACAACCATCCATAACAAGATTTGGTGCCCTCTTCTGGAGTGTCTGAAGACAGCTACAGTGTACTTACATATAATAAATAAATAAATCTTTTAAAATAAGTAAGTACACTATAGCTACTTCAGATACACCGGAAGAAGGTGTCAGATCTCATTACAGGTGGTTGTGAGCCACCATGTGGTTGCTGAGATTTGAACTCAGGACCTTCAAAAGAGCAGTCATTGCTCTTACCCGCTGAGCCATCTCACCAGCCCAATTATGTTATGCATTACAAGTTATTTTTCTAGACAGAAGCAAGTCTTCAGACCAGAAGAGGGCATCAGATCCCATTATAGATAGTTGTGAGCTACCTGTGGTTGCTGGGAATTGAACTCAGAACCGCTGGAAGAGCTTTAGCCTCTCAGTGCTGGGGTAACAGATGTGAGCCACCGCATGGTATTTTTAGTTAATTTTGCCATGCTGTGGATTGAACCCAGTGCCATACACGTGTCACATGGTAACCGAACTATGCCCTCAGACCCTGAGGCTAGCTTTTATTTTTTAGTCATGTGCATATGTGTATGTATAGGTATGTGCCTGAGTATGTGAGTGCCGTGCCCACAGAATGCAGAAGAGGGTAGCCAATCCCATGGAGCCTGAGTTACAGGTGGTTGTTAAGTTGCCTGATGTGGGTTCTAGGAACTGAATTCAGGTCTTCTGCAAGAGCAGTAAACGCTCTTCTCGTGCCTCAGTCTTCCCTAAGCTTATTCAGATTAGTGTTTAAAACAAAACAAAAACAAACAAAAACTCCAAAACAAACAAACAAACAAAAAAAACCAACTTCTCTCTCCCTCTTCATCTCCCCCTTCCCCGACCTACCCCACACACACCCACCTTCTCTTCTCTCAGCACAGGCCATTATGTGGTTAGAAAGGGTGATTTTTCTAAAACATGTGATCAGAATGTGATTAGGGAAATCCGTGTGTGTATGTGTTGCCAAAAGATAAATTATCTTCAAATGCCCTTTCTTCTCTGTTCACAGCAAGCAGAGAAAGACTATGTGTGCACCGTGCTCTCGTTCCTGTAACAAATACCTGAACATATCACTGTGTGTGTGTGGTGGATGGGTGTAGGTGTGTGGGGGAGGCTGGCCTGAAGAATACACTTTGAAATGTCAGAAAAGCTTTCCTCTGGGAATATGAGATTACAGAGACGTCTTACGTTGCAATTGTTCTGTTTCTGAAATGTTTCAGGAGACATCCTGTGGGCCGAGGCAGTACACACCTAGGACCCCAGCCATCCATGAGGTGAGAGGAGGGCAGGAGAATCCCAGCTTTGAGGCCGGCCTGGGTGACATAGCAAGACTGTGCCTCAAAGAAAAAGAAGCCGGCAGTGGAGCTCAGTGGTTGAAAATTGGCCTAGTATTCATGAGGCCCTAGCTTGGATCCATTGCACTAGACAAAAAGAATCTAGGCTACTTGTACAATGCAGAAAGAACTGAAATGGAGGGGGGAGAGCAGTCAGGAAAGACATGAATTCTGAAGTCTTCTTTCTTTGTTCTGGAGTCTCCCACCAAGGTCTGCTTGTTCACTCAAGGCCCCACCCCACCCCAGGCCCCTCACAGTTCTTCCTTCCTTCTTGATTGCCCCAGCCAGTCCTGACTTTGACTCTTATCTTTGGGTTTTATCATACACTGGGTATGAGCATTATTAAAACTTAAGGCGAAGCTGTCTGGTTTTGCTTTGTGTCTGCTAAACATTCCAGGGCCACAATAGATAATTCCTAAAGGTTTGTTAAATTAGTTTGAAATCCAACATCTAAGGAAATTGAAAAGAACATGAAAAGTTATCTTCTTGGAGAAAACATATTGCAAAGGATACGATGGGGTTTTAAAATAACACAGGCTCAAAAGGGAAAGCAGCAAAGATAGAAGCGTCTCAGGAATAAGCTGCTGCTTTATTTGCTTGTGGCTGACCACAGCTTGATGGCTGAATTCAGCGGAAATGTGACCACTCACAGCGTGTAGGCTGGAAGCTCAGTCTCTCTGGTGGAAACTGGCTTCAGCAGGGCCGCCTGCTTTCCAGCAGAGCTCAGGAGAATCTGGTCCTTGTGTTGGGTTCCTGATAAAGTCAGCACTGTCTGGCTCCTGGCCACATCAGTAGACTCGCTCTGTCTGCGGTCACTGTTGCCTTTGCTTCTTCAGTGTATCAAACCTCCCTCTGCCTCTGCCTCTGCCTCTGCCTCTTAAGGGTCTATGCCATTGGATCTATGGCCCACCTCAAAACTCTTGACTTAACCACTTCTGCAGTGGCTTTTCTCGCTATGTAGGTCACATTCACAGATCACGAGGGTAGGAACCTTGGCATGAAGCCTTTCTCTGAATCGCATGAAAGTCTTGGCTTGCTCTCCAGCACACACACACCCCTCTTTTCTATGTAAAGATTAAAATTCCTAAAACAGCTGATTCTAATAACTTCATGACTAGGTCAGTTGGGACAAACAGACGTTTAAAGCAGTGTGATTGGGCATGAGGAAAATACCAAAAGACTATATTCTCAGCTGTGGCACCCAGCATGATCAGTAGCAGATGGCACTGAGAGAGGTGACACACTCAAAGTCGAACTTGATGAAGTCTCGCTCTGCAAATCCATGGTATCCCATCACCCCAAGAGTGGCAAGGAGGTTCGAGCATTAGAAGACACTGTTGGGGAATAACCACTGGGGTTTATAACCAAGTAGGTCTTCTTGCTTTAAATGGTTAAATGGAGAGAGTGTGTGCCACTGCAGACTAGCCAGGTTTTCCATAATGCCCTGCTTTGCAATAGATTATGAGATCCCAGGCTAAGACCAGCACAAAGGAGGCGGCCACTCTCCTGCTGTCCTTATATAATCCCTACCAGGAGTGAGGAATTGGGGCCATGTCTCTGCAGATGAAAATAGGATTTTATGCAATAGGAAAGTAACGAATAATATATTCTTGGGGAAATGAAAAAAAATATGTCAATATTTCATAACTTTAAAAGGCTAGAATGGAAGGAACATCATTGGGCAAGATAAAAATGTGGATTTACATGGGCAAGTCTGGATTTGCAGTGTGGACGGGTTTTAGCTCTGTGGATACTAACACAGAGCACTGCATCCTGGGAGAGGAAGGCAAACATTGTAACTTTCTTGCCCTTTAGATGAGGGAAATAAGTATCTTTATCCTCCCTAAGGTAGAAAATTGAGGTCTTATGTTGGCTACAAGAAGTGGGCCAGTAAGAAATGTATAGACTTGCCCAAGTATGTTAGCTTATGTCTTTAATCCCAGCTAAGAAAAGAAAAAATAAACTTTTTTGATGTTTCAATGTGTAGTGCTTTGCATAGGTATGGCCCCACTGACTCACGAGTTCGAATGCTTGGCTTGTAGGGAGTGGCACTATTAGGAGGTGTGGCCTTGTTAGGGTAGGTGTGGTCTTATTGGAGGAAGTGTGCCACTGTGGAAGTGGGCTTTGAGGTCTCATATAAGCTCAAGTGACACAGTCTCCTTCTGCTGCCTGAGGATCAAGATGTAGAACTCTCGGCTCCGGGCTGGTGAGATGGCTCAGCGGGTAAGAGCACCCGACTGCTCTTCCAAAGGTCCTGAGTTCAAATCCTGGCAACCACATGGTGGCTCACGACCATCTGTAACGAGATCTGACTCCCTCTTCTGGAGTGTCTGAAGACAGCTACAGTGTACTTATATATAATAAATAAATAAAGCTTAAAAAAAAAAAAAAAAAAAGAACTCTCGGCTCCTTTTCCAGCACCATGTCTGCCTGTACACTGCCACACTTCCTGCCATGATAATGGACTAAACCTCTGAAGCTGTAAGCCAGCCCTAATGAAATGTTTTCTTTTATAAGAATTGCCTTGGTCATGGTGTCTCTTCACAACAGTGAAACAATGTAACAAATATGTCTACCTCTATTATGTACAAGACCTCCAGGGAGTTAGGCCATGAGAAAGACCTACTACCTGTCTCCAGGAAGGAGCTTATTGTTTCTTATGAGTGGTTATCTTAGTTATGGTTTCTATCATTGTGAAGAGACACTAGGACCTCGGCAACTCTTATCCATGAAAACATTTAATTGGGGCTGGCTTGCAGTCCACGGGTTTAGTCCATTATCATCATGGTGGGAAGCATGGTGGCACACAGGAAGACATGGTGCTGGAGAGATAGCTGAGAGTTCTACATCTGTATGTATCCACAGGCAACAGGAAGAGACTGTGTCACTGGGCATGGCTTGAGCACCTCAAAGCTCCCCCTTAGTGACACACTTCCTCCAACAAAGCCATACCTACTCCAACAATGTCATACCTCCTGAGAGTGCCACACCCTATGGACCAAGCATTCAAACACATGAGTCTAAGGGGGGGGTATTCCTATTCAAACCACGGCTGTGGTTAGAATATAAGACAGAAAAAGACATGTGGCACAGATGCCAGGGTCCAGAGTTGGAAGACTGGCAAGGCTTTGGATGTTGGGTGGGTTGCCTTTAGGGATGCTGCGGCTGTGATCTTTGGGGATGCAGCAGGGATGCAGCCTGAGAGAAGAATCTGAATAAGGTACAGATAGCTTTGGGTGTGTACCAGGAAAAGTGATCCTGGGCCTGTATACCTTTAGGACATTTGAAATATCTGCCCACGGTGGAGGAGGCGGGAGGAATGGTATAAATTTATGAGCAGAGATAGCTTGGGGGTTGTGTAAATGAGCTTGCTGCTAAGCCTGACTGATTTTGATCTTCAGATCCATATGGTAAAAGAAGAAAACTACCTCCTGAAGTTAGCCTCTGACCTCCACATCTACTCGATGATAACCCCCCACTTGCCCAAGTAAATAAATACATACAATTCAAAAGTCTAAGACATTTAGAGGTAGTTGGGGTTCCAGGGAGAGGGGTCAGTAAGTGCCACAATGAGCACAGGAACCTGAGTTTGGTCCCCAGGGCACATGATCACAGGCTCATATGTACACACATGCACACAAATATAATCTAGAAAGATTAACAAACATTCTAGCAGGGAAATAGGAGAGTCGAAAGGGGGTGGGGCTCCAAGTGCTTAAAGCAGCTGCCCATTCCCAAAATAGCAGGCCCCTATCTGTTATCCTAAAGCACCTGCTGACAGAAATGGTGAGAGGGGGACTTTGGGGGTCCACTGCTAGCCATTGCCCTGCATGAGCCATGGAAATTCTGCTAGAATAAGTGGTGGCACCATAAAGAACAGGTGGAAGTGATGTGGTGGCCTGTAATTGTAATTGTGACACTTGAGAAACTGAGGCAGGAGGAACACTATGAGTTGGAGGCTAACCTGGACTACATAGGGAACCCCTGTCTCAAAAGAACAAAGACAAGAACTAAAAGAATGAGTTGGGCAGGCCGCTTTAGCTGTAAATTTGGTTATAAATAGATATGGGCCAATGCCACGATGGAGCTGAATCTCAAGATAGTGTTTGTTGCAAGTGAACCCAAGGAATGGGGATGTGGCTCAGTTGGTAGTGTGTTTGCCTGGTATGCTGGAGGTCCTGGGTTTGATCCCAGCACTGCATGAGACAGGCATGGTGTACCCTTGCAATGCCAGCAGTCAAGAGGAAGAGACAAGAAGTTCAGAAGTTTTATGTCGGTTCTCAGCTATGTACAGAGTCAGGGGCCAACCTGGACTACATGAGACTGTCTCAAAAAAAAAAAAAAAAAACCTTGAGAAGTGATTAACTGTGTGTCACCCCTCCCTCCCTTTCCTACACAACCCAAAGCATGTGCAGGGCTGCTGTGGTTTGGGTGTGTCTCCATTTGTTGGATGCTCGGACCTCCATGAGGAGATGTTGGGAAGTGGAACCTTTCAGAGCACTTGTTAGATCATCAGAGGTGTTGCTGGTGGAAGGAATTAGGGAGTTTGTTTCCAGGAGAATGTGCTGCTGTTATAAAAGGGTCCTGTCTCTCTGCTGCCTGGCTTCTCTCTGTGTGTTGTACCCTTGCCAAGATGCCATCTGGCTTGGTGTGAGGTAGCCAAGAAGTTCCTCACCAGAAACCATCTGGTCTTAAGTGTCAGTCTCCATTACTGTGAGTTAATTAAATACCTTGTTTCTTTAAAGTGTCCAGCCTCGGATCTTTTGTTATAGCCATAGAAAACAAACTGAGGCTGGAGCAGAGGTGGTGGAGGTTTTCCAGCTATAGTAGTGGGAAACGGGTCAAGAACAGGAGATGAAGGTCAAGAGGGATAAGGAGGATTCTGCATAGAAAGTGGCTTTACTGTGATGGAGAGAGCATCCTTACAAGAAACGGACACTAGTAGTTTGAGAGAGGAGAATGGAGTCCCTTTAGAGAGGCAGCCTGATGTCAAGCTTTAGAAGTTAGGGGAAGTAAACACAAGGGGCAAGCAAGGGGTAGGGAAAGAAAAGAGAAAGCCTGTGTTGTGCATTGGTCAAGCCTTCTTAGGAGACCTAGGGCACTGGTCTAAGGCAGATGGACATATCTGTCATTTCTCCTGCTGTGCGGGTGAGGAGGAAGATCACGGGATGGGGCCAGGGGAGGCACCCGACCGACATGGACACAACAGTGCAAGACACAGGAGAAAGAACCGTGTCCTTCAGACTCTCAGCCACACATTCAACACTTCTGACACCAGGTTCATCAGTGGACTCAGACTGGGATGTCTACAATTCAATTCTGACACTATCTACCCAGAAGAGGCCGAACCCATAGATTGTAGGTGCAGTGCCATAAGACTGTCCCACTTCTCAAGCTGTGCGAAGGGTAACTTCAGACTCAAGTTATAGATCCGAGTTCGCACAGACCTTCCTTAGGTTCGCTTAGTTGGCCAGGGCGGTTCACATGCTCAGGAAAACGCTGATGACCAGGTGGTTGACGGCTAGACGGGAGATAGGAAGATGGCTGCAGGGATGCCATACTCTCCACCACCACTGTCGGCTACCCGCTGGGAAGCTCTTCGGACCTCACCCTTGGAAGTTTTATAGAGGTTTCCTTAGAAATCAGTATTGCTTACAGCCCTGGCCATTCATGACCAAGAGATCTGCCTTCAGCGGCTCATGCCCCATCTGATCACGTGGCTGGTTCCCCTGGCAACCAGCTCCATCTTGAGGCTCTCCAGGAACATACCAAAGAGTTATTTCTGCCTCTTTACAGCAGAGAATGTGACTATCTCAGGGAAATTCCAAGGATTTAGGGGCCCTGGGTTAGATGTGCCAGTAACTCAGGAAATTACACAGGTCTAAAGATCGCTCAGGAACCAGGGTCAATGACTATTAAGAACAAAGGACTCTTCGAGCAGCCATGTTACTCAGGAAATTACAGAGGTTTGTGGATCTCTCTGTAATGGCCAAATCTATATTTCACAATATCACAGGCTGTCATGGGAGGTTGTTAACATGGGGAACAACTGATTTGATAAGTCATGGGGACCCAAGCTTCTCACCAGTAGAGAGAGTCACTGTGTGCACAGGAAATGACAGTGAAGCTGCTCAGAGTGGGACTAGAATTGGAGCTAAGAGTGATGTCATTCTGGATGTACCCAGATGAGTCTGGAAATAACTATAGCTCTAAATGGGTACATTATTATTTATTATAAAACTATACACATGTACTTCATATATTCTCTAGCTAGATGTGTTCATGGGGCTCAAGAACAGTAAGAAGAGTCAAAAAAAAATTAAGGCTCAGATCTTGGCTTCTAAGAGAATACTCCTTAGAAAATGGCTGATTGATGAAGGGCTGTGGCATGGAATAAGTAAGCTTGTAGTGCCTTGCACAGTGAGCAAGAAAGTGTAAAAGGAATGAAGACGATCCCTTAAAAGGACAAGGAGGCCAACATGCAGACAGGAGTTACGACTGGCCAAGAGAGGAACTCTGGAAAGTGAGGACAGTGAGGTCAGGCATGGTGGCTGGCGCACACCTTTGATCCCATCCCAGCACTCAGGGGGCAGAGGCAGGTGGATCTCTGTGAACTGAAGGGCAGCCTGGTCTACACAGTCAATTCCAGAACAGCCGGGGCTACACAGAGAGACTGTCTGTCTTGACAAACAAGGTAAAACCAAACCAAACGCTAACCTGTGACCAATTATCCCAACTGCCATAGCCAGCTTAATTTTGTGCCAGGCTGGACAGGAGGGAGAGAATATTAGCTGGTGAGGGTGGGTGCGGGCAGGACCTCTGTCAACAGGTCAGTATGATGGTAAAACACAGACACACACACACCCAGGAACAGCTTTGGAGAACTGGTTCAGTTTCTTGGGTGGAACAAAGGCAATTTAAAGCCTTGGTGGGTGAGTAGGGGGTATCAGGGTGAGTGTACATCATTGGCTGTGTGTGTGTGTGTATGTGTGTGTGTGTGTGTGTGTGTGTGTGTGTGTGTGTGTGTGGCGGGGGGAACCAAGGTGCTGGAGATGCCTCACTTGCATGAGGAAGAATGTCAGATGCCGCTGGACAGGATCTCATAAAAGGAAAGGAAGTTTAGCCTACCTATTGGCTACTTAACCTCCTCTAGTGAGGCAAGGGGGTTTGGGGGGCACAGGACTACAAGCCTGAGGCAGGGGGTTTGCTGCCTACTCCTGCTGACCTCAGGATGACATTTCCAGGGTTTGGGACTCCATTCCTGCTCCAGGCCTGCTCTTCCTGGTCCCATAACCAAATAAATAACCCAATACAATAATGAAGTGATGGATTGATCATAACCCACTGAATGAAATAGGAGCTCTTCAACCAATGCAGATGTGAAGGAATGGATAAATTCCCTGAAGTCTGATGAAGTGTAGGATATTCACATAGCTTTAATGTTCCCTCAAACAATTACGAAGGGAAAGATAAATTTCACAGTGGGGGAGCCTGACAGTCACCAGCTAATTAAGTGACCACAGTTACCCACGTTTGTGATGGAACACATTAGTGTCATGTGTCACCTGCTCTGAGTAGTTCGATGAGCAGTGGCTTCTCTGATAGTTTGTCCAAAGATGCATGACCCGATTCTAACTGTGATAAAACTCCAGCTTTTGATTCTGTTTCTGTACCCTGGAAGCTGGCATTCCATGGCACCTGAGGAGACCCAGGTATGGCAGGTGGTATAACTAGTGGACTCAGATCTGACCACACAGCTTCTACGGTGCAAGATAAGCCTAAATTAAAATAAATCCTGCAAAAAGAAGTTGCTTATAGTCTTGAAAACTCGCCAGGAAAGTGCTTGCCTTGTAAGCATACAGATAGAATTGATTCCTAGGACCCAAGTGGAAAAGTCAGGCATGGTGGTGCCCACTTGGAATCTCAGAGCTGGACATCCTGAGCCTTCTCCACTTGGAGAATTCCAGAGCAATGAGCGTGTGCACACACACACCCCATCACATGAACACACAGGATACTATTGAGACCTGTGACAACTTCAATGGTGTCTGGAGATCAGCTGCAAACCTGTTAAGTTGGATGGCTTTTCTGGAATTCTCTTGAGCATTCTCATTAGTAAGGAAAACACATTACAGGGGCAACTGGGCGTCTTCAGAGCTCTGACTCTGCAGGAAGGAGCCTCTGAGTCAGAGTTTAGCATCCAGGATGTTTATGAGGGCGTGCCTTTGAAATGGACACCTGTGGAAGGGAAGCGAGGGAAGCAAGCTTGGGGAAGGAAGCACAAGCTGAAGGGAGGCCAGCAGCCTTAGCTGACCCATGAGGCTCTGAACTACACCACCTCTCAGCATTGCCCCCAACTGGACTGAGAGGGCTGGGCTTGTCATTGTGTCGTTTGTGCGTGCAAGTTCGCATGCTCATGTGTGCACATGCACATGGAGGTTGGGGGACCTCAGGTTTGTCCTTCAGGAGCCATTGACCTTATTGTTTTGGTTTCTGTTTTTCTTTGTTTTTTGTTTTTTGTTTTTTTGTTTTTTTTTTTTTGTTTTTTTTTTTTTTTTTTTTTTTTTTTTTTTTTTTTTTTTTGTTTTTTCAAGACAGGGTTTCTCTGTATAGCCCTGGCTGTCCTGGAACTCACTTTGTAGACCAGGCTGACCTCGAACTCAGAAATCTGCCTGCTTCTGCCTCCCAAGTGCTGGGATTAAAGGCGTGCGCCACCACGCCCGGCTTCTTTGGTTTTTCAAGACAG
This sequence comes from Mus pahari, assembly GCF_900095145.1. Lineage (NCBI taxonomy): Eukaryota > Metazoa > Chordata > Mammalia > Rodentia > Muridae > Mus > Mus pahari. Next base: position 70,171,014 of record NC_034599.1, on the reverse strand, counting down.
GGTTTCTTCTTGTAGTCCAGGCTCTCCTGGAACTTGCTCTGTAGACCAGGCTGGCCTCAGACTCAGATATCTCTGACTGCCTCTGCCTTCTAAGTGCTGGGATTAAAGGTGTGGGCCATAACCATCCAGCAAAGGGGCCCAAGAGACTTTTTTGTTTTGTTTTGTTTTGGTGTTTTGAGACAGGGTTTCTCTGTGTAGACCAGGCTGGCCTTGAGCTCAAAATTCCACCTGTCTCTGTCTCCCAAGTGCTGGGATTAAAGGGGTGCGCCACCCACTGCCACCCCCTTAGTTTTTGAGATAGGTATCTCTCTGGCTCGGAAGACATCAAGTAGGATAGGCTGGTTGGTCAGTGAGTCTTGTGAGGCCATCCTGTCCCATCATTATAACCACATGCTCCCACACCTGCCCTTTTACATGGAGGCTCAAAACCAGAAAGCAAGCTCGTTACCCACTGAGCTGGTTCCCTGGCCACATCAGTTATTGGATGTGAAGGGTCCTGAAGATGAGGGTAATATCTCCCATGAGGCTGTTCCCCTTCTCTCCAGATACCAGGCACACAAAATGCCCAGGAAACAGCTAGCGTTATCTATTCAAAGGGACTTCTGCTGTATTACCTGATGGAAAAAGTGTCACTTCAGGAACCAGGTCCCTGAGCTCTGCAGAATCAGAACAGGAGTGGAACTGGGACCCAGGTATGATAGCAGGTTTACCCCTACTTCCATAGTTTGCTTCCTGGGGCCACCTATTCTCCATGCTGGAGACATAGCATCATAATAAAAGGTTTTTATTCTCTGTCCCTATGCAACCTGGAAAAAGGCATTCCGTCTCTGGTGAGTAAGGTACCAGAGCAGGTGCAGCCGGTGAGCAACACAGACAGATTCCATAGCAGGAATCCAACATCATAGCTTCTTTGTTGCAAGTTGAATCCTCTGGTCTGATGCAATATTCTGTGAGATTCTATGCTAGTGGAATATTCCAGAACCCCAGAGTGATGCCTGAGGGGTGAGACAATCAAAACACTCATCCAAACACTTGTCCATTCCTGTTAGAATGAATCACTCACCAAAGAAGAATTCCAAAGTCTCCAGCTTATGTTACCAAATGGTGTCTTAGGGGTGTGACAGCATACCAGGAGTCCAGCACTGGTCTCTCACGCTCAAGCTGGACACTGGTAGAACCAATAACTGGTTAAGCTCTGGTAAGTAGGAGCCTGTGCTACTGGGATAAGAAGAGCCTGACTCTGCCACATGGTCACTCCACTCACTGATCTGTTGGGCCCACAATGGTGTGGTTGGTGACAAAGGCTGACTCAACTGGCTGTGTCATCTTTCTTTCCTTCTTTTTTTTTGGTTTTTCGAGACAGGGTTTCTCTGTATAGCCCTGGCTGTCCTGGAACTCACTTTGTAGACCAGGCTGGCCTCAAACTCAGAAATTCGCCTGCCTCTGCCTCCCGAGTGCTGGGATTAAAGGCATGCGCCACCACGCCCGGCTCCTTCTTTTTTTTTTTTTGTTCTATTTTTTTATCTTTCTTTTCTTTTTATGGCTGCGTCATCTTATAGCTACCATTGTGCTATTCCTTGTGTCCATGTGGCCTCTCTCTCTCTCTCCACTACTCGTGTTTAAAAAAAAAAAAAAAAAGTATTTTCAAGATGGGTGTGTGTATTAGTCAGGGTTCTCTAGGGTCACAAAACTTATAGGTAGTCTCTATTCAGTAAAGGAATTTGTTGATGACTTACAGTCTGCAGTCCAACTTCCCAACAAAGGTCAGCAGCAGCTATGACTGGACGTCCAAGGATCTAGCAGTTGCTCAGACTCACAAGGCAAGCAGGAGAGGAAGAGTCTTCCTTCTTCCAAGGTCCTTATGTAGGTCTCCAGCAGGTGTGGCCCAGATGAAAGGTGTGTGCCACCACGCCTGGATCTGGGACTTGCTTTGTCCTGGATGACCTTGAATTTAGAGATCTCATTGCCTTAGTCTCCTGGGATTCATGGCCACCATGCTTCAAGATCCCCATGCCAAGATCCAGGTCAGAAACTTGGATCTCTCAGTCTCAAGATCAGGATCACAGGGGAGATTTCTAATTCTGGATTGTAGTTCATTCTAGATGTAGTCAAGTTGACAACCAGGAATAGCCACTACAGTGAGCTAATACATGCCTATAATTTCAGTGCCCAGGAAGTAAAGGCAGGATGATGAGGAGGTCAAGATTATCCTCGGCTACATAGGAAACTTGAAGCTAGCCTGAACTATTTGAGACTTTTTCTTTAAAAAAATAAAATAAAGCCGGGTAGTGGTGGCACATGCCTTTAATCCCAGCACTTGGGAGGCAGGGGCAGGCAGATTTCTGAGTTCGAGGCCAGCCTGGTTACAAAATGAGTTCCAGTACAGCCAAGGCTATACAGAGAAACCCTGTCTCGAAAAACCAAATAAAATAAAATTAAATTAAAAAGGTGAGGGGACTGAAGAGATGGCTGAGGAATAAAGATTGCTGCTTTTGAAAAAAAAAAACCCAAGTTTGGTTTTTAGCACCTAGGTCAGTTGGGGGACCGGACAGCTGACGTCTGTGGACACCAGCATTCATTATGCCCAGACACAGACAACAAATAGATCTTTTTTGGTTTTTTTTAAGTGAATGAAAAGATACTTTCAAAATATCGTTTTAATTGCTTATCTTGTATTAAAGGCTATCTGTGCTCTCTGTAACACTCATGGTACCTGTGGTCTTGCTAGTGAGTGGGCCAGCTCCAATCCCCATCTGGTCTCTGACTTGTCAGATGATCTCTGGCTCCAACTGTGTGAGTTTGGATTTTTCAGGAAGCAGACCGAGACAGATTTTAGTGCTCAGGATATTTTATTAGAGAGAACATTGGAATCAACATCTGTGGATGGGAGGGAGGGGAAGGAAACAGGATTGAGCAGGAGGGGTTGAAATGAGGGCAGACTGATGGCCTGAGCTAACCCTACCAAGGAGCCCTTAAACAGAAAGGCCCCATCACTACCCTGTGCAGGGCGGACATCCCTGGCTCTGTTTTTGCTGTGACTTGTCAATGGATTTGGGCCACTAGAAAAGGTGTATCTCTCTGCAGATAAGACAAACGCTAAAGTAAATGACTGTGACAACCATGTACAACCAGGGCCCAGACAGCTCAAAGGAAAAGTTAGCCAGTGTTCTGTATACCCACCACAGGGTAGCAACTTATTCTCTAATTGTTCAGGTGAAAACTCACATTTGACTGTAGCAAAACAGTGCAGCACTTAAAGTGAAACTCATGGTGGGGATAACATTATGCTTTGTGTGATCTGTTTTTCCTCATTTCTTTTTATATTTATGTGCATGGGTGGTTTTTTCTTTTTCTTTTTCTTTTTGTTTGTTTTGTTTTGTTTTTCAAGACAGGGTTTCTCTGTATAGCCCTGGCTATCCTGGAACTCACTTGGTAGACCAGGCTGGCCTTAAACTTAGAAATCTGCCTGTCTCTGCCTCCCAAGTGCTGGGATTAAAGGTGTGCGCCACCACTGCCCGGCGTTTTTTTCTGCATATGTGTACTCTGTGCATGTCTGGTACAGGCAATGTCAAAAGAGGGTATCGGATCCCCTGGAACTGGCATTATGGATTGCTGTGAGCTATCATGTGGGTGAACCAAACCCTGGTCCTCTGCAGCAGCAGCAGTACTCTTACTGACTGAGCATCTCTCCAGGGCCCCTGCCCCTTTTCCAGTAACAACATTTGAACCCAGGGTTTCTTTGCACGTCAGGCAAATACTCTACTGGTGAGCCACATTCCCAGCCTAAGTAGACAACTTCTCTGTAAGACTGAATTACATTAAAAAAAAAAAAAAAAAAAAGCTTTTCCTAAAAGAATACCGAATGATTGAAGCAGCACAGGAAAGAGACACCCACTGCTGATGCTGAAAAGATGAAAATGCATTTGGGTTTGCAACCCTGGCTCTCTAGGAGACCCAGCGGAAGACAAGTCTGGAAACAGCAATTTGAGCTTCATCTTTCCTAAGGCAATAGAACATATGAGATAATGGGCCGGAGGGATGGCTGGGTGGTTAAGAGCACTGGCTGCTTATCCAGAGGACTTGGGCTCAATTCTTAGGGTTTCTTTTTTTGTTTTGGTTTTGGTTTTTTTGTTTGCTTTGAGACAGGGTTTCTCTGTATAGCCCTGGCTGTCCTGGAACTCACTTTGAAGACCAGGCTGGCCTCGAACTCAGAAATCCACCTGCCTCTGCCTCCTAAGTGCTGGGATTAAAGGCGTGCGCCACCACCGCTTGGCTTCTTAGGGTTTCTATTGCTGTGATGAAACACTGTGGCCCAAAGCAACTTGGGTCTATTTGGTTTATGCTTCCAAAACACTGTTCATCATCAAAGTATGTCAGGACAGGAACTCAAGCATGGCCAGAACTAGGCAGGAACTGAAGCAGAGGCCACCGAGGGGTGCTGCTCGCTAGCTTGCTCCCCATGACTGGCTCAGCCTGCTTTCTTATAGAACGTAGGACTACTTGCCCAGGGATAGCACCATTCACAATGGGCCCAGCCTCAATCACTAATTAAGAAAATGTCCTACAGGCCTGCCTACAGCAACTCTTATTGAGGCATTTTCTCAAATGAGGCTCCCTCCTCTCCAGTGACCTGTTTTGTTGACATAAAACTAGTCAGCATAGCTTTCCCACACATGGTAGCTCACAACCATCTATAACCTCAGTCCCAAGGGACTCAACACCCTCTTCTAGGCACTGCATGCGCATGGAGCACAGCTATTCAGGCAAAACACTCATATATGTGTTTAAGAACAAGGAATGGTGAGGAAGAGTGGGGACACTGATGTCACTACAGTTAGGAGCAGGGACATCGATGTCACTATAGCTAGATGAGCCTTCAGGTACACCTCACCTATGAACATGCCAATCTTTGGAATTTCTACACTATGTTATTATTCTTGGGTGGAAGCAGAGTTCAGTGGAGAAAAGCACTTGACAATCATGAGTGATGTCTGGGTTCATCTCCAGCACCACACAGTTTCCACTGGGCCTAGGGTCGCAGGCCTGTAATCTCAATTACTGAAGAAGTAATCACAAGTTCAACGCCTGACCCAGCTATAGAGTTCAAGGCCAGCTTGGGAAATTTATTAGAGATTCTGTTTCAAAAGGAAAAGGGGGGGGGTAGTGCATGTTTCATCCTAGCACTGAGGTGGTGAGGCAGGAGGATCTGAAGTTTGAGATTTATCTAGACCATATAGTGAGATCCTTTATCAAAAATAAAAAGCCAACCAAAAACCTACCACCACCATCTCTGCTGGCAAAAATATAAAATTAGTTTCTACCTCCTTCTCTTTGTTCCTTTCCCTTCCTTGGCCATCATGGAACTTAAAGAGTGTGAAGACGAGTCTCCCTCGGCATCCCTGTACTGGGCCTGAGACTGAGTCACAGAGGGAGGCAGGAAGGAGCCATTTTCTTCCTTGTCACTCTTTCCTGCCTTCTTGTCCAGCTAAGTCATTTTGCAAATGTGTCCTTTCTCTTTTCCCTCAAGAATACTTAGCCTTCTGTGTCTGCTTCAGAAGTGATATCAACAAAGGCTTCTAAATGTAGAACAGATTTTTCTTTCCTCGCATGGACCTCAGGCTAAGCTACAGAGCGTGAAAAGCTGCCTTTGTATAAATGAACAGATGATGGTGGTGCTGGATGCTGGGAACAGGGAGAGCCAGTCACCCTAGCATCACCCCAGTGCCCTTCTTCTGGTCTTCTGGGCCCCATCCATCATGACCTTCCTTCTACCTCTCCAGGCTGAGAGCAAAAGGCGTATGTGCTTCCCAGGGAGCAGGAACACACCTTCCTTCCAGGGAGAGGTGCAGGTAGACTGCTTGGCCCTTTGTCCCTGAGCAACAAGCTTGGGCACGTACATGTCAGGCTACACTATTTCATCATGCCTTTGAGAAATAATTAAGTGCTAAACAATACACACACCACTTTAAAAACCAACTGATGCATTAAACACAGAAAACAACCGCTTCCCAACTACGTTGCCCAGAAAGTTTGGAGAATTTTTTTTTTTTTTTTTTTTACCTGCCCTCTCCCATGGCTGAGCATCACACTCAGACCACATGTACATTACAGATGCTGGCTCCCAGCTCCGGGAAAATGCTCTACCTTAGATAAAGTAGGTACTTAAAGAGTAACTGTTGAATGACTACAGGGAGTGGAGGGAGACCTGGCCAACTTCAGGAAGACATGGTGGGAAGAATAGGCTTCTGGCTGGAGACCTGAATGCCCCAGATGCCTTCTATGTTGCCAGGTGCTTTCCAAAGTAGCTCCTGAAAAACCTCAGAGTGGTTCTGCAGGAGAGAGCTGTCCTAAGATGGGGTGAGAGCACTTGCCTGAAGGCAATCAGTGGCAGCAGTGGGCCAATCCACAGGTTTCGTGAATGATGCTGGTGGTATCAGGACACCAGATGGGTACCAGCAGCTCTCATGAATCATGGCTGCAGGAGAGCGTGAGACTCTGAGAAGGCAGATGAGCTCATATAGCACAGTCACTGGGCTGAAAATGTCCTGAAGCTCTCCGGCAGGGTGATAAACTCCAAACCCATGTATCTAAGCTGAAGAAAAGGGAAACTGCACAAAGCTGTGCGAGTGGACGGGAGGATGGCAGTTAGTGTGAAGTGTGCTCAAGATGAGCTGGAAGCTGTACTTGGTTCCAAGAAGAGAGCCTGAGTTAATACTATTTGCTGAATACAACAGCCTCCATACTAAGAAAGCAAAGTACACAGCTCTAATGGCTATTCCTGGTTGTCAACTTGACTATATCTGGAATGAACGACAATCCAGAATTGGAAGGCTTACCTGTGATCCAGATCTTGAGGCATTAGTGGCTATGAATCCCAGGAGACTAAAGCAAGAAGATCTCTGAGTTCAAGGTCATTCAGGACAATACAAGTCCCAGATCCAGGCATGGTGGCACACACCTTTAATCTGGGCCACACCTGCTGGAGACCTACATAAAGAAGGACCTTGGAAGAAGGAAGACTCTTCCTCTCCTGCTTGCCTTGTGAGTCTGAGCAACTGCTAGATCCTTGGACGTCCAATCACAGCTGCTGCTGACCATTGTTGAGGAGTTGGACTGCAGATTGTAAGTCATCATAATAACTCCCCTTACTGTATAGAGACTACCCACAAGTTCTGTGACTCTAGAGACCCTGACTAATCTAACAGCTGAAAGCATTATTTTGTTTGAGAGAGTGAAGAAGCATCATTCAGAAGCATGCATTGAATTCCTTCTGGGTCTAACAGATCCACTAAGGCTATAAAATAACAAGGCAGATCCCCACAATTCAGATGGGTATCTTAGTTAGGGTTTTACTGCTGTGAACAGACATCAAAATCAAGGCAAGTCTTTTTTTTTTTTTTTTTTAAGATTTATTTATTTATTATATGTAAGTACATTGTAGCTGTCTTCAGACACTCCAGAAGAGGGCATCAGATCTTGTTACGGATGGTTGTGAGCCACCATGTGGTTGCTGGGATTTGAACTCTGGACCTTCGGAAGAGCAGTTGGGTGCTCTTACCCACTGAGCCATCTCACCAGCCCCAAGGCAAGTCTTATAAAGGACAACATTTAGTTGGGGATGGCTTACAGGTTCAGAGGCTCAGTCAATTATCATCAAGGTGGGAGTGTGGCAGCATCTAGACAGGCATGGTGCAGGCAGAGCTGAGAATTCTATATCTTTACCTGAAGATTGCTAGTGGAAGACTTCCAGGCAGCTTGGATGAGGGTCTTAAGCCCACATCCACAGTGACACACCTATTCCAACAAGGCCGCACCTTCTAATAGTTCCACTCCCTGTTGCCAAGCGTATATAAACCATCACAGATGGAGAATGGTCCCAAGGCTCATGTGCTTCAGGCTTTTGGAAGATGCCTAGACTGTGAGGGTTCTGATGTCAACTCAAGGCTTCCATAGAGGGAGCAAAATTAGATGGTGCTAGCAGTGTGTGCTGTGTTAGAGACCTTACAAATGGGGCCTAATTAGGATAAGTAAGCCACTAGGATAGAAGTGTCACGACAAGGATCTATTTTATCCCCTGCTGCTTCTGCCTCTCAAAGCCCCATAGCAGCAGTCAGATGACCATGGAACCTTAGAAACCATGAGCCAAAATAAAACCATGATTTATATCAGGCGCTGTGTTACAACCATGAAACACTGACAAAGGGCTGATGAATGGCTCTTGTAAAATCCCCGCTGCCAAGTCCCTAAGTTTGGGTCATAGCTGACAACTGTAATATTCATAAACAATTTTCAACACTACTGAAAGCCTACACCAGAGTCACAACCAGTCAAACCCAGAAGTTTTACTCACACAGCCAGAAAATACCAGATGGGCTGAATCTTGGGTCCAGCCCAGCAAAGTCTTTTAAGGGTTCCCACCTATCCCCAGAGACAGGGTTTCTCTATGTAGCCCTGGCAGTCCTGGAACTCACTCTGTAGACCAGGCTGGCCTTGAATTTAAAGATACATCTTCCTCTGCTGTGATTAAAGGTGTGTGCCACCATTGTCTGCTATCTCTGAGTTCTTAATTATTATCATCTGTTTAGTCAACCATAGTCTGGCCAGCACTGGTCACCAGAGCTCATCAGCCTTGGAGGAATCAAGTTCTTTAGGCTGTAACTCTAGAGAGCTGAACTCTTCCCTGGGGATAAAGTTATCAGTAATTTTGGGTTAGCATGTATTTGCTCCAGTCTTAACGCCCTTATGGATGGCGCTTGCTTCCCTGAGCTTGGAAGGCACAGTTTTTACTTGTGACTGAGGTCAGTTCCTAGGACATGATTTCTAATTAGTGTCTCCTGTGGCCACCATGTTGTAAAAATACCAACTGGGTTTCCCCTCCTCACCTGTAGTGGCTATTCCTGGTTGTCAACTTGACTATATTTGAAATGAACTACAATCCAGAATTGGAAGGCTCACCAGTGATCCTAATCTGGAGGCTGGGAGATNCAAGTTTCTGACCTGGATCTTGGCATGGAGATCTTGAAGCATAGTGGCTATGGATTCCAGAAGATTAAGATGGGGGGTGGGGATCTCTGAGTTCAAGGTCACCTGGGATTAAAGGCGTGGTGGCACACACCTTTAATCTGGGCCACACCTGCTGGAGACCTACATAAGGAAGGACCTTGGAAGAAGGAAGACTCTTCCTCTCCTGCTTGCCTTGTGAGTCTGAGCAACTGCTAGATCCTTGGACGTCCAATCACAGCTGCTGCTGACCTTTGTTGGGGAGTTGGACTGCAGACTGTAAGTCATCAACAAATTCCCTTACTGTATAGAGACTACCCACAAGTTCTGTGACTCTAGAGAACCCTGACTAATACACCATCTAACTCTCAAAATAATGAAGCCCAGTGAGTGTTTACTACAGGAAGTGTGCCTCAAGAGGGGCAGCTGGCTCGAAGGCAGCCGTGGATCTCAGGGCAGAGCAGAGCTAGTCTCTTGGCCTGCTCAGGAAGTGAAGGAGTGCTAGCGGGTGGGTGGGGCATCTTTCTTTGACCCACCTTCTTCAGAGGTTGGGGAGATGCCAGGCTGGGGGCTGGGGAGATGGTTTCCTAGCAATGCTGGTGAATTTCTGAAGCCTTTGTTCAAACAGCATACAAAATGAAAAGCTAAGCTTGGATATGGTGGTCAGGGTTTACAATTTTTTTTTAAAAGCTGCTAAGCTGTTTTATGTATTAAACATAACACTCTTTTCTTTTCAATTTGTTAATGTGATTCTAGAGAAAGAAGCTTTAATTATTTTTATGCTGTAGGAAAGAAACTCCACATGCAAACCTAAGCACTTTTCCTTTCCATATACTTACCAGCAGGACACATCTCTGTCTCAGGGTTCAAACATTTTTTAAGTTTTGCTTTGATCAGGGCAGCAGAAAAGCTGCATAAAACGTACTCAGCCCTCTTGATACACACTCTGCCGAGTCTCTGGAGCTAGAGAGGGGCTGGTTAAAGGTGTGATCAGGACAGGTATTTGGCAAACACTGGAAACAAAGCAAGAGTGGCCATGACAGTGCACTTCGGCCTTGTGAGTCTCAGAAAACGTTGGTGGCTTCTCTGTGTTCCAAGCTCTGGTTCTACTGGAAAGCATGGCCTCTGGGAGGTGCAAGCTCTCTCCTCACTCACTTCCCTTGAACTTAGCAGCCATGAATTGGGATGCCTGCAGGTCCATTAGAAACCTGTGCTTGTGGGTGAAGAGTGCTCTAATGAGTGGTGAGATACAGTGGACATATGGCTTCTGTCTCGTCTGCTCACCCCAGGCTCCTTTGTCTCAGCAATTATTAGGAAAGTCACAAGGCAAAGCATTACCTCAGAGATCCATGTACGACTTTTCTGAGCATCTGTTGTTAGCAGAATAAGGAAAGTTAGGCAGAAACAATAGATTCTCCTGCCCTTTCAGGATCTTCCATCTTCTGCTTATCAATCTGCCTTCCGACTGATGTCTTTAATGTCATTCTTTCAGCCTTTTCAGTTCAAAGAACGAGGTGCGGGTTGGGGCAGTAGGGAGCCCAGCAGCAGAGAACCTGCTAAGCATTGAGAAGCCTTGGGTTCTACGGCCTGCATCACATATATTGTTATCATCATCAATCATCATCACCATCATTCCCGCCATCCATAATTAGCTGCACCACCGGAATTCCTTGCCTGATGTCATTAGTATGACTAATGCCTAAAACTGTTGGCAGGGCCACCAAAGCCACCTGCCACCAACTCCCTCAGCCTCCTACACTTGAGCTTTGCAGTGGTCTGCAGGCTCAGGCCTTCTTACATCTGTTCTCGCATTTGGGAATGTCCTTTGTCCTGCCACTACCTGTCTAAGGTGAGGCCAGGCAAAGCTCTCTCTTTCAGTTAAGCTTTCCCTGATGTCCTGAGCTCTTAGGTTTTTGTTTGTTTGTTTGTTTTGTTTTTTGGTTTTTCGAGACAGGGTTTCTCTGTATAGCCCTGGCTGTCCTGGAACTCACTCTGTAGACCAGGCTGGCCTCAAACTCAGAAATCTGCCTGCCTCTGCCTCTGCCTCTGCCTCTGCCTCTGCCTCTGCCTCTGCCTCTGCCTCTGCCTCTGCCTCTGCCTCTGCCTCTGCCTCCCAAGTGCTGGGATTAAAGACATGCGCCACCACACCCGGCTTGTCCCGAGCTCTTAGTAGCTGGTCCATCCCATCTCAGAAAGTGCTCAGAGTCTGCTACCTTCAGCCACGTTCAGCCTCTTCTGCACACTTCTACAACCTTCAAACTCTCCTAGCAATAATGAGCAAAAACCGAATTCATTTCACACTGTGATCCAATGCCCTATACTTCAATGCTGTGTTCATTTCAACAGCTCTGAAATCAGAACATAGCGATGAGACATTGTGATAAGATTTTATTTATTATCTTTGAGGCTGGGTCTCACTGTGTAGCATTGGCTGTCTGGAACTCACTGTTAAACTCGAAAAGAGATCTGCTCACCTCTGCCTCCCAAGTGCTGGGGATTAAGGAGTGTGCCACTACCACCTGGTGAAATTTAAAAAAAAAATTATGTACATGGGTATTTTGTCTGCACGTATGTCTGCACAGTCCCATGTGCCTGAGGAGGGTGTTGGATATCTTGGAACTAGAGCTATGGATGGCTGTGAGTTGCCACGTGGATGCTGGGAACTGATTCTGCTTTTTGCCACTGAATCATCTCTCCTTTCCCAAGCCCTGGTTTTATCATTCTTAGTACTACATACAATAATGGCCTAGCTTGTATCTGGCGGCATTTTGATTTGCTACAATGTAGCACAAAGCTGCAAGCTTCCCTGTTGCCCTTTCTGTTTATAGGGGATGGTCTCTTATTCAGGTTCTTGTTCTTCTGGTAATGAAATTTGCTGGTCATGACCCACACAAATGATTTGCCTACTCATTAAATGATTGTCATATATAGTTTCAAAAACTACTTGGAGAAGCTGGGTGTGGAGCATTGGGGAGACTGAGGCAGGATGAGCATGAATTTGAGGCAAGTTGGAGCTGCACAGACAGACGTGTTTCAAAACAACCCCCTTCCAAATAAACCAAACCTTAGGGGAACTGGCCTCCACTCATATTAATGGTCATACAATAGAATTAAAAACCTAGCCTAGCTGTATTACCATGAACACAATTCAGCTGTGCATACAAACATGACCGTTTTCTTCCTAAAAATTCCTTGACAATTTCACACATGTACACAATGAAATGTGGTCATCTGCACTCCCCACTGCTGTCTCATTCTTTGCTTGATTGCCTGCCTGCTCTGGAACCCCAAGGGCTGACATCACCTCAAGATTCTCCTGTCTCAGCCTGCGGAATGCTGTGATGACAAGCATTCACTACCACACCTGGTTTGTACGCATGACCAACTTCAAGAAATTCTCATTCAGGAAGATGAATTTGCAAATACCTTATCGCACTTTCAGGCAGGGACTTCCTCAAAGCCTATTTTTGGAAAGAATACATAAGTGACTAAACTCATCAGGGTGAATGGCCCCCTCTTCAGCAAGATTCCTGGACTTATCCAACACTAAACTCTCCTAGACATCTTTCAAAACTCCCCCCCCTTTCCCATTCTAAACCGTTACACCACTCAGTCCCAGTCAAGACCCCTCGATGAAAGACCTGCCATAAACCAAATCCCCAAAACTGTGTACCTAGCTCACCCTGACCTCTCTTAAGATTCCACAAAGACTTAACATTGTGGACTCCTTTGACTGCTATAAAACAATAGGGCTGGCTTTAATGGAAGTCAGGGGAGATGCATTATAAACTTTCTGAGGGAAAGCATACTGCTTGCTATTTATGCAACCCCCCCTCCCCCCAGACATTAGAGGAAGATGGAGGTCCCAGAGTCCATCAAGAGGAACGAGAGGGTGGACAGAGCCGGTCGGTGGAGCTGAACATCATAGTGCAGGCTGCACTCAACAGCTGTAAATCTGCTTTCTATTGGCATTACTGCTCTTCTCCCGGTATTCAGATGGTATTGCTTTAAATATAATAGAGCTGGGCTCAGCAGCCTAAGCCTATAATCCAAGCTCTGGGGAAGCTAAGGCAGGGGGATTAGGTGTGCTAGGGCAGGCGGAGTTAGAGAGAGATGCTGTCTCACAAAGCATATATTTTAACGTATCTCTGTATTAGGAAACATTGAAGCTCCTCTCAAGCTCTTAACTTCAAGTGACTGTGTCATCTCTGAAAGGGGTTTATGCTGATGACAGTGGATCATGGACTGCTGTGGTCCAATTTTCTTTAGGATGGTCAATTATCACCGATAGAAAGGGCTAACCAAACCTCTCATTTTTCTTTTTTTGTGAGAAGGGGTCTCAGTAGTCTGGGCTGGCTTTGAACTCACTATGCAGCCAAGGATTAACTGTATCTTCTAATCCTTCTGGTCTCCAAGATAGGGATCACAAGGGGTAGACCAACAAGCTCCCCCACCCCCACCCCCGCCTTTTGAGACAGGGTCTATTATATCGCCTAGGCTGTCCTGGAACTACATAGACTAGTGAACTCATGTGCCACTACTCCCAGGCAAACCCTGTGTTTTTTATATCTTAAGTTCCTAAATACTTAAATTTCACCTAAGCACTGGAAGGGCAGCTATCCACCTTTCTCAGCACACCTATGTCTAACCCGGCTGGTCTCAGCAATCTCAACCAGCCAGCCACCCTGCTGCCTGAGCCTTTGCTCACAGTTTTCTCAGAACCCCTCACCCATTCGCCTCCTAGGTTACCGCGGATGCTTCTGGAAGCACCCAACGGGCCCCGGGGACCGATCCCAGGGGCCTCCCCAACACCACCCTGAGCTTATCTGCTCAACAATCTGGCTTAGCACATTCGCCTTCGGCCACTTCCTCCCGACAGCCTGGGACCCAGCAGCCCTGCCGGGTCACTTGGTACGACACCTCGGGCGGTGGTTCAGCTGAGGCCGGGATGTACCCGCCAGCAGGCCGCGTGCAGCCCCGACCGCCCCCGCGGCGCGCGCAGTCACGGGCGTTGGAAATTCCGGCGCGTGCGGTTCCCCGGCTGGCGGGGGCGGGGCCGCCGTGGAGTGAGCCTGTGACGTGAGGGGGCGTGCCGCAGCGAGGCCCCGCCTCCTCTCCGCGCCCTCTCTGGCGGGTCGGGGTTACATGGCGGCGACTGCGGCAAAGCGAGAGCCTCGGAAACGCCGCTGCCGCCAGCACAGCCGGAGACCTGAGCCGACCTTGAGGGCTGTCCGCGGGCCCTGCACTCTGTCGATGAGTCGGAGAAGTCCCGTGAGTGTGTATGTGTGTGTGGCCGGGTGCGGCCGGCGCGGGAGGGAGCGGCGGAGGGCCGGGCGGCGGCGGCGGCGCCGGCTCCCGCGTCCATTGTGTGTGACCCTCCGGGCGGCCGCCGCTCAACAAAGGCGCTTTTGTTCCGTGTGCCCGCTCGGCCCGGGCGGCGCGGCCGGCTGTGAGGGCCAGGTCCCCGCGTGGGGCTGGCGGCGCGGCCGGCGCGCCCCTCCCACCCGGCACGCCCCTCGCCGGGCAGCCGGCCGCGGGCATAGCTGGCGGGCCCCCGCCGCCTGCACCGGGCTGTGCTGCGCGGGTTCGAGTCCCTGCCGCCCGCGCCTGGCTCCGCGGGTTCGAGTCCCCGCCAACGCGCGGGCGAGGGCGGTGGTACAGGAGCGCTTGAGGCGGTGGAGGCTTGCCTTCCTGGCTCGCTGCCTCCCTCCAGCTCTCCTGTCTCCTCCCCCGCCAGCCCGCCCGGGTGACTCGGCCTCAGCTGACTCCGGCCGGGCAAAGTCTCCGGCACGTTGCGTAGCGCTCTGCTCCTGCCCCTAAGTCCGCCCAAGTTTGTGCCTGGCGGTCCACGAGGTGCCGGGGACCGGCCTGAGACAGGGCTCCTGACACCTTTCCGGACGTTAAGGTGTGATCCGGAAAAACACCCCGATGAAAACGTACGTTACCGGTTACAGGCCTCCTCACTTGGAGCTTGTTATGATCGGATTTGGGAGTTGTGAGGAGTGGAGGGCTTTCGGCCGCCTTTTGTTCCTGCCTGGCGTGGGCTCTCCTGCTCAGGTGCCTTGGGGAAGCTGCGTGCAGCAGGCTCCTTTAGATCGCTTTCGTGTTTTACCTTTCTTTGACTTGAAAGTAGGAAAGATGGAGCGCAGGGACCTGGTAGAGGGGAGGTAGAGGGGAGTTAGGTCTCCTTGCTGTGTCTGAACAGTTCGTGTTCGTTGCTAAGAGTCCGGAGGCTGTATTAACTTTTTATGGATACAGATGATTGTCCGAGGGGGAAATAAAAACGTTCTCAGGCCATCAAATGAAGAGCAACTAGTTTCAGAATAATTTTCTAATTGTTGATTATTCTAGCGTTTTTATTTTGGTAAAATTCTGGATTTTGACGTTCTGTCTCTTTAACGTTGGAGAACTGCGTTGGAAAGAATTTGAGAAGAATGTAGGGTTTAACCAGGGTCCGGTCCTCAAAGGGATTTTGTTGGTTGCAGAGACAGTCGCCACGTAGTCCCAGCTAGATTTTGAGAAACGATTCTCCTGCCTCGGCTTCCTGCTGGGTTTAACACGTGTGCACCATTGTCCCCAGCCTGAGAGTTTCTAGAAATGACAGATTTTTAGTGTTTGGAAATAATTTTGAATTGAGTGGAAGAAACATATCTTTAGCTTGTAGTTGTTAAAAACCTGTTTGTAAGGTGCTTTAACATATATGTTGTGTTAGTTAATGTAATTACATCATAAATCTTGCTTTACTGATGTCCCAATTAATAATTGTCTTCTCGGAAGCTTGCCAGATTTGAGCAGATTGTTCTATCGCTTCAGTATTACTGTTCCGGAAAAAAAAAAAAAAGACCCTGGGAAAATGAAACATTGTTTAAAATCAGCTTTCTGTATGAGGGTATTTTGGAGTTTAGTCATTTGCAGGAGAGGATTAAAAGTAGCCTGCCCACTTTTTGCGATTAAAAAAGATTCTGAAGAGGGCTGGCTTGCGGAACATTTGTTTTTCAGTAGAAAAGACAACGGTTTTAAAGACAAGTGTAAGTGCCCGAGAGCGCTGCAGCATTTTATGTAAGTTCCCGGAGGATGTGAGAACTCACAACTCACAACCTCGCAGGCCTGCTGACTCAGGGGACCCGGGAAGGGCCTGGGGTCCGGTGGGAGGAGGCACAGAAGGACTGCTGCAACTTTGGAGTTGGGTGATGACTCACCCTGCCCACTGCCGCTGCTACTACGTGGCTTTTTTTTCTTTTTAAATGATAGGCTAAAGTGTTTCTGTCCATATCAAAAATCTCTTTTTCTCTGAAGGATAGTGTCAAAAAAAAAAAAAAAAAAAGTAATGGCTTCTTAAATTGCCTTATGAAAGGATATCCAATACCCTGCAGGTACAATTGTGTAACATTCGTTGAGAGAAAAGATAAAGTCAGTTGCTGTTTGGTTGCTGAAATTAAATGTTTGATACTAATAGGTCTTTGGCTTCTAGTAAGAGAGATTTCTTAGGAAGTTATATATGAATAGACAGTACATTATAGTCTTGGTGGAGATTGGCTAGTTTTCATTGATTATCTATAAGGTATTGGTTTAAGTGTTGTACAAATACCACCAGAGTTTAGTAGGAACTGTTAAACATACTTTCTTGTGATATTTATGCATTTTCAGTATTTTGAAATTATTCCTATCATTTTTATCAGTATGGGTTTTTGCCTGTATGTGTATGTCTGCACCATTTGACTGGTACCCACAGAGAGGCCTGAAGAAGACATTGGATCTCCTGGCACCAGAGTTTCAGAGGGTTGTGAGCTGCCATGTGGGTGCTAGGAATCAAACCTGCATCCTCTGGAGCCACAGCCAGTGTTTGTAACTGCTGAGCCATCCCCCCCAGCCTGGTGAATTTTCTATTTTAATGAGGGCAAGTTGAAACAGGCATTGTTACAAACACTGTTTCTAATCAGTTTTAAAGAGAGAAACTGAATAGTTCCAAATTTAGGATTTAAGCTGAAGCTTGGTAATAAAATAGATAGTGACCATATTTCATGGCCTGCACTTAACAAATTGATGTAAAATTAGATTGAAGGAGGGCAGAGTTGGGGTTGTGCTCATTTTGAAAGCCACGGCTGCTCAGGCAGAGCCCACCTGAGCTGTGAGTTTGAGGCAGTCTGCGGAGGAAAGGGCCAGACCAGAGCCGTAGAGTGAGTGCGGGAGACCTGCCTATAAGATTTGGAAGGGAAACAAGACATATTGAAGATGACCATTTGTTTCCTAGTCGAGGAAATAAATAAAAAACCCTACTCATTTGTTATTTTCCCTACTGTTATTTTCTGAAAGTTGTTTGGGAAGTTTCCTGGGCAGTGAATGTATTGTGGGTTTGAATTAAGTCTTTGGAGACATTTTGAAATTGTATTGCATGCTCTACACAAGTAATTCTAACCCTGATTAATTCAGACCTACTCTCCCTTACTAAAGGAAACAGAGACTCATGTAAAAGGGCTGAGAGTTTCAAAGCATCACAGGACTTAGAAATTGAGCATGCGGGCCTTTTAAATGCAGGTAATCAGTAGTTATACATATTCAGAAGTTAAAAGCAGGCTTTCCTTGAGGTATGGATTCCTGAGGTGAGGTGGGGAGCCTTCTCTCCACTGCTTATTTTCATTGCTCCTTTGAACCTTGTGTTACTTCAGGGCTCCTGTTAAACCAGGAAGACACCTCCAAAGTCACCTCTCTGTGACTTTGCTGGCACTCCTCTGCCAGCCTGACAGGCTGTTTTGTGGACTCTACACTCTAACCTGCCTACAGTATCAGGGTCTCGGTCATCTTTACTGCTTAGTGCTCAAGAGTTTACAAATATAAAAGTGACATGACTGTACTCCATGGCTGCTTGCCAGGGAGCTGCTCATGGGCACTGACGACAAGGTGACAGTGGCTCCCATGAGTCCAGTTCCCTCTCTTCTCTCAATTGTGTGTTTGATGTCCCTCCCACTTTTGTTTTGTTGAGACAGCTCCCTACATAGCACAGCCTTGCCACAAATGGATTATCTTATTCTGCCTTAGACTCATGAAATCACAGCCCTGTGATAGTGAGCTTGGCTGCGAGAGTTTGATGTCTGCCTTTTGTATTTATTTATTTAAAGATTAATTTCATGTATATAAGTATACTGAAGCTGTCTTCAGACAGACCAGAAGAGGGCATCAGATCCCATTACAGATGGCTGTGAGCCACCATGTGGTTGCTGGGAATTTAACTCAGGACCTCTGGAAGAGCAGTCAGTGCTCTTAACTGCTGAGCCATCTCTCCAGCCTGCTTTTTTGTATTTTTAAAGATTTATTGCTGGGTATATTGCTGGGTACCCCTATCCTAGCATTTGGGTGGCAAAGACAGGGATCTCTAAGTTCAAGGCCGGCCTGATCTTGAAAAAACAGACAAACAAAAAATTATTATTATTTTTTTAAATCTGCATGTGCATGCTCATGCCTGCACATAGTACTGGAGGAGGTCAGAAGAGGGGTCAGGTCCTCTGGGCCTAGAGTTATGTGCAGTTGTGGTCCTCTCAGGTTGGGTTCAGAGACTCACTCTGGTCCTGCAGTAGCAGCAAACAGCCATCTCTATCCTGCCTCTTCTTTCTTTACTGTTTAAAAAGAGTGTGTCTGAAGATGTGTGTGTGTGTGTGTGTGTGTGTGTGTGTGTGTGTGAGAGAGAGAGAGAGAGAGAGAGAGAATGAGAATGAATAAAAGATAGGTTCTGAATATGTTTTTTGGGCTGGCTCTGAAGTCCTTGCCTCAAGTGGTTCTTCTGCTGCCTCAGGAGTAATGGCAGTTTATAAAAGGTTTATATTTTAAACAAGCCAGCCCTTTAGAAACATTAAATGTTGATATAGTAAATGATTTGTCTTTTTTTGTATTTTATTTATTTATTTAATTTACATTTCAAGTGTTATCCCCTTAGCTGGTTTCCCCCCTCCTGGAGACCCCCTATCCCATTCCCCCTCCACTATGACTTATCTTTATATTTTGTTGTCAACTTGACATAAACTAGAGCCATCTGGGAAGAAAGACCTCAGTTGAGAAAATGCCTCTATCAGATTGTCCTGTAGTTCAGTCTGTAGGGCATTTTCTTGATTAATTAGTGTGGAAGGTCCCAGGCAGATATCTGAGTTTGAGGCCAGCCTGGGTTGCACAGTGAGGGCCTGTTTTCAAACAAACAAAACCACTCCCTAACAAACAAGAAAGAAAGCAGGCTCAGCAAGCCAATGAACAGGATTTCTCCATGGCTTCTGTCTGAGTTCCGCCTCCAGGATCCTGCTTTGAGTTTATGCCCTGACTTCCCTGTATGATAGATAACTGTGTAGTAGGTGAAGTAAACTCCTATTCTCGCTCAGTTGGTCTTTTTATTCCACAGTGGTTTTCACAGCAGTGAGAAGCAAATTAGTATATCAAGTTTTTCCTTTGATTTTCATTTCACTCCGGTGGCTTAGAAGTTGTTAGGATGTTGGTCTGGTGAGATGGCTCAGCAGGCTAAGGTGCTTGCCACGCAAGCTGGGTGACCTGAGATAGAGCTCAGCAATTCATGTGCAGGGGAAAGGGGAGAATTGATGCCAGAGTTCTCTCTGACCTCTGCACGCGTGCCGTGCCGAGCATGGATCATTGACACAAAAGTAATACATAGAACTGTAAAGGCCAGGGCTGGTGAGATGGCTCAGTGGGTAGGAGCACCCAACTGCTCTTCCAAAGGTCCGTAGTTCAAATCCCAGCAACCACATGGTGGCTCACAACCATCTGTAACAAGATCTGACGCCCTCTTCTGGAGTGTCTGAAGACAGCTACAGTGTACTTACATATAATAAATAAATAAATATTAAAAAAAAAAAACTGTAAAGGCCTTTGGCATGTAAGAACCTTAACATTTACTTCTGCAGCCAGAAAACACACATGTGCACGCGTGTGTGTGTGTGTGTGTGTGTGTGTGTAAGAGTGGCATGGGTGTTTTGTTCCAGTTACAGGCATGTAACTTGGTTTTGTGTGGTCCTGGAGATTGAACTGGGCCTTCCTGTGTGTTAGGCAAACATTACCAAATGAGCTGTATTCCTAGTATAATCTAGTTTTTTTTTTTTTTTTTTTTACTAAATATGAAATTAGATATCTAAGTCTCAGTTTGGTAATTCTTCCCTCCTTTATGTACAAATCGAAGTGATGGTAGGTTTTTTTCCCCCTAACTTACTTTATGCCTGGGTATTTTTTTAATGGCTGTTAGAAAGCAGTGCCAATTTCCCGATAGCCCCGTTCAACAGCGCACACACATATTTCCTTTCCTTCTGTTTCTCTTACTTGGATCAATCCCTAGTACCATAAAATCCAATGAATGAATGAATGAATGAATAAACGAATGGGTCCTTCAGTGGAGTCAGTCATATTTCAGGTACTTAGTCTGCATCTGTGGCTTATGGCCACCCTGTGGAAAGTGTATAGTGCAGACATCATGGAGGATACTGTGAACTATGATACGATTTATGTCTTTCTTTCACATTCTTTGGTGATATCGTCATTTCTCTGGCTTTCTTGCAGGCTTCTGTTTCATTCTTAGTGACGATCAGTCCTCAGTTCTTCCCTGATTCACACTGTTTCTTCCTCCTGATTGACTTTAAGAGCTGTTCTCTGTGTGTGTGTGTGTGTGTGTGTGTGTGTGTGTGTGTGTGTCACCGGTTTGGTGTGAATTCTTTTGGGGTTGGGTTTTGTTTTTGTTTTTAATCTGTTTTGGAAGAATTCTGAGAGTTATTTCTAAGGACCCATTACATTAGTTCCCAGAACCTTGGAGTTCTCTGTTTCCAGCCCAGCTCCTGGCTCTGCTGCCTGCAGGAGCTGGTCTCTTGCTTTCCAGTGCAGCACCATGTTTCCTTGGCTCAGTTGTAGGAGACTCTGAACTTGTTCTTCTGCAGATGTGGAATCCTGTGGAGGAGTTGTCTCAGCTTCATGTCTCAGAGGGCAGCCGCTTTGGAGATGGTGGGTTTCAAGCCCTTTTTACTTTGGGGATGCACTCGGTATGTGGGCCTGAGTGGCCTCAGCCTCGCAGCAGTGGTCCTTTCTGTGCCTCGCCAAGTGCTGGGTTAGAGGCGAGTGGGCACCACACCTGACTTCCCCGGTCTTTTGTGCTCACTGAATACCAATAGAAAGAAAGGGGCTGGAGAGAGGGATGTGCACTCTGCACTCACATGCAGCCATGAAGCTGCCCTTAGAAGTTTGATTTCTCCTTAATTCTGATGGTGAAAAATTCTATTGCCGGGCACAAGAAGAGCAGCATGGTATATTCTCTTCTGAAGGGCTTGACATTTTAATGAAAACAGATGTTTTAAGATTTTTGTTTTTAATGACTATGGGTGGTTTGCCTGAATGAGTGTATGTGCCCCACATTTGTGCCTGGTGACTGGAGGGCGGAAGAGTATGTGGATCCCCTGGAACTGTCAAGGATGGGAGTCAACTTTAGGATCTCCTGGGTGCTGGGCTAGGAAGGGCTCTATTGCAGAACCATACTTCAAGACTCTTGAGACAGGTTTTGTTGCACAGACTGGCCTTGAACTGATCCTCCTGTGTCAGCCTCCTGAGGGGCTGGGAGCACTGCTGCTGGAGTCAGCCCACTGTTTCTGGACAGTTTTGTAAGGTCCTGTACCAGGAGCAGGCTCAGCTCTAGGACAGTGGTGGTCGGTTTCACCTGTGGTTTGGGATGGGGACTACAGTGTGTGGAGGTTGGACAGACACGTGCTCTGTGCTGCCTGGGCTCCCTCGGCTTTCACAGAGGCTGCGTCTGTGACTCCGGGGAGCACAGTTCCCTGACACAGTCTGTCCCTCCACCTCCACACAGGAACGGGGGGGGGGGGGGTAACGAAGCTTCTGCTTCTGCACTCCCAGGGTTGAAACCAGTTGCATTTTCCTGTTGACAGGTTTTCATGGCTACGCTGGGGTGAGGCTCCTGAGGCGATGCCTGGAAAATGTATCTTCACAGATACTCTCCAGTGGCCAGGCTCATCCTTAGATTCTAGAAAATCTGAGAATAGGGCCTACCACCTCCAAATGGCTTATCACCTCATTGGATAGGCTGTTTATTCATTCAGCACAGTTTGTAGGGCACCTAGTAACTGCCGGATGTATGGTCAGAAAATGCTAGTAAAACGGCTTAGTCTCAAACCTTTTCATTGAAAGCAGCCAGCCACCGTAGAGGAAGAGGGATGGTGTCAGGGGGAGAGGAAGAATAAAGGATCTGAAGAATAACCTTGGACAAGAGAAGAGTGCTGTGAGAGAGGAGAAAGGACGTAGGGAGGAGAGCAGTAGGGAAGCGCTCAGACTTGAGTTCTCTGAGTCAGGACTGAACACAGGTTATTTGTGCCCAGAACCTCGGAATGCCTGAAGACAGTGCTGGCATACCATGAGCCTTCAGGGTTCTCTGCCTGACAGAATGAGATGGATGGCTACAAGAACGGACTCTTAGAATGGTTAAGGTCTTAATCCTCTGTGCTCTGGGATAACACTTCTTCAACAACTCCTTTCGGTGTGTCTTTGAGATAGATGTGTGACCTGCTTGGGTCTGTCATAGGTCAATATGAGGATGACAGGTATAGATGCTCCTGTGAGACCTTTGCACTGAGAGTCACTAGTAACGATGGTGTCTTCACTAGCTTAGAAAACAACTCTATTGGGCTTGTGGCATAGTGACATAGTGACATAGTAACATGGAGTAAGTTGCCAAGTTTTGGAGGTTATCTGACCTATCCTGATTGCCACACAAATCCAATGGGAATCTGTAGACATTCAAAGGTATCTGAAGAATTGCTCAAATGTTTGTGGCCCTGCGTTTGTTCCTATATTTCTTTAATCAGTGTGACATTTAGAAGCAAAGTCTCGTGGTGCAGAGCTTTAATCCCAGCACTCAGTGAGTTTAAAACCAGCCCGGTCCTTGTAGTGAGTTCCAGGCCAGCTAAGCTTCAGAATAAACTTTGTATTCCCTGGTCACTGATGAAGTCTTGGACAGGAGGAAGATAAAGAAGATATATGATGGATAGAGGGGAGCCTGTTAGGCCTTGCAGTTTAAGGGTTAAGCCTCTTTTAGTTTCCTGAGATGATTCACCAGCACTGGTTTATACCACTGGCCTCCTTGAGGTCCAGACCCTGGAAGGGATAAGACTTCAGGCTACTCAACCTGAGGAGCAAGGAGTGCCGGTGAGCAGGCAGCTAAGCTGTGGCCTTCTATGGCCTGGGAGCTCAGTAACTGGAGAGTATAAGGCATGATCGCAGACAAGGGTGAATTTGATAACAGTACCATTGTGCCAGGCTTAGGAGACAGAATAGATTTCAACCCGTCCCTTCCCAAGACAGCTGGCTGAGTTCCAGTTAACCCGGGCTGCTCACTTGTCTCCCGAGAAGAGCAAGGTGAGCAAGTGCCTTTCAGAGGCTGTCACTCTGAACAGGCTAGGTGGATACTTTACCCTAAGAAGCTGCAATGTGCTTGCAAGTGTGTGTGTGTGTGTGTGTGTGTGTGTGTGTGTGTGTGTGTATACACATGTACCTTTAAGACTGTTGTTATAGCCTTCCTGATACATGTTCAGTCCAGAGTTAGAACAGAAAATTCAGTTTCTATACAGTAGGGGGTATTACCCCCAGCCCCCCAAAACCTCCAAATGAACAAAGAGCCAACAACATAAAAAAAAAGTTTCTCTCCAGCAGCTTCCCTGAAAGAGAAATAGTTGGTCCAAGGATGGTCCTCTTCATTGGTCCGTGCTTCTTGTGTGTTTATGCTGTGTTGCTTTAACGTTCTTTTACTCTTATTCTTACATATTTTCCATTTTCTGGGACAAAGTTTCATTTTGTACCCCTGACTGGACTTGAACTTGCTATTTAAAGAAAACTGGTTTTCTACTCAGATCCACCTGCCTCTGTTTCCCAAGTGTTAGGATTACAAGTGTGAGCTATCATGTCCCTCTTTCTTTTATACCATTTTAAACTTCTACCAATACTGTTATCAATATTCTGGAATTTTCCCCCTGTTTTCATTCCTTCTCAAACTTAATGTTAATGATTATTAAAATATGTTTTTAATAATCTAGGTCTAGGGAGATCACTGTGAATAAAGTGCTTGGTCTGCAAGCCTGAGAAACTGAGTCTAGTCCTCAGCACCGATGTAAAAGCCGGGCATAGGGGCACAAACGTGTGTACAGGCCAGCCTCCCCCGAGTCCCACAGCCCCAGTTTTTGCAGTTGGAAATGTTCGGCGGTGTCCCGAGTAAGGTGTCCCGAGTGAGCTAGCTGCCCGTTCTTGCCTGGCTTCAGAGTGTGTTCCGCAGGTTCCTCTTGTGCCATTAGACTTTGCTTACTGGATACTGACACTTAGTTGATAATAACACAATGTTCCAAAGAAAAGCACTATTAACATTTAACCTTTCAAATGAATTTTACTTGTAAAAAGTTCTATAAACATATCAAGTTGTCCTGCTTGGTGGCATACATCCCCCCCACCCCACCCCCCTTTTTTTTTTTTTTTTTTTCTCGAGACAGGGCTTCTCTATAGCTCTGTCTGTCCTTGAATTCACTTTGTAGACCAGGCTGGCCTCGAACTCAGAAATCCGCCTGCCTCTGCCTCCTGAGTGTTGGGATTAAAGGCGTGCGCCACCACGCCCGGCTTATTTGTTTTTTTGGTGTGGCATACACCTTTAATCTCAGCGCTTGGGAGGAAGAGACATGCAGCTCTCTGTGAGTTCAAGGCCAGCATGGTCTACAGAGCGAGAGCTCCAGGGCAGGCAGTACTACACAGAGAAACCCTGTCTCAAAAAAACAAAACAAAACAAAACAAAACAAAACAAAAATAAGAAATTGTGATTTTTTTTTTTCCCATACTGGTTGGCATTTTGTGGTATATGTCTGTTTCTGTGTGTGTGTGTGTGTGTGGCAGTGGGGTGGGTTGCTTGCATGCCTGTTTTGTGCAGACATGCCTGTGCTCATGCAGAGGCCAGGGGGTGGTATTGGGCATCCTGCTGTATCATTCTTTGACTTACATCCCTGAAACAGGGTCCAGTGGTCCTCCTGATCTACTGCCCACGGTGTGGGATTACAAGCTTTTTATATGGGCACTAGGATTGAGCTCAGGTCAATGTTTGCACAGCCAGCCCTCTTAGCCACTGACCCATCTTCTCAGGTTCCCTGGTTGCCGTTTCTGAAATGCCAACTTGGTAAGCCTGTTCCCAGAGAATTCAGTGCTGTGAGGTCTGGGAACTAACCACTTGACTAACTGTGGTGTACCAGGGTGAATGGAGGGAGGGAGAGACAGACAGACGGAGACCGAGAGACTTTTATTCTCTAGTCCAGGCTGGCCTAGAACTAAATGCAGTCATCTTACACGGCCTCCCTAGATTATAGGCGTTTGTTGCCATGCCTACTGTAGTCCCTGTAATGCCTCGCTGCCCTGTCATTGTACGGATGGGAAGTGTTTCCGCTGGTAGTGATCTCCCCTTCTTTGTTTCCACCTCAGGTTGTATCAGAGTAAGATGGACGGTAGCTTTGACTGTGATTGTGGTGAGCTGGAGCCACCTGATCACTAAGAAGAGACGCCCGTCAGCCAACGTCACCAGGGCTTCCTGTTGAAACACAGCGGCAAGGAAGCGGGAAAGCGGAGGGAACGAGTGCTTCCAGCGCCTTAGGATGCTGCTCAGGGCCAGTCCAACACTGAATGTATCTGCACTGTGAGAGGATGTCCACGGAGGCCTGCCGGGCGCATATTTATTCACAGTTTTGTCCCATGTTAAGTCGGTTAGCATAGTAAATCTGAGTGCATAGTATGTCATTTCATTCCGTTTGAGTTTCTTGAGTGTTTTCTTTAAATGTCTGCAGAGTTGCTGCCCTTCCTTGAACTATGAGCACTGCAATCTTCTTAATTCTCAGTATGAATAGAGATTTTTGAGCTTTAAGTCTGAGGGGAACTCAGCGGGCCTGGTTGGCATCTGCAATGAACATCAAGAAACCATCGTGCCGTGGGAACGTGATTGCTTTTCTCCCTTTTTGAGAGATCTTTCCTTTGATGCCAGTTTTCTCCCTTGTTTACACAAGTTCAACAGTTTGAAAGGAAAAGGCAATTGTAAGGGTTTCAAAATGGCAGAGAAATTCGAAAGTCTCATGAACATTCATGGCTTTGATCTGGGCTCTAGGTACATGGACTTAAAACCATTGGGCTGCGGAGGCAATGGCTTGGTCTTTTCTGCTGTAGACAATGACTGTGACAAAAGAGTAGCCATCAAGAAAATTGTCCTCACCGATCCCCAGAGTGTCAAACATGCTCTCCGTGAAATCAAAATTATTAGAAGACTTGACCACGATAACATTGTGAAAGTGTTTGAAATTCTTGGTCCCAGTGGAAGCCAGTTAACAGACGATGTGGGCTCTCTTACGGAGCTGAACAGCGTCTACATTGTTCAGGAGTATATGGAGACAGACTTGGCGAATGTGCTGGAGCAGGGCCCTTTACTGGAAGAGCATGCCAGGCTTTTCATGTATCAGCTGCTACGTGGGCTCAAATATATCCATTCTGCAAACGTACTGCACAGAGATCTCAAGCCAGCTAATCTTTTCATTAACACTGAAGACTTGGTGCTGAAGATAGGTGACTTTGGCCTGGCACGGATCATGGATCCTCATTATTCCCATAAGGTACGTAGAAAGCTATCTCCACCCTGCCTCCAAACTGATGCCGGGTCTTTTCCTGATGCAGGTCTGCTTCCATTTGAAAGCTCCAGGATTTGATTGAAGGTGAAGTGGAATCCTAGTTAAATACTTCCTCAAGCGGATGGCCATGTGTTAGTAGTGAAGTTTTGTTTTGTTTTTTGTTTGTTTGTTTTTTTGTTTTTTTTTTTTTTTCAAGACAGGGTTTCTCTGTATAGCCCTGGCTGTCCTGGAACTCACTCTGTAGACCAGGATGGCCTTGAAGTCAGAAATCCGCCTGTCTCTGCCTCCCAAATGCTGGGATTAAAGGCATGCACCACCACTTCCAGGCAAAGTGTTTCGGGTTTTTTTTGTTTTTGTTTTTAAATTTATTTATGAGTGCACACCAGAAGTGGGCCTCAGATCCCATTACAGATGATTGTGAGCCACCATGTGGTTGTTGGAATTTGAACTCAGAACCTCTGGAAGAGCATCTTGTGTTTTAAACCACTGAGCCATCTCTCCAGCCCCAGTAGTAAAGTTCTGAAGTGTACAACCTTTTCGGTTTATGTTTTGAGACTGGGTCTTGCCTTGTAATCAAGATTCTAGTGCATAGTCTAACCTAACCTCAAACTCCCCTGTCTTTATCCTCCTAAATAATGGGATTCCAAGCATGTGGTGCCTTAGTTATTACATTAGTTATTGTAATTGAAGTTCTTATCTAGTTATTTGGGTCTAGTGTTCTATTCAAAGCTTTCCCAAGTCTTAAGTTGTCTTTTGTCCATTTGATGATGCTGAACTATCCTATACTGCACTATAGCTATACATTATTCAAATGAAATCTAATTTGAAATTTAAATTTACATGAACAACTGGCAATTAAATACAACCAAAAAAAAAAATCACTTCATAGCACCTTCCCTTTATAAGCAACTTTTTTTCATATAAGAACTTAATAGTGAAGCCAGGCGTGGTGGCGCATGCCTTTAATCCCAGCACTCAGGAGGCAGAGGCAGGAGGATTTCTGAGTTCGAGGCCAGCCTGGCCTACAAAGTGAGTTCCAGGACAGCCAGGGCTATATAGAGAAACCCTGTCTCAAAACCAAAACCAAAACAAACAAACAAAAAAAGAACTTAATAGTGTCTTCCAAGCAGAACTCTAGCCTTTTGATTTTAAACTGAAGTCTTAGATAGAATCTTAATGTAGGGAGAGATAGATGACTCTAAGTCAAGGACAGTCTGGTCTGCACAGTGAGTTCCAGGCCAACTAGGATTGAGATAGTCTCAATAAAATAAAATGAAATAAAATAATAAAAGTAGAACTGATTTGGTGACAAAGAACCTCTGAAGATTATGTGGCTTTCCAAAGCCATGTCTGAAACAAACAGATCTTCATTCATGCATGTTGTCTTACTGGTTATCTTCTGTCCATTTGAAAAAGAGAGAGGGGGTGTCTGTCAGCAGAAAGGCCCTTGCAGCAAGCCTGATAACCTAGTTCCCTGGAACCCACACTGTAGAGGAGGACGGATTCTTCCAAGCTGCTCTCTGACCTAACGCTTACTCTGTGGTGTATGGCTACTGGCTCTCCTCCCTCCTCCCTCTGCCATACAGATTAATAAACAACCTTTACCATAGATGTTGAGTCCCTGCAGAGCTTAGTGAGGTGTGGACAGAGCACTGGAAGGAGCCACATCCAGACCTTTACTCCAGCCTGTGGATCACTAAGCAGACCACCTGTCCAGTTCTCTGACCTGCAAGCAGTTATCTGCTGTTCTGAGTCTGGAACAAAGCCCTGTGAACCAAGAGTGGGGTGTTGGTGGGAGAATCATCTCTCCTTGGAGCTGCGGTGTTCTCTCCCCAACCTTTTCCTCTGATCCAAAGTGAGCCTGTTCCTTAAAGCTTGTGGTGAGACCTTGTTTCTCTTCTGAAACAAGTTGAACTTGGCCTAGACTTGCCATTAATGCCTCACGGTATATTTTGTTCTGCTCTTTTTGTGATGGTTGCCTTAGAGAATCCCATCTCTTGGGGAATGTTGTGGCCTCTAGTAATACTAAGCCTTGAAAATGGGCTTAGAAATCAAAAGTAGTAATTGAGAGTTTTATGGCTTTTTTTGGAGGATGATTTTTTTCTCTCCCCTTTCTCTAAAGGATATTAAAATCTGTTTGGCATTTCTTTTCCAGGGTCATCTTTCTGAAGGATTGGTTACCAAATGGTACAGATCTCCACGGCTTTTACTTTCTCCTAATAATTATACTAAAGCCATTGACATGTGGGCTGCAGGCTGCATCTTTGCTGAAATGCTGACTGGTAAAACCCTCTTTGCAGGTCAGTATTATATGGGAAAAGTGTATCAGAAGTCATGTTATTTCTAAGGCAAGATTATGTAAGATTTCAAGGAACTTATTACAGTCTGGAATATTCAAATGCAAAGTTAAAATGGTGTTTATATTACTAAGAAATGAGAACATTTATTCACATACTCATTAAGTTGCTCTAGTGTTTAGTTAGCTAGCATCCTAGTGTTCTATTACGTGACAGCTTATTTCTAAACTTTAGTGTTTTGTGGATTCACACTCCTGTCTTAAGTCATATTTGATTCTCACTAGTTTTTTTGGTAAACTCACTGTTGAATGTCCTCACAATGAAGAAGCTATTAGCTCTTAAAGGAGCAAGGAAAAAGCCAAGTATTCTTATGGAAACTTATGTGTATACCTAACGCACAAGTCACTCGTTTAAAGCGAGTTTCAGCCGGAGATGTTCCTGGATTCACGGAGCCTCTGGTTCAAATCCAGTACTGCAGAAAGTTGGGTGTGTGGTTCAGTGTGTTCGCGGTGTATTTATGGGGTTATGTCTGATTTTAGGACATCTCATCCTTCTGAAGATAGCTAGTTCCGTTTCCCCAGATCCTGCAGCTACTTCTCGCTGTGCGTTGCCTGTTTTGGCCATTGCATGTGGATGAAACCATGCATTGGGCTGCTTTGCCGTGGCAGTGTTGTTGGGCTCATTCATGCTGTGCATGCGCCGTGTGCTGTCGGCCGCACTGTCTTTCCATTCATTAGCTGGTGGATGTTTGGGTTTTCACTCTTTGGCTTTTGTGAACAGCACTGCTGTGAATGTTTGTGTACCATTTTCTGTGTGAGCATGTTTTCAGTTCTCATGGGTACACAGCCCAGGCATAGGACAGCTAGATGACACATGGTAACTTCTGTTGAATTTTTGAAAACTAGACAGTTTTTGAAAGCAGCCACTGAGAAGTGTGAAGGTTCTACCTTCTCCGCACCCTCACCAGCACTTTAAAGAATTGTGTGTCTTTGTCGAGCATGATCATCTCAGTGTGCTTCCTGACCTCTTGTTTGTTGGTGTAGGATCTTACACCTGAGCTCAGGTTAGCCCTTGAACTCACGGGGTATGACCTCATGAGTTCTCCTGCCTCCGCCTCCTGGCTGCTAGAATTACGAGTGTGAGCTACCACGCCCAGTCTCTTAATATCGTTGTAGATAGCCATATCCTTTGTTTACCTTTTAATTGGGTGTCCTTTGCTCTTATGAGAATTCTGTGTATACTGTGGACATGGAGTCTCTTATCAGAATTTCTATTTTCTTCCATGCTGTATACAGAGTCTTCCTTTTATGACTGTCTTTTGAAGCACAGAACATTTAGTTGTGATGAAGGCCAGCTTTTGCATCTTTTGTGTTAATGTATCTGAGAAACTGCTCTCTAAGGTCACAATATTTACTTCTATGTTTTCTTTAAAGCGTTTTGGCTTGTTTTTGTTTGTTTGTTTTGTTTTGGCTTGGTTTTTTTTTTGTTTTTTTTTTGTTTTTGTTTTTGTTTTTTTTTTTTCATGACAGGGTTTCTATGTATAGCCTTAGCTGTATTAGAACTAACTCTGCATACTAGGCTGGCCTTGAACTCCCAGAGATCCACCTACCTCTGCCTTCTCAGTGTCGGGTTTAATGGTGTGCACTGTCTCCATTATACCAGGTTTGTTTCGGGTTGGATTGTGTGTGAGGTGAGGGCAGGGGTTCAAGTTCATTATTTTGCTTGTGGATAACTAGTTGTCCCCAAGTATTTTGATAAGGGTTTTATTTACAAATTGAATAGTAAGACACCTTTATTTAAGAAAGGAAAAAAAGTTGATCATACACATGAACCTCCTTGCGCTCTTTCTCATCTTATCCTAGGCTTTAAAGCAGGTCACCAAGGACGCCCAGACACAGCGCAGCGAGGGGAGAGCAGGGGAGGGTTTGAGGATGTATTTACTGCTAGACAGGGGCAGCTGTGGATGGTGTGTTTACAGTTTGGTGTGTTGCTTTCACTCAGGTGCACATGAACTTGAACAGATGCAGCTGATCTTGGAGTCTATCCCTGTTGTGCATGAGGAAGATCGGCAGGAGCTTCTCAGCGTGATTCCAGTTTACATCAGAAACGACATGACTGAGCCACACAGACCGCTAACTCAGCTGCTTCCGGGGATTAGTCGAGAAGGTATGGTGACTTTGGAGTAACTGGAATGTCTCTGTGGAGGCTTTAGCTTGCGTCCATCTTGAGGTGTGTTCTTTCCCTAGAGTCTGTAGGGCTTCAGATGGACCCAGGCCTTGGACTCCAGCACTGTGCTCCTGACCTGGCCCTTAGGCTAGCGTCCATGTCTTTGCTTTCCTGGAGTCTAGAAAACATAACCCAGCCCCTGAATTTTTTTTTTTAAGATGTATTTATTATATCCATATGAGTACACTATAGTTATCCTCAGACACACCTGAAGAGGGCATCAGATTCTATTTCAGATGGTTGTGAGCCACCATGTGGTTGCTGGGAATTGAACTCAGGACCTCTGGAAGAACAAAAGGCTGAACCATCTCTCCAGCCCCCGTTCCTTGATTCTAACCCCATTTCCCACTGTCTTAGTCAGGGTTTCTATTCCTGCACAAACATCATGACCAAGAAGCAGTTGGGGAGGAAAGGGTTTATTCAGCTTACACTTTCCACATTGCTGTTGATCACCAAAGGAAGTCAGGACTGGAATTCAAGCAGGTCAGGAAGCAGGAGCTGATGTAGAGGCCATGGAGGGATGTTACTTACTGGCTTGCTTCCCCTGGCTTGTTCAACTTGCTTTCTTATAGAACCCAAGACTACCAATCCAGGGATGGCACCACCCACAATGGGCCCTCCCACCCTTGATCACTAATTGAGAAAATGCCTTACAGCTGGATCTCATGGAGGCATTTCCCCAACTGAAGCTCCTTTCTCTATGATAACTCCAGCCTGTGTCAAGTTGACACACAAAACCAGCCAGTACACCCACCTACTGTGTGTAAGCATGTCAAATGACTAGTTCCAGA
Source organism: Mus pahari (assembly GCF_900095145.1). NCBI lineage: Eukaryota > Metazoa > Chordata > Mammalia > Rodentia > Muridae > Mus > Mus pahari. The sequence goes on along the minus strand of NC_034599.1, from coordinate 70,139,025 downwards.
TTAGCTGTAATGGAGTTCTGTCACTGTTAGACACCAATCAGGTATGCCTATGAATATGACTTATTAAAATAATTGTATTGGGCTGTATAGATGGCTTAGTGGTTAATAACAGCACAAGTCCAGAGGACCCAGGTTCAATTCCAGTACCCACATGGTGGCTTACAGCTGTCTGTAACTTAAATTCCAAGGAGCCTGATTCCTTTTCTTCTAGCCTCCCTGGGCATCAGGCATGCTAGTCATACACAGACATATATGCAGGCAGAACACCCATATTTTAAGGGGGGATGTTAAGCCATATTCTAAAATAAAAACCACTTGTATCTTTAAAAATTGTCAGCTTCCATGATGAGAGTCCATCAGATCAAACTCAGGTTGTCTGACTTGGCAGTAAGCATCTTCATTCCCGAGCCATCTCACTGGCCAAAATTTAGAAAAAGAATTGAGTCGTGGGAGGGCAGAGGTCTTCATGGCAAAGACAGAAGAGCAAAGTACAAGCAAAAGTGTCCGACCATGTATTTATTAATCCAATTGAACAAACGTGTAAGTCTGTGCAGTAGTGCCAGAGTGTCCAGTGCTAGCTGTGAGAGTTTGTGCAGTTTTGAGTATCCTAGAAACTTGGTGAGAACTGAAACTAACTTCAACTAGTTCATTTTTCAACACCACGGAGTGATATGCTTATTCAGAGGTCTAACTTCTGTAGGTTTCTGTAATGAGGTAACTTTTTTTTTTTTTTTTTAGAAAAGGAAAAAAAAAGTCTTCAATCTGAGTTTGGCTCAGAGATAGACCTCTTGCCTGGCATGCTTGGGCCTCTGGTTAACCCCTAGCATCATACTGAGACTGGGTGTGCACACTCTTGCACATGTGCTAGAGACATCAAGGTGTCAGAATTATAATCAAAGATGTTTGTGGTTGGGGCTGGGGTGGAGCTCAGTGATGGAGAACTTGTGTAGTGTGCACCAGGTTCCAGGCACACTGAAAGCAAAGTCTGAACACCCTCATCTCTCATTCATGCATCCACTTACTATCATCCGCTCCTGGGTTTCAGTGTGGTTGACATTTGTGTGTGAAGTGGCAAGTATTAGAAAAATGGACACCGTTTTCTCAGATGTGCTCAGAAGGAATAAATAAATGCACCGTTAAGAGGGGACATCTGTGTTTAATGTCAGCAGGCATCCCCTTCAGTGGTTATTACAGATTTCTAGCCGGGCTTTGACTCATTTTTCACAGCTTGAGTTCAGTGCTAGCTCTTACATTCTCAGCCTTGTCATAGCATCTCCATCTGCTAGGATACACACTCTTAGCCAGCCACTCAGGAGCACCTCTCAAATGCTGGTAAATGAGAAACAGGGAGGTGTAGGTTTAAAACTATCCAGGTTGAGCCCTATGAAATTGCTGCCACTTGACCACTCTTTACTGATAAAAAGAACAATTTCATATGGGTCAACATAATACTATGGCCAGTTATAAAGAAAGGGGCATATGAGATTTCCTTTTAAGTCTTATTTCTGTAGCAAAAATTAGCATACCTTTTAATAGTGGAATCTACTTTTTCTTATGAATTGTTTGCTATGGTGCTCTGTGTTCTGTGGTAAGAAGTGGGCGACACGTCTTCTTAGCTTGAGAGAGGGTCTCACTTTGTGGCTTTCCTGGTCTCAGGCACACTGTCTAGACTTGGCTGGTGGCGATGGCCTTGTTCTGACTTCCTCTGTCTCCTGAGTGCTGGAATTAAAGATGTGCCACCAACCTGAACCGTTGGATTTTTGAGTTTGAGACCTGCCTGGTCTACAAAGTGAGTTTTAGGACAGCCAGGGCTACACACTGCATAAAGAAACCCTGTGTGGAAAGCAAAAAAAAAAAAAAAAGTGCACCCCGTCCCCCATGGCCAGCTAGACAGGTTGTATTGAATGAGCCTGGGCACCGCTTCAGCAGTCCTCAGGTGCACCTCTCCTCCTCCACTTAGCACTGGATTTCCTGGAGCAGATTCTGACCTTCAGCCCCATGGACCGGCTGACAGCTGAGGAAGCACTCTCCCACCCTTACATGAGCATCTACTCCTTCCCAACGGATGAGCCCATCTCAAGCCATCCTTTCCACATAGAAGACGAAGTGGACGACATTTTGCTTATGGATGAAACACATAGTCACATTTATAACTGGGAAAGGTACGTAAATTCATCCTAAGTTAGAAAAACATAACTTACTAAATTTTCAGTGTACTATATGTTGTGTTCTTTATAGATGTCTTAACATTTTCATAAATGATGCCTTTGGGGTTTATGTTAGGTCGCCGTCTTTATTAAATAGCTCTTATGGAGTTCATCACTAGGCATTGGTGAAAAAAATGACAAAAGTGCTGTTTTTTAAGCAGTCATCTTGAAATCTGATTTTAAACTACTGATGTATAAAGTCATTCAAAGTTTTTAAAAATTGTTTAAATGATGTACCTAATCTTTTTCATCATGAGGCTAAAACCCAGGGCTTTGTAATAAACAAGCCCTTTGTCCCCCGGATCTAGATATCTCAATGAGTAGACATTTTGATTCCTTGTACATGTGATAATTGAATTCATTTTCCAAATGACCTAAAAGTAACTGTTTTCCGATACTTTAAAAGCTCAGGATGGGTTCCATTAAAGGCCTTGTGTGCTCTCCACAGCCGCCTTTAGGTGTGTGGTCCTCATACTGTGAACTGACTGGGTGACACCCACCAAAATGATGCTCTTCACAGCCACCTTTAGATGTTTCTGAATTTTGGGTGTGCCTCCTATAACAGTCTGCCAGGGTCAAAGTCTTCAGGGGGTTTGATTGTAGACAGGATTGGGAATCACACATGAGATTTCAGTTCTTGTGTCTCCATGTTTTGAAAGAAGGGGCTCTACCACGGCAGCTGCCTGTGCTCCCGCTCTCAGGGAAGGTCCGCCACCTCGGCTGCATGGCATACACCATCTGTTTGCTCACCCCATTTTCTGTCCCTTGATACAGTTCTCCCTGCATAGTACTTTTACTTAAAAGCACTCACTCGGAGCTGGGTGTGGTGGGGTCCACCTCTAACCCAGGGCTGGGAAGACTGAGCAGGACGGACACAGTGTGAGGTCAGCCTGACTGTACAAAGTGAGGCTCTCTTAAAAACGTAGCCAAATGAAAAGCGCTCTGTTTCTGCAGAGAGCACACTGCGTTTGAAATGAAGTCATCACATGGAGTAATGCCTGTGTTTGCTTCAGGTACCACGATTGTCAGTTCTCGGAGCATGACTGGCCTATTCATAACAACTTTGATATCGATGAGGTTCAGCTTGACCCAAGAGCTCTGTCTGATGTCACCGATGAAGAAGAAGTCCAAGTTGATCCTCGAAAATACTTGGATGGAGACCGAGAGAAGTATCTAGAGGATCCCGCCTTCGACACCAGCTACTCTGCCGAGCCTTGCTGGCAGTACCCAGATCACCATGAGAACAAGTACTGTGATCTGGAGTGTGGCCACACCTGTAACTACAAAACAAGGTCGTCATCATACTTAGATAACCTGGTGTGGAGGGAGAGCGAGGTTAACCATTACTATGAGCCCAAGCTTATTATAGATCTTTCCAACTGGAAAGAGCAAAGCAAAGAAAAATCCGATAAGAGAGGCAAGTCCAAGTGTGAGAGGAACGGGTTGGTCAAGGCGCAGATCGCGCTAGAGGAAGCATCCCAGCAGCTGGCTGAGAGGGAGAGGGGCCAAGGCTTTGACTTTGACTCTTTCATCGCAGGGACCATTCAGCTCAGTGCCCAGCATCAGTCTGCTGACGTAGTTGACAAGTTAAATGACTTGAACAGCTCAGTGTCCCAGCTAGAATTGAAAAGCCTGTTATCCAAGTCAGTCAGCCGAGAAAAGCAGGAAAAGGGAAGGGCTAACCTGGCCCAGCTGGAAGCCTTGTACCAGTCGTCCTGGGACAGCCAGTTTGTGAGTGGCGGGGAGGAGTGTTTCCTCATCAGTCAGTTTTGTTGTGAGGTCAGGAAGGACGAGCATGCGGAGAAGGAGAACACCTACACCAGCTATTTGGACAAGTTTTTTAGCAGGAAGGAGGATTCTGAAATGCTAGAAACTGAGCCAGTGGAGGAAGGGAAGCATGGGGAGAGAGGCCGTGAGGCAGGGCTTCTGAATGGCAGTGGGGAGTTCCTCCTGAGCAAGCAGCTGGAGTCCATAGGCACCCCTCAGTTCCACAGCCCAGTGGGGTCCCCACTCAAGTCCATCCAGGCCACCTTAACACCTTCCGCTATGAAATCTTCCCCTCAAATCCCTCACAAGACATACAGCAGCATTCTGAAACATCTGAACTAAACACTCAGCAGACATTTCTCTTTGTTCTTCATGAAATGTGTTGTGTCTTTTTTTATCACTAATGTTTTAAGTCATTTTTTTTACTTGAATCAGAAGGTGTCATTAATTTGCAAGGATTTTTCTTGGTTCTCAGTTTGTAAAACAGACTTTTTTTCTACATGTGAGTTAGTTTTCATTTGAACTGGCATGTCGTTTGCACACACACACACACACACACACACACACACACACAAAGAATAGAGCAAAACAACACAGTGCAGGAGGAGACAAGATGTGCTAGGATGGATAGACATTCTCATAGACCAGTGACCTGCTTTACGGGAAACAAAACCTTGCCTTGAAACTTACACAGTGAGACTGTACATAATTGCATGAAAAGATCTATTTTTTTCCTGAAACATTTTTCATTCATTAGTATTTTCAAGTTTTTCATACTGTACACATTTCTTAAGACACATGATACCAGCAGCAACTGAAATCGAATGCCGAATTTGGTACACATGTGTTATCTACCTCAAGGTAACAAAAGTATGTGGCGAAGCCTAACCCACCCATAGTGCTCCACGGCATATGCACTTCTATCTAGCCAGCGTTTATCATAGTGAACTATTGAGACTCGTCCACCATTTATACTTGTCCCGGTGTTCATTCTTTATAGTGAAGTGTTAAATACATCACATCTTATTTATTTTTAGCAAATCAGTATATTTTCTGTATTTAATTATAAAAGTTAACTTAGTTTTAAGTTTATTTGCAACTGCCCTTCTTTCCATTTGGCACTATGGTTTGTTGCCTGCCGAGCTGATCCGAGACGTCAGCTCGTCCTGAGGCTGTCCATGTACGTTAAGTAAAGTACTCACTGTGTATAGGAATCTGTATTTTGGAGGTGCTTGATCTATCTACAAAGAAAAAAATTAGGAATTTATTATAAAATGCTCCTAGAAGTCTTAATGGTGTTTATTTTTTAAAAACTTGTAATGTTAGACTTGTGTGCATGGAAGTAATTAAGGTACATCACTATTGTAGTTTTAACATTGTACATGATAAGCCTTCCTCCCTCTCCACACCCCCCCTCCCCATTTTTACTGTATGTTTTTATTGAATGATCTATTCCCCATCCCTAGGCAAGCATGAATAAAATTAGGTTAAATGTAGCATGTCACTGCTCAGTCTTTTAGAGTTTGTTTTGTCTGTTTTATTTTGCTGAATCCTGTCTGTATCTTTGGTTATCCTCTTTGAAGGAAAAAGAAAAATAAAGATGGCCAGCAGGCACGGCTCCTGTTTGACTCTTTAGAAGGGAAGTTCCCACCGGGTATGTCCAGTGATGGTGTGCTCCATCTGGAGAGAGCGCGCACGCACGCGCACACACACACACACACACACACACCCTAGGATGCTCTGGCTGTCCCCAGCATGTATAGCAGATATGCTGAGTCAAAAGCTTACTCATCCCTACTGCAAGTACCCCAAGATACTGGCACAGACGGGTGGTCTGTCTGTCTGTCAGCCTTCTTGCTGGTATACCTTCATACGTTCAAGTGGGATAAACCTTTATGCACTTCAAAGCTGTTAAAACATGGGGAAGCTTTGAAGCTTGCAGAGAAAGCGCTGTCTGCTCCTCAGTAGATGACCTGGCCCAGCATTCAGTAGGTGGCAGGGGGTCAGGAGTGGAAGTCCCACCTGGCTTCCATGAGCACGGCTGTAAAGAACGTGGATGGAAGCCAAGGGTTTCTTTCTCCCTGGGAAACTTGCTCCTGAAATTATTTTATTAATGTCAACTTAGCATCAGGAGAGGCTTTCATTAAAGATTAGACATTCTAAAGTCATCTAAGGAGGAGGAAAGATAGCTACTGTGGAACTATATAAAACACGCTTTGTGGCGATCTAGGCTGGGTATTGTTCATTGTGTTCATCAGACAGGGTCTCAAGTAGGCTCGGCTGGGCTGGCCTGGCCTTGACCTGATCCCCGTCTCTGCCCCACAGTGTTAGGGTTACAGCCATGAGACTCCATGCCTATTTTAGGTGGTACTGAGGATTTAATCCACAGTCCGAGCATATTAGGCAAGTGCCATCTGAAGTACATGTATTTAAAATGAGTTTTGTGATGCAAGGCGTGGTGATGGGCCGCCTATTACTTGGAAAGCGGAAGCGAGAGGATTGCCCCAAGGTCAGAGCCAGCTGGGGCTACACAGTGAGTTACAAGCCCATGAGACACATGGGAAGATGGATCTTGAAAGACATACATGAGTCTGGTATATAACTGGATTTTAAAACCCATTTAGTCAGGAATTGAATTTATTGTATTTGTCTCGTTCCCTATTTTGTGGCTTGCCTTATGTTTTGTTGACTCGTGTGCACTGTGTGTGTGTGTGTATGTGTGTGTACACTGTGTGTGTCTTATTTCTGTAGGCGTTTTCTTTGCAGTTACCATAGGAATTGTATAAAACATTGACGGTAACATTGTTTTAAACTGATAGCAGCTTCAGCCATATGCAGAAACTACTTCACATCTGTCCTTGTGGTAGCAAGAGTAAAAACTTTGACCTTTTAGCTTTTCAGTTGTATGTATATGGCTGTTTGCATCTATGCCTATCTACCACATGCATGTCTGGTGCTTGAAGAAGCCAGAAAGTACCGTATCCCCTGAAACTGGCATAAGAGATGATGGTGAGCCACTGCTAGTGCTGAAAATCAAACCTGGAGTCTCTAGAAGAGCACCCAGGCCTCTTACTTACTGAGCCTTCTCTAGCTCCTACCTTTGAATTTGTGGAGTCAGGGTGTCACTGAATAGCCCCACTGCCCTCAAATACCTGGCCCTGCATCAGCCTTCTAAGTGTGAGGCCTGCAAGCAGGTGCCAACCATAGCAGCCTCCAGACTGGTAACCCTAGGGAATAGAAGATACAAACTGTCAGCTAGAGAGGTAGCTCAGGGTTTAGGAGTAGTTGATGCTATTGCAGGCAGAGGACCCAGGTTCATTTCCTAGCACCCATCGGGCAGCTCACAACCATCTGTTAACTACAATTCTAGGGCATCTGATGCCCACTGCAGACCTTCAGAGGTGCCTGCACTGCATAGCATACTTACACTCAGGCATTCACAAGCATGTACACACACACAGTTTTGGTTTTAAGTTGAAGTTTTGGGGGCTGGAAAGATGGCCCAGTGGTTAAGAGCACTGGCTTCCGTTCTGAAGGAGTGGATTTCAAAGTCACAACAATCTTTTAACTTCAGTTTCAAGGGTCTCTTCAGGTGTCAGACAGGCAAGCATTGCCCAGAGATACACGCAGGCAAAGCACTCATATGAAAAAGTACAGCACAGCTTCGAGTGGTTAGTGCGTCTTTTAGAGATGTAACAGCTCTGTTGGCAGCACCTCATACAGCTTATTTCCCGACTTCTTGGCTGCACCAAGAGGTAACAGTGACTGGCCTGTCCCATCTAGTTCTGTAAGTCCATGGTGATGAAATCGTCCAGAGACGTGGATTCTCAGAACACTTGCTGTCATTAGGCAACGCATGACATGTAATTTGCACTGTGGCACATTGTCTAAGGAAATCAAAGAGGATCATGAGTCAAATGGTATTTTAAAAGCAAAAAATAAAAACTAGCAACTGCACATTCTGAGTTAAAAGCCTGTGTAGCACTACCCCCTAGGTTGTCACTCTCTTCAAAAGAACTTTTAACAGATGCTATGGTGTCCTACAGAACAGAGTGGATTCTAGTCAACAGGTAGCCTGAACCTTTCCTGTCTCCACCCTTTCAGTTCCCACTCTATTAAAGCCAAAGCCAGTGTAGGCTCCCGCCCTACACAGACGTGTCAAGAAGAGTATAGTTCACTTCAGTCACTTCACTGTGGTCTGTTTGTGGTCCACGTGCTCATCATCCAGGACTGAGCAGAGACCACTAAATGTGGGATAGGGAGGTCCGAGTTCTGGATGAGCTCACTGGTACTGACTCTGCTGGTCACTTGCTTGCCAGTCTTGAAGGACCCACGTTCTTTCTGTCTGAGACTGGATTTATATAGTCTGCAAGAGCCTCCTGCTTTCTAAGTGCCAAGATTAGACATGTGCACCACCACACCTAGCTCAAAGTTCCTTTTGAACGTGGACATGTGAAGGCCCTGTGCCTGCCGATCCTGTCAACCCTGGGTGAACTGACCTGGACAGTGTGTTCGGTTGTGATAGCGCAGTGCACTTTAATAAGAGTACATGCACCAACCTCTGAACGAAGCTTTCCAGTGACTCTCTCCCTTCCCCTTTAAAGACACCGAACTTTGGCTGGATCTCACAGCCAAGCAATCATATGCCTGGAGATCTAAAGCTATACCCAGTGTGCTGCTGTCCTACTGTGTGCTCAGCCTGTTTCAGTCTAACCTGCCTGTAGGAGAACAATATAAGCAACCTTATACCTTGCATTTCTCATGCAGTCAGCTTTTAAACCTAAGCTAAGTGCATACCATTAACCTTAAATCCTTTACTCAGGATTTAAGGACTCAGGCCCATGACCCTGACCCAGAATGGGGTGTGTGTGTGTGTGTGTGCATGTGTGTGTGTGTGTGTGTGTGTGTGTGNGAGAGAGAGAGAGAGAGAGAGAGAGAGAGAGAGAGAGAGAGAGAGAGAGAGGCACTGCACTTCAAGAGAACCCGCTTCTAGCACCCACATCGGGCACTCATAGCCACCTGTAAGTCCAGCTCCAGGAATCTAACGCCCTCTTCTGGCTTAAGTGGGCATTGCACACATGTGGCATACCTACAAACATAAATACATGTTTTTAGTTTTTAAACATTCTCATTTGTATGGGCGTTTGGGCTGCACATATGCCTATGTAGCATGTGGGTGCCTAATGCTTACGGAGGCCAGAAGTGGGCATCAAGTTTCAGGTGGTTGTGCTTCCACGTGAATGCTTACAGTTGAACCTCGCCCTCTGGAATAGCAGCCATTGCTCTTACCTTCAATCTCTCCAGCTCCTCCTGAAAGCAAATTTAACACAAGCAGCTACCGTAAATATTGGAGTGAGGTGCTATGGGTACAGGTTGAAGATGTCTTTGTAGTTTTGAGTGTTATTTTGGGTAAGTAACTTCTCATAAGACTGCTAGAGATTTCTTTTTATTAATATAATTTTACACCGGGCAGTGGTGGCGCACGCCTTTAATCCCAGCACTCGGGAGGCAGAGGCAGGCAGATTTTTGAGTTTGAGGCCAGCCTGGTCTACAGAGTGAGTTCCAGGACAACCAGAGCTATACAGAGGAAACCCTGTCTTGAAAAAAAAAAAATTTTCATATGTGAGTTTTGCCTGCATGTGTGTATATGCACCATGTGTACTCAATGCCTGTAGAGGCCAGAAGGGTAATCAGATCCATCATACTGGAGTTCCAGATCTTTGCGAGCCAACATGTGAGTGCTGAGAATTGAACTCAGCTTCTTTGGAACATTGAGTACTCTTAACCCCCAAGCCATTTCTCCAGGCTCCCACCCCCCATTTAAAGATTTCTATAAAAGTCATTTTTGTTATTTTCCCATACCCAGTTTTCTGTGCTGTTCAATAAATATAGAGCAAAGCCATTTTGTTAGGGATAGACAGATTTCAGGCAACAGACTACACAGATGGGAGCTACAGAGGAGAGAGGTAGAGAATCTACATTGGGGTCCACGCTTGCTCGAAACTACTCCAAGAGGAAGACTTCATTGTTTAATGTGTTATCACAGAAGCCTTCAACAGGGGGGTGTCTGGGTCGGGCTCCTTTTAAACACTCTGGGAAGTTTTCCTTTGTTCTATGCACCAGCCCAGCCCTTGCTGATTGATAAAAAGAAACAAAAGTAATGGAATCTGGAGGTTTGCTTGTCAAGCTTGAACTTGTGGGGCTCCTTAAATAGGCCAGGAGTGGCTTTTAAGGTGTTGTCCCTGTATCTGGTAGTCATAGGATTCCTGGGGAAAGAAGTGGGATTGCATCATCCACTTTGTCTGCTATGATGTGGCGCCCGGGTGCCGTTATGCTCACGAAGCAGACCTGCCCGCGTGCTGCTGCAGGCCAGAGGGCAGGATTCTGCTTATGCTTCCCATCTTTAAACTCCATCCCAAGCCTCGTTTTCATGTCTAACTTAAACCACAGACTGATGTTTGTACATTTATACTGCCTGGGTTTACCGCTCCCATAGCTGCCTTCCTTGAACCTCTCACTAGCTCCAGCTGCAGCTGAGACGGTGCACGGGCAGTGCTGACTGGACTCAAGCATGCATGCTTCAGCGCCGAGGCCAGGCTTGAACCTCAGGCTTCCTCCCATGGCTTCCTCCCACACAGGGCCATTAGTACACAATTCGCAGGTCACTTACATGAGAACACTGAATACAGGCATTTAGCGTGATGCTTGGTACTTAGTGTATGCTTAATTTTCATGTAGGTGAGTTTTGCATGCATGTTTGTTTATCGCATGTATGCCTAGTGTCCAGAGATCAGGAAAGGGCATCAGATGCCCTACAACTGACTGTCCTAGAGTTAATGACATTGCTAGCCACCATCAGATGCTGGAATTCAAACCTAGGTCCTCTGGAAGAGCTGCCAAGGAGTTTAACCTCTGAGCCACTATTCCACAGCCAGATTTATCTTTTGTGTGTGAGTGTGCGCATGTTTGTGCAGTGCCCATGGAAGCCAGGAATGTTGGATTCCACTGGAGTTACTTGGAGTTACTGACGGCTGTTAGCTTTTCGGTGTGGGTACTGAATTCAGGCCTTTTTTTTTTTTTTTTTTTTTTTT